>NW_024870897.1:0-360000 GCF_019054845.1 Dipodomys spectabilis | reverse complement strand
CTTATCTCCAATAAACCTCTAGAAAACTGTAAGTGGTACTGTGGCTCAAGTGCTTGAGCGTTTGCCTTGAGCGCAGGGATAGCACTCAAGCCTAGTGTTCAAGCCTCACAACCGACAAATTAAAAAAAAATAGAAAAAATAAGAAATAACATCAACTATCCCAAACTTTTAGGGAGAAATGATATCCTCATTTTCATTCTCACTCTTGATGGCAGATAGTCAAAAACACCAATGTGCTATGCTGAAATATAAAAGTTTAAACTCCTTTTTTTGAAAAACTCTCATGTTATAAAATCAAAATGTTTCAAATAAAGTCAAAGTGAACTTTAAAAAAAATATTAAAAATGCTAATGAAACTCCTTGGCTTGGAATGTGTGATTTTTTTATCTGCAAGGCCGGGGATTTGAACTTAGGGACTGGGTAACTATGTTCCACTGTGGAGGAAGGGGAAGCTCACTATGCTTGAAGACCAGAAATTCAGGACTTTTCCATAGGCCTGAATTCATGCCCCAGTCATACTCCTTATATATATTTTAAAGATAGGATTGAACTTCCATATACATGTTCAGTCTATATCATGTTTGGTGTGGTTATTCATTGTATTTGTTGGTTTATTCATTTATTTTACCGACTGTGAGGACACCTAAACATATATGATATTGTTTACATACTATCAAATTACATCTAGATTTGTAGACTTGCTCTCCATCATGCCTGACACCCAGCACTCTCCCAGAAAAGGAAAACAGGTGTCACACTTGGCTTCTTACTCGAGGATGAAATTCTTGGCAGGCACTGAGATCAAGCCCTAGAGGTGGCCAAAATAGTCATACATGGATAGGCAGGTGGTAGTATGCCAATAAATGCGTATTAGTAGAGTGCCAGAGCCGTGTATCTAGTATTCAATGATATCTACTATGTTCTTACGAAGTCTTAGGCATTTAGACAGCCTACATATTATGGAGAAAGAACATACAACCATCCAAGAAAAGTCCAAGAAATATGATAGATCTATTCAACATTTGGAAGACACCATCAGAAGGCCGAATCTGAGGAAAATGGGTGTAGAGGAGCACCTAGAAACAGAAGTTAATGGTCTAGGAAATTTGTTTAACAGAATCCTAGCAGAGAACATGCAATCAGATAGGCCTATTCGGATACAAGAAGTTTTTAGAACTCCAAATAGACCTGACCAGAGCAGGACAACCCAACATCACATTATAATCTTCACAGGATCAATTCAGACCAAGGAAAAGAACCATAAAGCTGTCAAGGAAAAATGATCAATCACCTATAAAGGGAAACCAGTTAGAATGACCTCAGATTTCTCAGCAGTGACAACCAAAGCAAGAAGAGCCTGGAATGATGTATGCCATGCCATAAAGACAAACAACAATCAACCAAGAAAACTGTACTCAGCTAAACTCTCCTTCATAAACGAAGGTCAAATAAAAATCTTCCATAACAAAGAAAAAATGAAACAATACATCTCTACCAAACCAGCCCTACAAAAGATTCTTAAAGATGTCCTACACATAAAAAACTAACAAGACCACAAAAAGGCCAAGAAACTGCAGCCAAACTGAGAATCCAAGAACCATAGAAAGAACCCAGTTGCCATAGCCCCCAAGAAGGTTGATAAATGGCAGAAACTCCCAAATACTTCTCAGTTCTATCTCTCAACATTAATGGACTTAACTCTCTAATTAAGAGACATTGACTGTCTAGTTGGATTAAAAAGCAAGAATTTTCTATCTGCTGCCTTCAAGAGTCACATTTTACCCATAAAAACAAACACATTTTCAATGTTAAAGGCTGGAAAAAAATCTACCAAGCAAACGGCCCCCATAAACAGGCACGAGTTGCAATCCTAATATCAGATAAAATAGAATTCAATTTAAAATAAATGAGAAGAGTTAAAGAAGGTTGCTACATACTAATTAATGTATCTCTCCTTCAGGAGGATATTACAATTCTAAATATCTATTCACCAAACGGAGCACCCAAATTTATCCAAGAAACTCAACTTTCCCTCAGATCCCACATAGATCCAAAGACATTGATTGTTTGGGACTTTAACACACCACTATCCCCATCAGATAGATAAACTTGGCAAAAAGTCAACAAAGAACCTGAATATCTAAACAACTGCATAGATAAACTAGACTTAACAGACATCTACTGAACATTTCACCCAGCAACATCAGAATACACGTTTTTCTCAGCAGCACATGGAACGTTTTCTAAAATAGACCACATTTTAGTCCACAAAGCAAACTTGTCTAAATTCAGAAACATTGAAGTTATAACCTGCATTCTCTCAGACCACAAGGGATTAAAATAGGACTCCACACCAAAAGCCACTAAAGAAAGTCCTGTAACATATGGAGGCTGAACAACACACTGCTGAATCACGAGTGCACCATGGAAGATATTAGAAATGAAATTCAAATATTCTTGATATTCAACAAAAATGATCACACAAATTACCAACTCCTATGGGAAACAGCAAAGGTAGTACTCAGAGGCAAGTTTATAGTTCTGAGTTCCTACATCAACATATTGGAGAGATCTGAAACCAACAATTTAATGAGCCTCCTTGAAAAAGAGCAGCAGGATAAACCCCAACCCAATATACAGAAAGAAATAATTAAAATTAAATCAGAATTAAATGAATTAGAATTCAAAAAAGCCATATAAAGAATCAACAAAACAAAGAGTTGGTTCTTCAAAAAAATTAACAAAATTGACAGACCCTTAGCAAAACTTATGAGAAAAAGAAAATAACGTACCCAAATAAATGAACTCAGATATGAGAATAGAAACATCACCAGAGAAACAACCAACATTCAGAACATTATAAGGAAATACTTCTCAAAACTTTTTGCTAATAAGATTGAGAACTTGGCAGAAATGGACCTTTTCCTAGAAAATACTGACATGCCAAATCTAAACCAAGATGAGTTAAATCAACTTAACAGGCCCATATCAAGCACTGAAATATAAACAGCAATAAGAGGTCTCTCATCTAAGAAAAGCCCAGGTCCAGATGGATTCACAGCGGAATTCTACAAGGTCTTCAAAGCAGAGCTCGCATTAATACCCCTCCAACACTTCAATGAAATTGAAAGAAAAAGTTCACTACGGAACTCATTCTATGAAGCCATCATAACCCTCATCACAAAAACAGGCAGGGTGTTATCAAAGAAAGAGAACCATAAACCCATTTCTTGGATGAACATTCATGAAAAACTTCTCAACAAAATTTTGGCCAATCGACTTCAACAATTCATCCAAAAAATCATACACCAAGATCAAAAAGAAATCATTTCAGGGATGCAAAGCTGGTTCAGTATACGCAAATAAATTAGTATAATTCATCACATCAACAGGAGCAGAGATAAGAACCACATGGTTATATCAATAGTTGCAGAAAAAACGTTTGAAAAGATCCAACACCCCTTTATGATGAAGGTTCTGGAAAAATTAGGAATCCATGGAGCATTCCTCAATACAATAAAGGCTGTATATGACAAACCTACAGCCAGCATTACAGTTAATGGTGAAAAACTAAAGCTATTTCCTCTTAACTCAGGAATGAGACAAGGACGTACACTCTCTCCACTTCGCTTCAATCTGGTATTAGAATGCCTAGTTACAAATAAGACTTGATGCAAACGTAAAGGGGATCCAAATAGGGAAAGAAGTAAAACTCTCCCTTTTTGCAGATGACATGATCTTGTGTTTAAAGAATCCCACAGACCCCACTCCCAAATTACTCAAGCTGATTCAAAACTTTGGAAAAGTAGCAGGGTATAAAATTAACCTTCTAAAATCAGTGCCTTTTCTGTATGCCAACAATGAAAAAAGTGAGGCTGAAATTAGGAAAGTAACTCCATTTGTAATAGTCCCACAAAAATAAAATACCTAGGAATTAACTTAACGGAAGGAGTGAAGGACATCTATGAAGAAAACTTTGAAAACATGAAAAAGGAAATCAAAACAGAACTTAGAAAGTGGCAAAAACTCGCATGCTCCTGGATTTGAAAGATCAAGATCGGGAAAATGGCCATACTTCTGAAGGCTGTATCCAAATTCAATGCAATACCTATCAATATTCCAACCTCATTCTTCAAGGAATTAGAAGAGGAAATCCAAAAATACATATGATACAGTAAAAAGACCCCAAATAGCAAAAACAATCCTCAACAGAAAGAATCGGGCTGGAGGAATATCAATACCAAATTTCAAACTCTACTACAAAGCCATAGTAATCAAAACGGCATTGTACCTGCATAAGAACAGACCTCAGGACCAATGGAACAGAATTCAAAACCCAGAAATGAACACACAGACCTATAGCCAAATAATTTTCGATAATGGAGCTCAAAAAAGAATGGAAGAAAGACAGCCTCTTCAGTAAATGGTGCTGGCAAAATTGGTTAACTACTTGTAGATAATGAAAGCTAGATTCTTATATATCATGCTACACCAGAATCAACTCCAAATGGATCAAAGACCTCAGAGTCAAAGGAGACAATCTGAAAACATTACAGGATGGAATAGGAGAAACCCTAAGTCTCCTTGGCACTGGGCGAAATTTTCTTAATAGAGACCTAGAAACACAACAAATCAAAGAAAGGTTGAACAAATGGGATTGCACAAAATTGCAGAGCTTCTGCATGGCCAAGCACATAGCTAGCAAGATCAATTGAAAGCCCACAGCTTGGGAGATGTTCTTCACTAGCCATACAACCGACAAGGGTCTCATATCTAAAATATACCTGGAACTCAAAAAATTAAATCCCCCAATAACAAATCTCCAAAGAAACAACTGCCCAATAAATAAGTGGGCTAAAGACTTACAGAGAAACTTCTCTGAAGAGGAAAGAAGGATTGCCTATAGACACATGAAGAAATGCTCAACCTCTCTAGCCATAAAAGAAATGCAAACCAAACCATAGAGATACAACCTCACCCCAGTTAGAATGGCAATAATCAAGAACTCTAATAACAACAGATGCTTGAGGGGATGCAGAGAGAAGTGAATATTACTACATTGTTGGTGGGAGTGTAAACTTGTTCAACCACTTTGGAAAGCAATATGGAGGTTCCTCAAAATACACCACATAGAGCTCTCCTATTTCCCAGCAATCCCACTTTTGGGCATTTATCCAAATGATCACAAACAAGACCACACTAAAGCTGCCAGCACGACTATGTTTATTATTGCAGCATTATTTACCATAGTAAGATATGGAACCAACACTGATACCTCTCAGTAGATGAATGGATCAAGAAAATGTGGCATATATACACAATGGAATTCTATGCCTCTATCAAAAATAATGACATTGCTCCATTTGTTAAGAAATGAAAAGGCCTGAAAAAATTATATTAAGTGTACTGGTTAGATTGGTAGTTAAACAAATGATATTATTGTTAATATTAATTTTAATGCAATTTCAGGGAACTCTCCTGTCTCTGACCTCCTAACACTTGTATTTTGGGATTTGTCCCTGGAAATCTAGGATTTAGCAGGACTCAAAATAAACCAAGATCTTGCCCATGTAGTTGTAACTCCTTTGTGTGGTATTCTCACAATTAAAAATAAAGCCAAGAATATTTGAATTCTACTATTAAGGTTTAATGATAGATCTTTACTGATCTTTCTCTTAAGTTTGTTGGAGAAACCAAAGCTGAAATTAACTTGGACTTTTGTGGTGGATGTAAATGTCTTAACTACCATCTCTGGTAGTTGGTACCATTAAATTTCAATTAGCCATCACAGGCTCAAGCCTGTAATCCAAGCTCCCCAGGAGGCTGAGATCTGAGGATCATTATTAAAAGCCAGCTCAGATAGGAAAATCCACGGGACTCTTACTCCAATTGACTGCCAAAAAGACTAGAGGTGGAGATGTGTCTCAAGTGGTAGAGTGCTAGCCTTGAGGGACAAAGCCCAGGTTCTGAGTTCAAGCCTAGATACTGACCATCAATTAACAAATTCAGAGGTTCCACTGTGAGTGCTATATTCTTTTAGAGACTGAAGTATTTTTTTCGCATAGTCTTTCAAACATCAGCATCTCTAATGGAGAATCACTGTAGAACCTTTTCCACTTGAATAATTGTTATTCTCCAGGAGTAGAGTGGCTAAGAGGCTTGCAGATCAAGAGCTCGGACATTAAATTGACTAAAAAGAGATCAAATTAAAATTTATTCTTTGTTTACAAATACCACATTTTTGGTATGTGTTTGCTAGCCCTGGCACTTGAACTGAAGGACTGGGTGCTGTTCCTGAGCTTTTGTGTCCAAGACTATTGCTCTACCACTTGAACCACAACTCTACTTCGGGCTTATTGGTGGATAATTGGAGATAAAAGTCTCACAGCATTCTGGACCTGGGTGCCTTAAAACTAGAATGCTGAGTATCCAGGATTACAGGTTTATGCAACCTGCATCTGCCTCAAATACCACCTATAAGGTTAAAAGTCAAGGATATCTGTTAACATCTATCTCTATCAGATGTACAATGTTTTACTCCTCACTGAATGAATGTTCCTTTGAACAGTATTGCATCAAATGGAGTAGACTCAAGTTAGGTATTGAACACCAACAATCTGGTTTGGTGGAAGTGCCCTTGTTTTTCTACACCTATTTGGCCATTGGTGTGGATTGTAGAAAAAAAGACAATTCAGTAAAAACAAATTCAAAGACTCTGAGACAGTTACACAAGTTCTGGACATCACTTCCTCATGGGCTGCTGTTGTGCAGGCCCAATATTTGATCTGAAGAGAAACTTGGAATTACAAAAGTTAAAACCCAAAGTCTAGTAACCTCTAAAAGTCCTGTGTAACTCCTTGATCCTCATACCTGATACTGTGACTTAGTGGGAAAGGCAAAGGGCTGATTTCTAGCTATTGCAGACTTCTCCCTTAGTGAACAATGTTACCACCTTCAGTCCTGGTTCCAGCACAGACTTGGCTCAGGTCTGTGAACCTGAGTGTAGACGTTTGAATCTCCATAGTGTGAATGGAAATTTGGCCTCCTACTAAGATAGCAGTTTGAGGGACTTGGATAGCTGTGGGCAATTCTCTTTTTAATAGGCTGTTCTTTGTGCACATTTGGTTTAGATGCAGAGATACATAACTAATTAGTTGCAGTGGTCACCCCAGGGTAGAGCAAGAGAGACAGAGTAGAGGGACAGTGATCAAGCTCACGCCATCTGCCATTTTATGCTTCTTTAATTGACATGTTTTTCATGTATGTTAGTAATTCAAGAATAAAAATTAACATTACATATAGATTTTTAATTGCCTCTTTCTTTCTGACAAAAATTAAAAGTAAAAATAAATTTAAATAGAAAGGCAGTATGGTAAGAGCAGGGAAAAGGAATGGAACAATGATCATGGGCAGCTCCTGAAGTCCAACCTGGAGGTTTTATTTACCAACATCGGGGAATAAAATGAAACTATGTAACAAGACAGGCCTGCCTGCTTTTTCTCAGCAACAAGGCAGCCTTGTCTGCTTTCCTTAGCAACACAACAGCCCTGCCTGTGTTCCCTCATTTATGCCAGAATCAAAGGGGTCAATAGACCATGACTAAGGGAGGAAATTAGAGCTGTCATTGAAAGATAAAAAAGAACAATCCATGGATCTGTCTAGAAACCTTTAAAGCATCTGAAGCTTTAAACAGGCCTTTCACAAAGAAAGCCAAGATGTGCTCTAAGGTCTGTCGATTCCCTTCCTCAGAGAACACACAGACCTCCCAATGACAGAATCATCCCTGCCAACAATAGAACTTCCTAGTGAGGCTCAGGGAATAAGAGACACATTAAACTTTTCTCACTGCCAGAAACCAGCACACACTCAGAGGGCACCAGGATAATTCGGGAGGGAGGGCTCAGCCATATTGCAAACAATGGATGAAGCTCAGAGGCCCACACCACCTAATCTCATGATGTACTCAGACCTCCTAACAGCTTCCAGATGGTGTCGGCAGCCCTTCAAAAAAATCAATCTGTGATGTCCAGCTCTAAAGCCCACCCTGTATTTAGGGGCCCCCTGAGCTCAGCTTCTGCTCCTGAACCTGCCCATGTATTCTGTAAAGAGCCCAGAGAAACCCTTGGCATTTGTTGTGCCCCAGAAGTCAGGCCACAGTGAGGCTTCTGCAGCCCCCATCCTTGCTCCATGCATAGCCACCAACAAGGGAACACCCCCAGGTTCCACCG
The DNA here is from genome assembly GCF_019054845.1 of Dipodomys spectabilis. Taxonomy (NCBI): domain Eukaryota; kingdom Metazoa; phylum Chordata; class Mammalia; order Rodentia; family Heteromyidae; genus Dipodomys; species Dipodomys spectabilis. The sequence continues at coordinate 351,772 of NW_024870897.1, read as the reverse complement.
CAGACCTCTGATGTGTAATAAAAAAGGGGCTGTGCTTGTGCTGGCACAGTCACCTGTCAGCAGTCCAGGCAAAGGGGCATCTGCTAAGGCCACCCCAAGTAGCTGTGGAGCTATGACATCAAGACAGAGGCAGGCAGGTGCACCCATGCAGGCTGCCTTTGAGAAGCTCCTCTTCCAAGTGCAGGCCTTCCTGGTGGCCGTTGAAGCAGAATATGACACTGCAAAATTTCACAGCACACTAGAAGAACCCGACAAACAATGGCCCTGTGCTCAGAGAACTAACCAAGGTAGGAAATGAGAGAGAGAGAGAGAGAGAGAGAGAGAGAGAGAGAGAGGCTATCTGTCCTTAATACCTATTTCAATATCCTTGGCGAGTAATGCATATTTTTATCAAGAAATAAAGAGGAAAACTTCAAACTCTAACTCTGATGGAGTAGCTAGGACCAATCTAAACTTCCTACCATAAACAATCACAAAAGTGGAAGCTATGTGAAACTATATATGTATATAAATGTATATACAATATAAATATGTAGGCATACATATGTATATTCACATATACAATGTGAATATATAATGTATAATATATATATGTCTACAGAGGGAAAAATAGAAATACATAATATTTGAAAGAATAAAAACCAATACCTTCCCAATTGTGATTGAAAGCATGAACCCTTCCATGCAGGAATCTATCAGCTCAAAAAAGTCAATTAACTTAATTACACAGGTCCACATTAAGACACATTCTAATTAAACAAAAACAGAAAACCACCCAAAGCACAAAGACACAACCCATCACACACAAGTAATCTTCAATGATATTAAGACAAATTTCTCATCAGAAACTAGATTCACTATCAGACAGCAAAGGCAACAAATTTAAAGTGGTAAAAGGACATATCTAAAACCCGCCTTTCTAACAAATATACTTCCTCCAAATGTAGAGATGAGCTAAGAACCTACCGATGGCTCAGTCCTATAATCCTAACTACTCAGGAAGGTGAATTGTGAGGATGGTGGCTCAAAGCCACCCTGGAACTTGTCCCCTCAGGAGGAAGTTGTAGTACACAGCTGTCCTTGAGAAGGACGGACGCCTTTGCGCAGTGCTATTGCTGAAAAAAGACATTGGATAAGGTGGACATCAAGAATTGAGGTTATTAGCTAGTTTCTCCAGAGAAGCAATTTATAAGATTCAGTAGTCCTCTAGAAAATCAGAGGATCTTGACCACTGTCCTAGTGGTTTCAGAAATGCCACGAGAATGACCAGAGCAACCTCAAGCCACATGGATTCCTTAGCAAGTCTTTGAGGTCTAAGAGCTAGAGTGTCAATGCTGGCAGGCTGTGATTGGTCCCCTATTCCCCTATTTCTCTGACCTCACTGGCCCAGACTCTGATTGGTCCATTTCTTCTATGACATCACTATGCCTGGTTGTGATTGCTCCACTGTGTGAGGTCATGAAGGATATATAGGAAACCACTGTGCTGCAACCTATATCAGTTAACAGAGCTTGGAGCTCTTGTTTGATGACCCCCTGGACTGAATCAAAGTTAAATGATTTTTTTGGTAGTGGGGACGGGCTGTTATTTGCATTTTGGTATTTCTTTTTACTCTTTCTGGGTTTTCTTTTATTTAATTTAATTTATTTAGGTAGACTTGCTACCTCCCATTGTAGCAGAAGGATGGAAGTACAGAAAGAATCAATCTCAAGCTCCTTGAAGGAGGAGATCATCAAACAATACCAGAAGAAAGAGCTCTTCGACACAGGTACCTATGGAAAAGTGAAGGTGGCCCATTCCCTCCTCACAGACAAGGACGTGGCATTTAAAATACTCTGGAAGTGAGAGTCCTCATCATTGGATAAAGAATGAGGTGGACATTTTTAAGAAGGTATGGCACAAACACATCATCAGGTTGTACCAGGTAATAGAAAATGAAGAGTCTGTGTATCTCATCATGGAACTGGCCACTAGGGGATACCTCTTGGGGTGGATCTGAAAATTCTGCCGCCTATATGAGGATGAAGCCAGGAGGCTTGTCACACATGTTGTAAGTGCTGTTCACTACTTACACCAAACAAAATCATACACGAAGACCTTAGGTCCAACAATATCCTTTTGGACACCAAAGACAGTATAAAGTCAGTGGATTTGGTCTGAGCATCTGGCTCACCCTGGGGCAGTTGCTAATGAATGTATATGGTACAGTGCTATTCCATTCCCCTGAAATGTTCTTGGAAGAAATGATGGCCTGGTGCAGGTGTCTCACTCCTATAATCCTAGCTATTCAGGAGACTGAGATCTGAGGATCATGGTTCAAAGCCAGCCTGTATGGCTCTACCCTCTGAGCAGACTCATACTGATACCAAAGACTAATTTGAATAGGAAACTGCAGAGGATAGAGGTGGCTAGCAAAATAGCTACCATTCTTCTCAGAACAAGCTGCTAAATATGGGCCCAGATGAATAGGTTTATAAAATGTGAGGTGTGCATAAATTATGACTCATCCAAAAAAGGCTGCAATTAATATATGTCTGTCATGGATGGACACAAAATAATCTATTTATGTGAAATATATTGACTAAACAATTTCATAAGGGAAAAAGGAAAGATTAAAATTTCTGGGGCTGGGGGACGGTGGCTCACCCCTGTAATCCTAACTACTCAGGAGGCTGAGATCTGAGGATCACAGTTGAAAGTCAGCCCGGGCAGGAAAGTATGTGAGACTACTATCTCCAATAAAACACTAGAAAACCAGAAATGGCGCTGTAGTTCAAGCGGTAGAGGACTCGGCTTGAGCTGAAGAGCACAGAGACAGTGCCCAACCCAGAGGTCAAGCCCCATGACCGACCAAAAACAAAACAAAAAAGCCTTTGTTGCAGGTCATTGTGTGGATTCCATCAGTATTGAAAAGAAAGTTCACAAGCAGAGGTAATGGTAAAAAACTAGTGTGGATATAATTAATGTCACTGAATTTTATACCTAGCAAGCATGAGGCCCTGTGTTCAAACCCCTGAACTTCCAAAAAAATGCTAAATCTTCCTTCTGTTACCTACCTTAAATGGTAGGTGCACTTCTACTGTTATGATTATATTGCTCAGAGCTTCTCTGGTGGATATTTATTCATGCTTTTACACATAATCCATTATTTGAATATTGATGCTGAGTTTTAAAGTGTAATTTGTGTATTAAAATAAGGGCAAAGCCTGTATTTCTAACTCAAGAGGCTAAAGCAGGAAGATTCCTATTCAGTCAAGGCTGCATAGAGAGGTCCTTCCTAAATCCCCATGCTACTGCTGAAACTGGAGGGACAATTGTTTGTAAGCAATTACAAGTGAGAGATAAGGTTCTGATCATATTATGTTTTGGTCATGTCAGTTTGGATTTAATATTTACATAAATATTAAAATTTTTCCTTTTCCCCTTACTCTCAGTATGTCATTTTGAAACTTTGTAGTATGTTTTTGTTTGCTGCACTTAAAAAAAGTTTTCCTTTGTATCATATTAAACATGATTTTTTCTGTATTACAATTTATTATTTATTTTTGAAATTTTTATGTTTTTTTCTCCATCTAGGGACTGACCACTGTCTCAGAGATTTTGTTCAGTTCTGCCAATTGAACCACAGCTCAACTTCCAGGTTCTTTCTTTTTGAAGAGTCTCATGAGAACCCCAGCACTACTAAGGAGGCTGAAATCTGAGGATCTTGGTTTGAAGCCAGTCTGAGCAGCAAAGTCTGAGGGCTTTTTTAAATTATTATTATTTTGCCATTGGTTATGGGCCTGAAAACTAGGCTTTGGCGCTGTCCATCAGCATTCCAGCTTAAGGTTAGTGCTCTATCAACTGAGTTGCAGCAACATTTTTGGCTTTTCTTGCTTATGTGGTTATGAGGAATCAAACCCAGGTCCTCATACATGCAAGGGTAGCACCCTACCACTGAGCCAACTTCCCAGATGAAGTCTGAGATTCTTATCTCCAATTAATCACCAAAAAGCTGGGGGTTGTAGTACTCTAGACTTGAGTAAAACAGGGCAAGTTCAACCACTAGTACTGGTAATTACATACACAAATCTCATGGACTTTCTTGCTAGTGCTGGCTTTGAACTGTGCCCAGGGTAGCTAGAATCTACAGGCATGAGCAACCAGCTTCTGACACTTAAATATTTTTACTCAGCTCTTTCTTGACTTCAACCTCAATGCCTTTTAATTGCTGTCAGTAGACTGATCTTTGGGCCTCATTGCTGTTTCTTATCTATTTTTAAGGAGGGTGGAGTTGAACACTCGGCCTGAGTGCTGTCTTTGAGATCTTCAGCTTAAGGTGAATGCTGTACCATTTCAGCCACAGAGCCACTTCAGGTTTTCTGGTGGTTAATTGGAGATATGTTCTCATTAACTTTCCTTCGCAGGTTGGTTTTGAACCATGATTTTCATATCTCAAACCCCTGAATATCTAGGATTACAGGCTAGAGTCTCAGCGCCCTTATGTTTATTAGTTTTTTGACTCAAGGATTATGTTTTAAAACTCAACCATAGCTCCACTCCTAGCTTTTTGCTGGCTTATTGCACATACGATTTTAATGTACTTTTCTGGATAGTCTGGCTTCAAACCATGATCCTCTGATTTCAGCTTCCTGAAGTGCTCTGATTATACACATGAACCACAAACGTTTAAAAACGTTAATATGTTATTTTTTCCAATTTTTGTTTTTAAAAATTTCCTTGTTTGTTATTTTTGTTTATGTGCTAGTCTTGGGGCTACAAATCAGGGCCTGGATACAATACCAGAGCTTTTTCTTCAAGACTAGTGGCTTACCACGTGAGCCAAAATATAACTTGTGGCTATACTTGTTTTGTCTTGGTGCTTGAAATAAGGCCCTGAGTGGTGTCCTAGAAAGTGATTGCCCAGTTTACCACTTGAGTCACAGCTCAACTCCAGTTTTTTTTTTAATTCTTGGTAGCTAATGGGAGATAAGAGTCTTATGCAAAGCCCAGCATGGATCAGTTTTCTGAAATCTGAGGATCATAGTTCAAAACCAACCAAGGCAGGAAAGTCCATGAGAATCTTAGCTCCCATTAATCAATGAAAAGCTGGAAGTGGTGGATCTCTACCTTTGAACAAAACAGCACAAGTTCAAACCATAGGGCAGCACACTGATGCACACACAGAGAAAGCCTCATGGACTTTCTTGCATGGGCTAGCTTTGAACCATGATCCTCAGATTTCAACCTCTCTTCATCTCCTCTTCTTTGAAAATTTTATTGGTCCTGTGGCTTGGCCTCTAATTCTGGGGCCTATATCTTACCTTTTACACTCAAGGCTGATGCTTTCACAACCTCAGCCACAGCTCAAGGTTTTGTGCTGTGTAGATGAAGATGAGTCTCAAGCACATTCCTGCCCAGGCTGATTTGACATTGCAATCCTCAGAAGTCAGCCTCTTGTATAGTAAGGATTACACACATAACCAGAAACATTTGGGTCATTTTAAAACTTTAATATATGCTTGCTTCCACCTTCTTTTCTTATTTTCTTCATTTTTGCTTGTCCTGGGAGTAGAAATTGGAGCTCAGATGCTGTCTCAGTGCATATATGGGACTAACCATAACATTTGGCTTTTGGAGGGAAGTTAATGGAGACAAGAGACTCATGTAGAGGTAGGCCAGATTCGGGAAGCTGAACATTGAGGAAAGTCCTTAACAGTCTTTTCTCCAATTAACCACTAAAAATCTGAAAGTAAGTAGGTCATTGAAGAAAACAGTGCAAGTTCAAACACAAGGATTGTCACAGAGAGAGAGAGAGAGAGAGAGAGAGAGACAGAGAGAGAGACAGAGACAGAGAGAGATAGAGAGAGAGACAAAGAAAGAGATACAGAGAGAGAGAGATCTTATGAACTCATATAACTGAGCTGAGCTTTAAAGAGCACCCTCAAATTTCAGCCTGAGTAGCTAGAATCACAGATATGAGCCACCAATGATTGGTTCATTGAAACCTCTGGTATTGCCTCTTTCTTCTCTTCTTCTACTCTTCTTTTCATTTATTTCATTATTTTTGTGTTTGTTGATCCTGGAGCTTGAACTCATGCCAGGCCTGGCCTGATACATTAGGCTGAAATCTGCCCATCATAGTTTGAAAGCAGCCTGAGCAAGAAAGTCCATGAAACTCTTATTTCCATTCAATCAAAAAAATCCCATCTCCAGTGTGGCTACCACACACAAAACAGTCTCCTGGAATTTCTTTTTATTTTTTTCCTTTTTTTTATTGTGAAAATACTGTACAGAGGGGTTACAATTACATGGGCAAGATAATGAGTGTATTTCTTATCAAGAATTGTAGCCTCCTCCTTTGTTTCCTCTTCCCATCCCTTCCCATCCTCTCCCTGCCCCCCACCCAATCGTCCCCGCTCTCCCTCCCCCACCCCCCCCCCCCCGCACCAAAGTTGTAAAGGTCGTTTTCGACATAACGACTTGTACATCTCATGGTCGCAATGGGACCACGTGTATCCTTGTTTGAACAATTTGTTTTTCCCCTTCCCCTCCACAAATTATACCAACATCAAATACAGTGAAAGCAGGGGTTATACTGTGGGGGAGGGACATATAACGCAACAAGAAATAATCTTATAAATGTGTTAGAAACAATTGCATGAAAAAAATCATTTGAATACATATCTTAGGGTTCATTTCCCTAACATCACCTTATCTGACCTTTTCTGCTTGACTCAGTACACAATGGAATTCTATGCTTCCATCAGAAAGAATGACATTGCCCCATTTGTTAGGAAATGGAAAGACTTGGAAAAATTATATTCAGTTAGTAAGCCATGCCCTCAGGAACATGGGTCCCATGGTTTCCTGGAATTTCTTGACTGGGTTTGCCTTTACACTGGATCTTATATTTCAGCCTCCTGCTTTTCTAAAATTACAGACATGAGCCAACAGTCCAAGGTTCTTTACTTCAATCATTTAATTCTCTTATTGTGATCCTGAAGCTGGATCTCTGAACCAGGGCAGTGTTTCATAGGTTTTTCCTCAGGGCTGGTGCTTTCCAACTACAAGCACATCCTCATTTCTGGCTTTTTTTGCTGATTAGTTGGAGACTTAGTCACATCCCTGCCCAGGTTGGCTATGAACAACCACCTTTAGATTTCAGCCTTCTGAATCACTAGGATTAAACACACCAACCAAAAATTCATGGATAATTTTGAAACTTTAATTGGATTTTCTCACAACTTTTTCGCCTAGCCTTGAGACTTGAAATCAGCGCTTGGGCACTGTTCCTGAGCTTCTTTTACTGAAGGTGAGGACTCTATTACTTGAGCCACAGTGCCACTTCCAGTCTTTCAGGCACTGAGGAAACAGACCCAGGAATTCAAACATGCTACACAAGCACTCTATCCCTAAACCATATTTCCTGCCATTCTTACACCTTTTTATTTGTATTTTTATTTCCTTGTGTATGCTGGTCCTGGGTCTACAAATCAGCCCAGGTGCTATCCCCGAAGGGTTTACTCAAGACTAGCAAATTAAGACATGAGCCACCACACAACTTGTGGCTATTTTTTGATGTGGTTTGGTTTTAAGTAGCTACATAGAGTTGAGTATATGAATTCTCCTATCTGGGCTGGCTTTCAACTGTGAGCCTCAGATTTGAGCCTCCTGAGTAGCTACCATCTCAGGTGTTTGCCACCTATGCTTGGCTCATTTTAAACTCTGAAATTGGCTCTTTCTTCTCCCACCCTCCTCCACATTTATTTTATTCTCTGTATGTGTGTTGGCCCTGAAGGTAATATCAAGGTCTGGGTGCTGTTTCAGAAATTATTTTCTCATTTCTGCCATTGGAGCCACAGCTCAATCGCCAGGTTTTATTTTTCTTCCTTTTGGAGATGAGTCTCATGTAAAGCCCAGCAAGACTCAGGAGGCTGAAATCTGAGTATCACAGTTTGAAGCCAGCCTAACAGGAAAGTTCATAAGATTCTTTTCAACAACTACCAAGATGCTGGAAGTGGTAGAGCTCCTACACAAATTCAAGCCCTAGGTTGGCACAAAGAAAAAAAGCACCATGGCTTTTCCTGTTTGGACTGGCCTTTAAATACTGTCTTCAAATTCAGCCTCCTGAAAGCTAAAATTATAAGCATGAACCACTAGCGCCAGGCTTATTTTTAAATCTCAAATGGTCATTTCTTCTCTTCTTTCAGTTTTGTTTTTGGTCGACTTTGGGCTGAATTATGGACCAGGGATCCATTTCCCAGATTTTCACCATATTTCAGTACTTTACATCTACTATTACACCTTCATTTCCAGCTTTTGCTGGGTAGTTGAAGATAAGAATTTCAATAACTTTCCTACCCAGGCTGGCTTTGAGTTGTGATCCTCATATTTCAACTTCCTCAGTAGCTAGGAATACACAAATAAACTAACAACCCATGGCTCATTTTGAAATGATAATTTTCTCTTTCTCTCATCTTTCATAACTTGTACTCTTTTTTCTTTATTTTTGTATACCACATGAACCAGAGCACAGCTAGTGTCATATTTTTGGTAACAAATGAAACATAAGGGTCTCATGGATTCTCCTACCTGGGCTGGCCTTCAATGGTGATCCTCAGATTTCATCCTCCTGAGTAGCTGATAGAACATCGGTGAGCTACAAATGCTTGATTTATTTAAACATCTCTCATTGGATCTTCCTTCTGCAATTCTAGTCTCTCTTTCTTTAATCCTTCTGTGATTGTCCTGGGGCTTGAACTCAGGGCCTGGTTGCTTTCCCAAAAACTGATTGCCCAATTCTGCCACTTGAGCCATAACTCAATTCCCAGGTTTTTTTTTTTTTCTTTTTGACAATTAATTGGAAGAGTCTGAGGAAAGCCTACCATGAATCAAGCCAGGCTGAGAAGGAAAATCCATGAGACCATGACCTCTAATTAACCACTGAAAATCTTGGAGTGGTAGAGCTCTGTCCTTGAACAAACCAGCACAAGTTCAAGGAGGCACACACAAGCTGCAAGATGGCACCCAATGCACACATACCAGAATGTCTCATGGATTTTCTTGCATGCATTAACTTTGAATTGTGGATCCTCAGATTTCAGTCTCTCTTCTTCCGCTCTCCTTTGGGTTGATTGTTTGTTATTTGTAATTTTTAGTGGCCCTGCACCTTGACCTCTGGCTCTGGGGACTGTTTCTTAGCTTTGTAACTGAAGGATGTTGTTTACCACCTCAGCTCCAGCTCAGGGCTTTGTGTTAAGTAGCTGGGATAAGCATCTCAAGCACGTTCCTACCCAAGCTGACTTGATACTACAATCCTCAGATGTCAGTCTCTTGTGTAGTTAGGATTATCCACAGGACCAACAACCCTTGTGTCATTATAAAACTTTAATATGTGCTTGCCACTTCCTTCTTTTGTTTACTTTTTATTTTTTGCATGTGTGTGCTGTTCCTGGGTCTACAAATTGGGGCTCATATTCTGTCCTAAAAGTTTTTATTCAAGGATATCCTCTATTACATGAGAAACATCATAACTTTTTGGCACTTTTTTGGGGGGTTGATTAATTAAAGACGAGAATCATGAACTCTCCTGCCTAGGCTGGCCATGAACCATCATCCTCAGATTTCAGGCTCTTGAATAGGTAGTAAAACATGTATGAGCCATTGATGCTTGATTGATTTAAGCCTTTGTCACTCGCTCTTCCTTGGTTACTTCTACTCTTCTTTCTTTCTTCTGTGCATGTCCTGGGGCTTGAACTCAGAGTCTGCGTGCAGTTCCAGAAAATATTTGCCCAGTTTGCCACTTAAGCCACAGCTCAACTTCCAGCTAAATAAGGTAGCTGAAATCTGAGGACCATGTTTCAAAGCCATCCAATTCACCACCCAGAAGCTGATATTACAGAAACACACACATCACACAAAGAAACACACACACACACAAACATTCACACATACACACACACATACACACACACACACACAAACACACACACACACACACACACACACACACACACACACACACACACACACACACACACACAGTCTCCTGGACTTTGCTTTTAGGGTAGGCCTTGAAACTGGATCCCAAGAATTTTGTAACAAGGGATCAACTACAGCCATGATCAACAAACACCAGGCTTTAATTTTAATTTTTAATTTAAATTTACAATTGGCCTTTCTTCACTTCTCCTACAATTTTTTAGCACTAAGAATTGAACTCTGGGTCGGCACTTTTTTTAATTAGCTTTTGCTCCAAATACAGTGCTTTACATATACAGTCATATCTGCACTTCCAGCTTTTGGCTGCGTAGTTGGGGTAGTTTCATGTATTTTCCTGCACAGTCTAGCTTTGAACCTAGAATGTATAGGAATACACACATGAACAAACTTAAACCTTGGTTTTCTTTTTCCCATCATTTTTTAAATAGTGTGGGTATTTTTTTGTTTGTTTGTTTTGAAATGTATGTCTAGGACTTCAACACAGGGCCTAGGTTTTGTCCCAAAGTTTCTATTTGAGACTAGCGCTCAACCGAAAGAGCCAAAGTACAAATTGCAGCTTATTTTTGGTGGCAAATTAGATATATGTGTCTCATGGACTCTCCTGCCTGAGCTGACCATGAACAGTGAGTCTTAGATTTAATTCTCCTGAGTACCTTGTACAACATGTGTGAGAAACCAATGTTTGATTCATTTCAACCTCTGTCACTGACTCTTCCTTTTGTACTTCTATCCTCTTTTTATTTCTTCTGTGTTTGTCCTCCAGCTTGAACTCAGGGTCTGGGTGCTGTCCCAGAAATTTTCCCAGTTCTGACAGTTGAACCACAGCTAAACTCCAGGATGTTTTTTCTGTTTTGGTGTTTAATTAGAAATGAATATAATGTAGAGCCATACCGGATTTATGAGGCTGAAATCTGAGAATCAATGTTGGTGCCAGCCTGGGCAGGAAAGTACATGATATCTCCAATTATAACCACTAAAAAGCTGAGATTAGTAGAGCTTTGAGCAAAACAGTACAAACTAAAGCACAGGACTCACACATAGACATACACACACACAAGTCTTATGGACTTTCCTACTCGGTCTGGCCTTTAAATATTATCAACACATTTTAGCCTCTTGAGTAAACAGAATTACAGTTATGAACCACCAGTGATGGGCTGATTGGCTCATTGCAGCCTCAGTTATTGGTTTTTCTTTCTCTTCTAGTCTTCTTTGCATGTATTCATTTTTTGTGAGTGTGCTAGTGCTGGAGCCAGAACTCATGCAAGGCCTGGCCTGTTTCAGGAGGCTGAAATCTGACCATCATGGTTCAAAGCCAGGCTGAGCAGGAAAGTCTCAGATCTTTACCTCCAATTAACTGCCAAAAATCTGGGAGTACTACAGTTCTAGCCCCAGGATGGCCCACAAGCAACTGTCTTTTGGACTTTCCTGCTACAATTGGCCTTTACACTGGATACCCATATTTCTGCCTCCTGGAGAATTACAGTCATGAGTCACCAGCCCCAGGTTCTCTTCTTATTTACATTTATGTGATCCTGAGGCTGGATCTCTGAGCAAGGACACTGTTTCATAGCTTTCTCACTCAAGCCTGGTGCTTTACAACTCCATCACAGATTTATTACTGTTTTCTTATTTGTTTTGCTGGTGATTTGAAGATGAGAGACCATAGCCCTCAGATTTAATCTATCTTAGTATTTAGGATTACACACAAAAGGAAGTGGCACTGTAGCTCAAGTGGTAGAGCACTAGCTTTGAACTGAAGAGCTGAGGGACAGCGCTCAGGCCCAGAGTTCAAGCCTTACAACCGACCAAAAAAAGAGGATTACACACAAAAACCAAAAACTCATGACTCATTTTGAAAATTTAATTGGATTTTCTTATACATTTTTAAATTTCTACTTTTTATTTCCATATGTATGCTGGGCTTGGAGCTATAAATCAGACCCTAGGTATTGTCCCAGTTCCTTTTTTTTTTGTCTGTCATGGAGCCTGAACTCTGGGCCTGGGTGCTGTTCCTCAGCTCTTCTGCTTGAGGCTAGAGCCGTACCACTTGTGCTACTGCGCCACTTCTGGCTTTTCTTGCTGATGTGTTGGTGAGGAATTGAGCCTAGGGCCTCATGCATTCAAGGCAAGCAATCTTCCACTGAGTCACCTTCCCAGCCCCCTCCCAGTACATTTTTAATACTAGTCCTCTAATATGTGAGCCACAGCACAATTCGGAGCTTTTAAAAAAAAACTGTAGTTGGCTAATTAGAGTTCATGGACTCCCCTGCCATGACTTGCCTTGAGTACTGATCCTCAGATGTGAGACCCTTGAGTAAATACAGTAACAAGTGTAAGCTAACTCAATGTTGCTCATTTTAACCTCTGAAATCGGCTCTCCCTTTTCTTCTTCCACCTTTCTTTTCATTTATTTATTTTATTTTTGTGTGTGCTGGTCCTGGAGCTTGATCTCAAGGTGTGGGTGCTGTTCCAGAAATCATTGTCTCATTTCTGCCGTTGGAGCCACATCTCAACCCCAGGTGTTTTTTTTTCTTCTTCTTTTTGGTGGTTCATTGGAAAGAAGTGTCTCATGCAAAGCACAGAATGTCTCAGGAAGCTGAAATCTGATTATCAGTTTGAAGTCAGCCTGCACAGAGAATTCCATGAGACTCTTTACCTCCAATTAGCTGGTAGTTATCCCACCGGATAGCTGAGAATAATAGAACATCAGCCTTGAATAAAGTAGAACAAATTCAACCCCCATGACTGGCACACACAGAAAAAATGTCCCCTGTACTTTTCTGCATGGGCTTGATTTTAAATGTTATTTTCTGATGAGTTCTGGGAAGATGGCTGAGGAGAAGCTGGAGACTAAACAAGCTCTCACATAGAAAGCAATTTTAGTGTTGCAACAAACAGCCCTAAGCCAGAGAATCACACCAAGTGTGCCATCAAAGGACAGAGAGTTAGACCAGAGAAGGAAAATCCAGGCAAGGAGACAGATATGAGCACTTTCCAGTGGCCACAGATGTGGCGGCAGCAGCGGCAGCCATAGCCGCCATACCTGCAAAACAGAGAGTCTGGGACTTAAGCGCCAGACGTGGCAAGTGAGCAGTTTCTACTCAACACCAGCAAGGACAAGGAACACACATCTTCATCCTGAAGTTCACAGAGCAGAGATGAGCCAGGAACCAAGACTCTGGCGTGAGTAGAACCCTGACATCCTCACTCCTTCTCAGGGAGCAGAGGAAGGAAGGCCAACCCTCTCCCCCACATTACTGGAGATCGCCATCTTGGACACTGACAAAGCTTGGCTGTGTAGCTAGCTCCAACTCAAGCCTTGGAAGAAAACAAGAGTCATTTAGTAGGTCACAGGAACCTAAGCTGACCTGCTAGGCTCAGCTCCTCCCTGGGAAAAATCAACCAGCTTGAGCTGCCAGCCCCAGGAGTGGCTTTCTTCATTGGGTAAACAGAGCCAGAGGCAGCCCCTCCCTACAGCAGCCTTGACAATCAATTGAAATTCAGTAAACATAAACCCTGAGAATGGCTCCAGGCTGGGCTCTGTGAGTTTCTCAGAAGCTAACTCCTCAGGGAAAAGCTGCTGTTTGGTAAAAGGCCTCAAATTTACCCAGAACCTAGCCTCATCACAGCATCTCCAAATTAGAGGAAACAACCATGTCCCCCTTTTGTGAAACTCAAAGATCTCTGTTCCATTGAATTAGCCTGGGAGGAGGATCACAAAATCCTTGGTAAAGCAGAGCATTTTTTCTGCATGCTCAAACAAATTGACTAATGAAACAATCCAAACCACAGGAAAATCAAACACCACAAACAGACCAGATAATCGAACAAGAGACTGGTTATGAACACAAGGGAGATACAGGATCACCCCATCCCCGCAAAAAATCAAATTCTCTTTTTTTGTAGTTTTTAAAAAAAATTTTTCTAAATCTTTTTTTTAAATTTTTAACTTTAAAAATTTTTGTTTTCGATTAACTTTTTTTTTCTTCCTCTTATAATTCTTATTTTGGGGTTATATGTGTGTGTATTGTTTTCTTTTTTTAATTATTTTATTTTGTTCTTTTTTCTTTTTTTTTATTGTGAACATACTGTACAGAGGGGTTACAATTACATGGGCAAGATAATGAGTATAATTCCTATCAAGCATTGTAGCCTACTCTTTGTTTACCCATCCCATCCCTTCCCAGCCTCCCACTGCCCACCCACCCAATCCTTCCCACCCCACATCCCCTGCAACAAAGTTGTAAAGTTCGTTTTCGATATGACAGCTTGTACTTCTCATTGCTGCAATGGGTCCACCAGTTTCCTTAATTAAACGACTTATTTTTCCCCTGCCCCTCCACAAATTATACTGACATCAAAAACAGTGAAAGTAAGGGTTATACTGTAGGGGAATAATATTATAATATTATTATAAATACGTTATAATAATATTATAAATACGTTACAAACAAATGCATGAAAGAAAAAAACATTTAAATATATATCTTAGGGTTCATTTTCCTAACTTCACCTTATCTGACCTTTTCTGCTTGACTCATACATGTAGTAGATATTGCAAATAAGGGAAACCATGGGACCTATGTTTCTGTGGGCCTGGCTTACTTCACTTAATAGAATTTTTTCCAAGTCTTTCCATTTCCTAACAAATGGGGAAATGTCCTTCTTTCTGATGGAGGCATAGAATTCCATTGTGTATATATACCACATTTTCTTGATCCATTCATGTACTGAGGGGCATCTGGGTTGGTTCCATATCTTAGCTATGGTAAATAATGCTGCAATAAACATAGTTGTGCTGGTAGCTTTAGTGTGGTCTTGTTTGTAAATCTTTGGGTAAATGCCCGAAATTGGGATTGCTGGGTCATAGGGGAGCTCTATGTGGAGTCTTTTGAGGAACCTCCATACTACTTTCCAAAGTGGTTAAACAAATTTACACTCCCACCAACAATGACGTAAGCTTCCCTTCTGTCCACATTCCTTCTAGCATCTGTTGTTGTTAGGGTTCTTGATTTTTGCCATTCTAACTGGGGTGAGGTAGTATCTCAATGTTGTTTTGATTTGCATTTTTTTTATGGCAAGGGAGGTTGAGCATTTCTTCATGGGTGTATTGGTCATCCTTCTTTCTTCTTCAGAGAAGTTTCTCTTTAAGTCTTTAGCCCACTTATTTATTGGGCAGTTGTTTCTTTGAGGATTTGTTGTTGGGGGATTTAATTTTTTGAGTTCCAAGTATGGTTTATATATGAGACATTGTCCATTGTATGGCTAGTGAAGATCTTCCAGATCAGTGGGCTTTCTATTGATCTAGCTGGCTATGTCCTTTGCCATGCAGAAAGCTCTGCAACTTCATGCAATCCCATTTGTCCAACCTTTCTTTGATTTGTTGTATTTCCGGGTCTCTATTAAGAAAATTTCGGCCTACACCAAGGAGACCTAGGGTTTCCTCTATTCCATCCTGTAATGTTTTCAGAGTGTCTGCTTTGACTCCGAGGTCTTTGATACATTTGGAGTTGATTCTGGTGCAAGGTGATAGATAAGTATCTAGCTTTAGTTTTCTCCAAGTAGTTAACAAATTTTGCCTGCACCATTTACTGAAGAGGCTGTCTTTCTTCCATTCTATTGTTTCAGCTCCCTTTTTCGAAGATTAGATGGCTATAAGTCTGGAGGTTCAATTCTGGGTTTTCAATTCTATTCCATTGGCCCTGAGGTCTGTTCTTGTGCCAGTGCCAAGGTGTTTTGATTACTATGGCTTTATAGTAGAGTTTGAAATTTGGTATTGATATTCCTCCAGCAGTGTTCTTTCCGTTGAGGAGCGTTTTTGCTATTTGGGGTCTTTTATTGTTCAATATGAATTTTTGGATTGCCTCTTCTATTTCCTTGAAGAATGAGGTTGGAATTTTGATAGGTATCGCATTAAATTTGTAGATAGCCTTGGGAAGTATTGCCTTTTTCACGATGTTAATCTTTCCAATCAAGGAGCATAGGAGTTTTTGCCATTTTCTGAGTTCTGTTTTGATTTCCTTTTTCAAGTTTTTAAAGTTTTCATCATAGAGATCCTTCACTTCCTTGGTTAAGTTAATTCCTAGGTATTTTAATTTTTGTGGGGCTATTACAAATGGAGTTGCTTTCCTAATTTCAGCCACACTTTTCTCATTGTTGGCATACAGAAAAGCCATTGATTTTGGAGGGTTAATTTTATACCCTGCTACTTTGCCAAAGTTTTGAATCAGCTTGAGTAATTTGGGAGTAGAGTCTATGGGATTCTTTAAATACAAGATCATGTTATCTGCAGAGAGTGAGAGTTTCATTACTTCTTTCCCTATTTGAACCCCCTTTATGTTTGCATCTTCTCTTATTGCTGTAGCTAGGCCTTCTAATACTAGATTGAAGAGAAGTGGAGAGAGTGGACATCCTTGTCTTCCTCCTGAGTTAAGAAGGAATGGCTTTAGTTTTTCACCATTAAGTAAAATGCTGGCTGTAGGTTTGTCATATACAGCCTTTATTGTATTGAGGAATGTCCCATGGATTCCTAATTTTTCAAAATCTTTCATAATAAAGGGGTGTTAGAACTTGTCAAATGCTTTTTCTGCATCTATTGAGATAACCATGTGGTTCTTATCCTTGCTCCTGTTGATGTGATGAATAATATTAATTGATTTGCGTATATTGAACCAGTGTATATTGAATCCTGTTTGATCGTGGTGTATGATTTTTTGGATGAATTGTTGAAGCTGATTGGCCAAACTTTTGTTGAGAAATTTTGCATCAATGTTCATCAAAAAATGGGTCTATAGTTCTCTTTCTTTGATGAGTCCCTTCCTGGTTTGGGAATGAGGGTTATGATGGATTCATAGAATGTGTTTGGTAGTGAACTTTCTCTTTCAATTTCATTGAAGATTTGGACGAGTATTGGTGTGAGCTCTGCTTTAAGGTTGTATAGAATTCCTCTGTAAAACCATCTGGTCCTGTACTTTTCTTAGCTGAGAGTTCTCTTTTTGCTGTTTCCATTTCAATGCTTGATATGGGTCTGTTAAGATGGTTTAACTCATCTTGGTTTAGTTTTGACATGTCAATATTTGCTAGGACAAGGTCCATTTCTGCCAAGTTCTCAAACTTATTAGCATAAAGTTTTGAGAAGTATGCCCTTATACTGTTCCGAATCTTGGTTTTTTCGGTGGTGATGTTTTCATTCTCATCTCTTGGTTTATTTATTTGTGTGTGCTCTCATTTTTTTCTGATAAGATTTGCTAAGGGTCTCTCAATTTTGTTAATTTTTTCGAAGAACCAACACTTTCTTTTGTTGATTCTTTCTATAGGTTTTTTTTGGATTCTAATTCATTTAAATCTGATTTAATGTTAATTGTTTCTTTTGGTCTACTGGATTGAGGTTTATCTTTCTGCTCTCTTTCAAGGAGGTTCAGATGTCTCATTAAATTGTAGGTTTCAGATCTCTCCAGTATGTTGATGTAGGAACTCAGAGCTATAAACTTGCCTCTGAGTACTGCCTTTGCTCTGTCCCACAAGAGCTGGTAATTTGTGTGCTCATTTTTGTTGAATAGCATGAATATTTGAATTTCCTTTCTAATCTCTTCCATGACCCACTTGTGATTCAACAGAGTGTTGTTCAAACTCCATGTGTTACCATACTTTCTTTGGTGGCTTTTGGTGTTGAGCTCCAATTTTATTCCCTTGTGGTCAGAGAGAATGCAAGGTTTAATTTGAATGTTTCTGAATTTGGACAAGTTTGCTTTGTGGCCTACAATGTGGTCTATTTTAGAAAATGTTCCATGTGATGTTGAGAAAAACGTGTATTCTGATGCTGCTGGGTGAAATATTTTATAGATGTCTGTTAAATCTAGTTGATCTTTGCAGCTGTTTAGATCTGCAGTTTCTCTGTTGAGTTGTTGCCGAATTGATCTATTTATTGGGGAGAGTGGTGTGTTAAAATCTCCTACAATTAATGTCTTTGGATCTATGTGGGATTTGAGGGAAAGTAGTGTTTCTTGGATAAATTTGGGTGCTCCATTGCTAGGCAAATAGATATTTAGAATTGTAATATCCTCCTGAAGGAGAGATCCCTTAATAAGTATGTAGCAACCTTCTTTATCTCTTCTAACTAATTTTAATGTGAAGTCTATTTTATCTGATATTAGGACAGCAACTCCAGCATGTGTATGGAGGCCATTTGTTGAGAGATTTTGTTCTAACCTTTCACATTGAAAATGTTTTTGCGCTCCTCAACCGAAAGAATACTGTTGGAGGAATTTCAATGCCAAAATTCAAACTCTACTATAAAACCATAGTAATCAAAACAGCTTGGTATTGGCATAAGAACAGACCTCAGGACCAATGGAATAGAATTGAAAACCCAGAAATGAACCTATAGACCTATAGCCATCTAATCTTCGATAAGGGAGCTAAAACAATAGAATGGAAGAAAGACAGCCATTTCAGTAAATGGTGCTGGCAAAATTGTTTAACTACTTGTAGAAAACTAAAGCTAGATCCTTATATATCACCCTGCACCAGAAGCAACTCCAAATGGATCAAAGATTTCGAAGTCAAAGCAGACACTCTGAAAACATTACAGGATGGAATATTAGAAACCCTAGGCCTCCTTGGAGCAGGCCGAAATTTTCTTAATAGAGACCCGGAAACACAACAAATCAAAGAAAGGTTGGGCAAATGGGATTGCATAAGTTGCAGAGCTTTTTGCATGGCAAAGCACATAGGTAGCAAGATCAATAGAACGCCCATGGATCTGGAAGATCTTCACTAGCCATACAATGAACAAGTGTCTCATATATAAACCATACTTGGAACTCAAAAAATTAAATTCCCCAACAACAAATCCTCAAAGAAACAACTGCCCAATAAATAAGTGGGCTAAAGACTTAAAGAGAAACTTCTCTGAAGAAGAAAGAAGGATGGCCTTTAGACACATGAAGAAATTTTCAACATCCCTAGCCATAAAAGAAATGCAAATCAAAACAACATTGAGATACTACCTCACCCCAGTTAGAATGGCAACAATCAAGAACCTTAACAAGAACAGATGCTGTAGGGAGTGTGGACAGAAGGGAAGCTTACGTCATTGTTGGTGGGTATGTAAAATTGTTCAAACACTTTCAAAATCAGAATGGAGGTTCCGCAAAAGACTTCCCCTATGAGCCAGCATTCCCACTTTTCGGCATTTACCCAAATGTTTACAAACGAGACCACACTAAAGCTGCCAGCACAACTATGTTTATTACAGCATTATTTACCATAGCTAAGATATGGAACCAACCCCAATGCCCCTCAGTAGATGAATGGATCAAGAAAATGTGGTATATATACAGAATGGAATGCTATGCCTCCATCAGAAAGAATGACATTGCCCCATTTGTTAGGAAATGGAAAAAAGAGGAAAAAAATTATATTAAGTGAAGTAAGCCAGGCCCCAAGAAAGATAGGTCCCATGGTTTCCCTTAATTGCAATATCTAGTATATGTATGAGTCAATCAGAAAAGGTCATATAATGTGATGTTAGGAAAATGAACACTTAGATATGTATTTTAATGTTTTTTTTTCTTTCATCCATTCGTTTCTAACGTATTTATAAGATTATCTCTTTGTTGCTTTGTATGTCCCTCCCCCACAGTATAACACCTGCTTTCACTATATTTGATGTCAGTATAACTTTTGGAGGAGATGGGGAAAAGAAGTCTTTTAAGGATACAGGTGGACCTGTTCCAACAATGAGAAGTACAACTCGTCATGTCAAAAACGAGCTTTACATCTTTGGTGCGGGGGGTGGGGTGGGGGAGGATTGGGTGCGGGGGGAGGCTGGGAAGGGATGTGAAGGTTAAACAAAGGAGGAGGCTGCAATGCTTGATAAGAAATGTACGCATTATCCTGCCCATGTAATTGTAACCACTCTGTACAGTATGTTCACAAAAAAAAAGAAAAAAGAAAATGTTTTTTTTTTAAGGGGCAAAATTCCTGAAAGCAGCATAAAGAAGTATCGTGTTTTTAATTCAGCTAGACAATCTATTTGGGAGTTCCTGCCATTTTGTCCACTTTCTTGGGGGCTGCGGCAACTGGGTTCTTCCTATGGTTCTTGGATTCTCAGTTTGGGTGCAGTTTCTTGACCTCTATTGTGGTCTTTTTGGTTTTCTTTGTGTAGGACATCTTTAAGAATCTTTGTAGGGCTGGTTTGGTGCATATATATTGTTTCAATTTTTCTTTGCTATGGAAGCTTTTTATTTGGCCTTCAATTATGAAGGAGAGTTTAGCTGGGTACAGTATTCTTTGTTGATATTTGTTTGTTTTTAGTGCATGGCATCCATCTTTCCAGGCTCTTCTTGCTTTGAGTATTCTCAAGTTACTCACGCAAATCCTGTATCAATTTTTGAGTAGCTTCCTCCACGCTCATGATTTTCCTGTATAAACCTATGGATTGCCTCCTTTCTCTCCCTATCACGCTCATACAGAGTCCTTTGTACGGTTTCAGTCTTTTCCTGTATAAACCTTTGGATTGCCTCCTCTCTCTCCCTCTCACGCTCATACAGAGTCCTTTGTAGGTTTTCAATCTTTTCATTTATCTTGTTTGCCAGCAGTGTTTGTAGAGCTATTTGAGAATTCTCCTCTGGGTTATCCATTATCTGTTCTCTCCCTTGATTATCATGAGTGGGAGTTGAGCTGCCCGGACTTGCCATTTTTCTTGTGTTTTCTGGCTTACTCTGCCCATTTGTGATGTAAATAACAAGAGTTTTGTGCTAGAGCACTAACTTAAGGCAAACATCAACCAAAGTCTGTATTTGCACAGACCATAGTCTGCAGATACAATCTAGTTCAACAGATACATCTATTCAACATCAAACAACTATATATTGATGGGCTACGAACCGCAAAGAATAATTTGGAAAACCAGAAATTATTAGGGTTAGGGAGAGATGTGGGTAAAAAATAGGAATAGAGTGATGTGGGAAGGGACAGGGAGAGTTAACTAAGTCCTAATCTCAAAGCAGGAAATAGGTTGGATATGATGAACATAGAGACAGAGAAAAAAAGAAGAACGAGAAAGGGAAAAAAAGAGACCATGAAAAATAGAAAAGTTAAAATTAAAAATATTATGCAGAAACAAAAACAAACTATTCAGAAAAGAACGTGAATATCATGAGAAAAGGGGAGGGATATAAATGAGATGTGAAAATCTTAGAAATAAAAATACTTAAAATATTATACAGGTATAAAGAGGTAGTACTGCTATTAAGGAATTTAAGTCTCAGAGGTTTTGAATTTAGTAATAAATTTCTGGATTGTGTATACACAATGGGGGATATGGTCTTATAATCAACTACAGGTTTATCAAAGGATGTGTAGAACAACAATTAAGTCACATAAAAAAGAATGAAAGAGAAGAAAAGGTGAAAAGGATAAGAAAGAAAAAAGATCAGAAGTTCAGTGGAGCTAAACAAAAAACAAATAATTTTTTAAAAAGAAAGAAAAAAAGAAAAACCCACACACACAAATACCCATAAAATACAAATTATAAGAGGAAAAAAATGAAAGTAGACATTTCAAAAAATGTAAAAATTAAAAAAAGTTTTAGAAGAGAAAAAAAAAATTTTATAAATAGTACAAAAAAAATAAAAATTTTCTTTGATTTTTTTGGGAGGGGTGGGAAAAATCCTGTTTGGCCGTTGTGTCACTAACCAGCCTCTTGTTGGACCCTCTGGTCTCCTGGTGGTGTTTGGTTTTCCGGTGGCTTGGTTGGTTTCTTGTCAGTTTGAACAGGCAGAAAAATGGTCTGCTTTACCCAGGAGTTTGCTATCCTCCTCCCAGGTTAGTTCAATGTGAGGGAGATCTGCTGTGAGTATCACAAAAGAGGGAGATGGCTTTGTTCTCATGTCTGGAGATGCTATGATGAGGCTAGGTTCTGGGTAGAGTTGAAGCCTTTCAGCAAACAGTAGCTTTTCCCGGGGGCTACTTTGTAAGAAACTCACAGAACCCAGCCTGGAGCCATTCTCAGGGTTTATGTTTACTGAATTTCAATTGATTGTCAGGGCTGCAAAACGGAGGGGCAGCCTCTGGCTCTGATTACCCAGTGAAGAAAGCTACTCCTGAGGCTGATGCCTGAGCTGGGTGACTTTTCCCTGGGTGGAGCTGAGTCTGGTAGGTCTCTTTAGGTTCTTGTGACCTGCTAAATGACTCTAAATTTCTTCCAAGGCTTGAGTTGGAGCTAGCAGTTCCGCCAAGCTTTGCAGGTATCCAAGGTGGAGATCTCTGGAACTCGGCGGTGGGGGTTGGGGGGGGCTTTCCCTCCTCTGCACCCTGAGAAGGAGTGAAGACGGCAGGCTTCTACTCTCTTTGAGTCTTGGTTCCTGGTTTGTCTCTGGTCTGTGAAATGCATGATGAAGAAGTCCTCTCCTTGTGGGTTCTTGCTGGTGTTGAGTAGAATCTGCTCCCCCACCGTGTCTGGCTCCTTCGTCCTGGACTCTCTGTTTTGCAGGTATGGTGACTGGCTGACGCTGCTGCAGCAGTGGCTGCTGGCAACATCTCAGAGCTGTCTCCTTGCCTGGATTTTCCCTCTCTGGGTTAACTCTCTGTCCTGTGATGGCACACTTGGTGTGATTCTCTGGCTTAGGACGGTTCAAAAACTGCTTTCTATGCGAGAACTTGTTTAGCCTCCATCTTCTCCTCTGACATCTTCCCGGAACTCCTCTTATGTTATTCTTATAGGACTTCTTGGAGATCCATAAATAAAACTTTTCAGAACAGGAAAAGATTAGGAAAGAGGTTATAAAGAATGCTATTATATTGGTCTTAATGGCAAAGTGTAAAGAATATGTAACAAAACTGTTGGGAGACGTCCGGGAAGATGGCGGAGCAGAAGCTGGAATCTGAACAAGCTCTCGCATAGAAAGCAGTTTTAGAGTTCCAGTGAACAGTCCTAAGCCAAAGAATCACACCAAGTGTGCCATCACAGGACAGAGAGTTAGTCAAGAGTGGGGAAGCCAAGGCAAGGAGACACATCTGAGCGCTTGCCAGCAGCCAGCCCAGCAGCGGCACGGTCGTGGCGGCGACCACCGCCGCTGTCATACTTGACACACAGAGCCTGGGATGAAGGAGCCAGAAGCAGCGGACGAGCGAATTCTACTCAACACCAGCAAGAACCGACAAGGAGCAGACATCTTCATCCTGCAGTTTGCAGACCAGAGACGACCCAGGATCCAAGACTCGGCGTGAGTAGAAGCCCGACGTCCTCACTCCTCAGGGAGCAGAGGAGGGAAGGCCACCCCCTCCCCCCAGCACCGGTGATCTCCATCTTGGATACCGACAAAGCTCGGAGGAGCTGTTAGCTCCAGCTCAGTCCTTGGAATAAAACGAGTCATTTAGCTGGTCACAAGAACTTAACGGCGAAGTGACCTCACAGACTCAGTTCCATCCAGGGAAAAGTCACCCAGCGCAGGCGCCAGCCATTGGAGTGGTTCTCCTCACTGGGTAACCAGAGCCAGAGGCTGCCCATCCCTCTAGCAGTGTCCACAATCAAATGAAAAACAGAAACCCTGAGAATGGCTCCAGGCTGGGCTCTGTGAGTTTTTTCACAAAATAGCCCCAGGGAAAAGCTACTGTTTGTTGAAAGCCCTCAACTCTACCCAGAACCTAGCCTCATCACTGCATCCCCCTCTTTTTTGATTCTCAAAGCAGATCACCCTCCCAGTAAACTAACCTGGGAGGGGAACTCAAAATCTTGGGTAAAGCAGAGCATTTTTCTGCCTGTTCGTACAAACTGACTTGAGAAACCAATCAAGCCACAGGTCCTGAAGCTGACCAGAGACTCCAACAAGAGGCTGGTTACAGACAAAAGAGAGATACAGGATTCTTCCCACCCCTCCCAAAAAAATCAAAGAACTTTTTTTTCTTCTTCTTCTTCTTTTCTTTTTCTTCTTCTTCTTCTTCTTTTTTTTTGGTACCTTGTATATATAAAAAAATTTTGTTGCTTTTCTAAAACTTTTATTAATCTTTAATTTTTGCCTCTTTTGAAAAATTAATTATTTCCAGTAGTTTTTTTTTCTCCTCTTATAATTTTTACTTTAGGAATACGTGAATGTGCGTTTTCCTTTCTTTTCTTAACGTCTTACTATTTCTTTCTTTCTTCATTATCTTTTTGTTTTTTGTCTAGCTCTACTGAACTTCTGACCTTTTCTTCTCCCTTTCCTATCCTTTCCACCTTTTCCTCTTTTTGTTCTTCTTTATGTGACTTAACTCTTGTCCTGCAGATCCTCAGATAAACCCGTACTTAACTAGTAGACCCTATCCCCCTTTGTTTACACACTTAATCCACAAATTTATTACTGAATTCAAAACCTCTGAGACTTAAATTCCTTAATAGCAGTACTACCTCTTTATACCTATATAATATTTTAAGCATTTTTTTAAGTTTTTCACATCTCCTCTATGTCCCTCCCCTTCTCTCAATATATTCACATTCCTCTCTACATAGATGGCCTTTTAATCTCTATAATAACATTAATATTTACGTTTCTATTTTTTTTCTGGTCTCTTTTCATTCCCCTTTCCCTTTCTTCTTTTCCTCTCTCTCTCTACTTGCATCCTACCTAACCTATTTCCTGCATTGTGATTAGGACATAGTTAACTCTCCCTGTGCCTCCCCACACCAATCTATTCCTATTTTTTACCCACATTTTTCCCTAACCCTAATATTTCTCGTTTTCCAAATTCTTCTCTGTGGTTCGAAGTCCATTAACATATAGTTGTTTGATGTTCAATAGATGTATCTGTTCAACTAGATTGTATCTGTAGACTATGGACTGTACAAATGCAAACTTTGGTTGATGATTGCCTTAAGATAGTGTTCTAGCACAAAACTGGTGCTATTTTCATCTCAAATGGGCAGAGTAAGCCGGAAAAACACAAGAAAAATGGCAAACTCGGGTATCTCAATTCCCAATCTTGATAATCAGGGGTCAGAACAGATAATGAATAATCCAGAGGAGAGTTCCCAAATAGCTATACAAACACTGCTGGCAAACATGATAAATGAGAAGTTTGACAACTTACAACGGACTCTGTATGAGCATGATAGGGAGAGAGAGGAGGCATCCCAGAAGTTTATACAGGACTATCATATGCGTGAGGAAACTACTCAAAAACTGATACAGGATTTGCGTGAACAACTTGAGAATAATCAAAGAGAAAGGGAGGAATGGCGTGAGCAGGCTGAGAACACTCAAAGAGAACTGCAAGAATCCCACGAACGGGAGGAAAAAGAACTGCAGGAATCCCAAAAACCGGAGGAAGCTAATCAAAGAGTAATACAGGAATTGAGAGAGCAGGTAGAGAACACACAAAGATCATTAAAGGCATTCATGGAATCCATTAACAAAGAGCTGAAGGAAGTCAGGGAGACCACAAAGGGAATGCTGAATGGAACCCAACAGAAGGAATGGGAGTCCAAAGAAACCATAACCAATCAACTAAGTGATTTGAGAACAAACACTGAACACCAAATTAAGGAAGTAAAGAAATTCATACAAGACCTAAAACAGATCTTCAACAAAGAACTTGAAACCATCAAAGCTGACCAATTAGAAGGAAAAGAGATAAAAAACAAAGTAGAGAGTATGGACAGCAGGTTAGACCATGCAGAACATCGAATCTCAGGGATTGAAGACAGCCTAGATATTATAGAGAAAGAACATACAACCATCCAAGACAAGTCCAAGAAATATGATAAATCTATCCAATACTTGGAAGACACCATCAGAAGGCCTAATCCACGGATAATGGGTGTAGAGGAGCACCTAGAAACAGAAGTTAATGGTCTAGGAAATTTGTTTAACAGGATCCTAGCAGAGATCTTCCCAAACATGCAAAAAGATAGGCCTATTCAGATACAAGAAGCCCTTAAAACCCCAAATAGACCAGACCAGAATAGGACATCCCACGGTCACATTATAATCCACACAGGATCAACTCAGACCAAGGAAAAGATCCTTAAAGCTGTCAAGGAGAAAAGGTTAATCACCTATAAAGGGAAACTAATTAGAATCACCTCAAGTTTCTCAGCAGAGACAATCAAAGCAAGAAGAGCCTGGAATGATGTATGCCATGCCCTAAAAACAAACAACTATCAACCAAGAATACTGTACCCAGTTAAACTCTCCTTCATAACTGAAGGCCAAATAAAAACCTTCCATAGCAAAGAAAAATTGAAACAATACATCTCCACCAAACCAGCCCTACAAAAGGTTCTTAAAGATGTCCTACACATAGAAAACCAATAAGACCGCAATAAAGGCCAAGAAACTGCACCCAAACTGAGAATCCAAGAACCATAGGAAGAACCCAGTTTTAGCAGCCCCCAAGAAGGTGGATAATATGGCAACAACTCCCAAATACCTCTCAGTCCTATCTCTTCATGTTAACGGACTGAACTCTCCAATTAAGCGACATAGACTGTCTAGTTGGATTAAAAAATAAGACCCTTCTATCTGCTGCCTGCAGGAGTCACATCTTGCCTGTAAAAACAAACACATTTTTCAATTTTACCGGCTGGAACAAAATCTACCAAGCAAACGGCCCCCATAAACAGGCGGGAGTTGCAATCCTAATATCAGATAAAATAGACTTCAAATGAAAATTTGTGAGAAGAGATAAAGAAGGTCGCTACATGCTAATTAAAGGATCTCTCCTTCAGGAGGATATTACAATTCTAAATATCTATTCGCCAAACAATGGAGCACCCAAATTTATCAAAGAAACACTACTTTCCTTCAAATCCCATATAGATCCAAAGACATTAATTGTTGGGGATTTTAACACACCACTCTCCCCACTAGATAGAACAACTCGGCAAAAACTCAACAGAGAAACCGCAGATCTAAACAGCTGCATAGATCAAGTAGACTTAACAGACATCTACCGAACATTTCACCCAGAATCATCAGAATACATGTTTTTCTCAGCAGCACATGGAACGTTTTCTAAAATAGACCACATTTTAGGCCACAAAGCAAACTTGTCTAAATTCAGAAACATTGAAGTTATACCTTGCATTCTCTCTGACCACAAGGGAATAAAATTAGAACTCAACACCAAAAGCCACCAAAGAAAGTCTGGTATCACATGGTGGCTGAACAACACACTGCTGAATCATGAGTGGGTCATGGAAGAGATTAGAAAGTAAATTCAAATGTTCATGCTATTCAACAAAAATGAGCACACAAATTACCAGCTCCTCTGCGACAGAGCAAAGACAGTACTCAGAGGCAAGTTTATAGCTCTGAACTCCTAAATCAACAAATTGGAGAGATCTGAAACTAACAATTTAATGCCACATCTAAACCTCCTTGAAAAAGAGCAGCAAGATAAACCCCAATCCAGTAGACGGAAAGAAATAATCAAAATTAAATCAGAATTAAATGAATTGGAATCCAAAAAAACTGTAGAAAGAATCAACAAAACAAAGAGTTGGTTCTTCGAAAAAATTAACAAAATTGACATCCCCTTAGCAAATCTTATCAGAAAAAGAAGAGAACACACCCAAATTAATAAACTCAGAGTTGAAAATGGAAACATCACCACGGAAACAACCAAGATTCAGAAGATTATAAGGGAATACTTCTCAAAACTTTATGCGAATAAGTTTGAGAACTTGACAGAAATGGACCTCTTCCTAGCAAATATTGACAGGCCAAAACTAAACCAAGATGAGTTAACCTATCTTAACAGGCCCATATCAAGCATTGAAATAGAAACAGCAATAAGAGATCTCCCAGCTAAGAAAAGTCCAGGACCAGATGGTTTTACAGCGGAATTTTACAAGGCCTTCAAAGCAGAGTTCACACCAATTCTCCTCCAACGCTTCAATGAAAGTGAAAGAGAAAGCTCACTACCGAGCACATTCTATAAAGCCATCATAACCCTCATCCCAAAACCAGGCAGGGACTCATCAAAGAAAGAGAATTATAGACCCATTTCTTTGATGAACATTGATTGAAAACTTCTCAACAAAATTTTGGCCAATCGACATAAACAATTCATCAAAAAAATCATACACCACGATCAGACAAGATTCATTTCTGGGATGCAAACATGGTTCCATATACGCAAATCAATTAATATTAATTCATCACATCAACAGGAGCAAGGATAAGAACCACATGGTTTTCTCAATAGATGCAGAAAAAGCATTCGACAAGATCCAACATCCGTTTATGATGAAGGTTTTGGAAAAATTAGGAACCCATGGAACATTCCTCAATACAATAAAGGGTGTATATGACAAACCTACAGCCAGCATTTTACTCAATGGTGAAAAACTAAAGCCATTTCCTCTTAACTCAGGAACAATTCAAGGATGCCCACTCTCTACACTTCTCTTCAATCTAGTATTAGAATGCCTAGCTACAGCAATAAGATAAGATGCAGACATAAAGGGGATCCAAATAGGGAAAGAAGAAATAAAACTCTCCCTCTTTGCAGATGACATGATCTTGTATTTAAAGAATCCCATAGACTCCACTCCCAAATTACTCAAGCTGATTCAAAACTTTGGCAAAGTAGCAGGTTATAAAATTAACCCCCAAAAATCAATGGCTTTTCTCTATGCCAACAATGAGAAAAGTGTGGTTGAAATTAGGAAAGCAACTCCATTTGTAATAGCCCCACAAAAAATAAAATACCTAGGAATTAACTTAACTAAAGAAGTGAAGGACCTCTATGATGAAAACTTTAAAATCTTGAAAAAGGAAATCAACACAGAACTTAAAAAATGGCAAAACCTCCCATGCTCCTGGATTGGAAAGATTAACATCGTGAAAATGGCAAAACTTCCCAAGGCTATCTACAAATTCAACGCAATACCTATCAAAATTCTACCCTCATTCTTCAAGGAAATAGAAGAGGCAATCCAAAAATTCATATTGAACAATAAAAGACCCCGAATAGCAAAAACACTCCTCAACGGAAAGAACACTGCTGGAGGAATATCAATACCAAATTTCAAACTCTACTATAAAGCCATAGTAATCAAAACAGCTTGGTATTGGCATAAGAACAGACCTCAGGACCAATGGAATAGAATTGAAATCCCAGAAATGAACCTACAGACCTATAGCCATCTAATCTTCGATAAGGGAGCTAAAACAATAGAATTGAAGACAGACAGCCTCTTCAGTAAATGGTGCTGGCAAAATTGGTTAACTACATGTAGAAAACTAAAGCTAGAACCTTATATATCACCCTGCACCAGAATCAACTCCAAATAGATCAAAGACCTTGAACTCAAAGCAGACACTCTGAAAACATTACAGGATGGAATAGGAGAAACCTTAGGTCTCCTTGGCTCAGGCCAAAATTTTCTGAATAGAGACCCAGAAACACAACAAATTAAAGAAAGGTTGGACAAATGGGATTGCATGAAGTTGCAGAGCTTCTGCATGGCAAATGACATAGCTAGCAAGATCAATACAAAGCCCACGGATTGGGAGAAGATCTTTACTAGCCATACAATGGAAAACGGTCTCATATCAAAAATATACTTGGAACTAAAAAAATTAAACCCCCCAACAACAAATCCTCAAAGAAACAACTGCCCAATAAATAAGTGGACGAAAGACTTAAAGAGAAACTTCTCTGAAGAAGAAAGAAGGATGGCCAATAGACACATGAAGAAATGTTCAACCTCCCTAACCATAAAAGAAATGCAAATCAAAACAACATTGAGATACCACCTCACTCCAGTTAGAACGATAAAAATCAAGAACTCTAACAACAACAGATGCTGGAGAGCATGTGGACAGAAAGGAACCTTATTTCAATGTTTATTGGGAATGTAAACTTGTTCAACCACTTTGGAAAGCAGTATGGAGGTTCCTCAAAAGACTTCACATAGAACTCCCCTATCACCCAGTAATCCCACTTTTGGGCATTTACCCAAATGTTTACAAACAAGACCACACTAAAGCTACCAGCACAACTATGTTTATTGCAGCATTATTTACCATAGCTAAGATATGGAACCAACCCAGATGCCCCTCAGTAGATGAATGGATCAAGAAAATGTGGTATATATACACAATGGAATTCTATGCCTCCATCAGAAAGAATGACATTTCCCCATTTGTTAGGAAATGGAAAGGCTTGGAAAAAATTATGTTAAGTGAAGTAAGCC
Source organism: Dipodomys spectabilis (assembly GCF_019054845.1). Lineage (NCBI taxonomy): Eukaryota > Metazoa > Chordata > Mammalia > Rodentia > Heteromyidae > Dipodomys > Dipodomys spectabilis. The sequence continues at coordinate 321,600 of NW_024870897.1, read as the reverse complement.
AGGCGCAAAGAAACATAGGTCCCATGGTTTCCTTTATTTGCAATATCTCGTATATGTATGAGTCAAGCTGAAAAGTTCAGATAATGTGATGTTAGGAAAACGAACCCTTGAATACGTATTTTAATGTTTTTTTTTCTTTTATGCATTTGTTTCTAACGCATTTATAAGATTATTTCTTTGTTGATTTGTATGTCCCTCCCCCGCAGTGTAACCCCCGCTTTCACTATATTTGATGTAAGTATAACTTGTGGAGGAGATGGTGACAAACAAGTCGTTTAAGGATTCGGGTGGACCTGTTGCAACAATGAGAAGTACAAAATGTCATGTCAAAAACGAGCTTTACAATGTCGGTGTGGGGGGGGGAAGGATTGGGTGGGGGGGCGGGGGGAGGCTGGGAAGGGAGGTGAAGGGTAAACAAAGGAGGAGGCTGCAATGCTTGGTAAGAAACTTATGCATTATCCTGCCCATGTAATTGTAACCCCTCTGTACAGTATGTTCTCAAATAAAATAAAATAAAATAAACTGTTGGGAGACTCGTTTGCTTTATTTGCTATTCTCTCCTGCTTCTTTGTAGATAGCTTCTCTCTATGAAGAGACAATTGGTCTGGACCTTTCTAGCCTTGTCTCAGTGACAGAAGTGATGGGATTTGGGACATGTGATCTCATTGCTGGCTTTTAGGAAGTTCACAATATAGCAATACCAATACACATAAAGCAACTTTTGTGAGTGATGTGTATTCACTTCCTCAATTGCCAAAATTAAATTCATATGTCAAAACATAAAATTACTTACATTATTATATATTCAATTCAACTGACATCACTAGCACCTCCATAAATCAAATGCAAACTAAAAGATCTACTTCAAAAACCAACATCTAAGGCAGTGTTGGAAATACTAGAAGATAGACAATAAGTCTAAAGGAGTGAGATCTTTAACACTGACAATGAGCAGTAATAGCTGAATTTTTAACCAGGCTTGAAAAGTTCAGTTGTCCACTGTCTATGTGATTAGAGTTGCAGAGTTGACCTTGGTATCAATATTGGATTTAAAATTCAAAGGCAGCTAAGGTTGCTGCAGTATTGTAGCTCGATATAGTGTGACCCTGCCTGATAATGGTAAGGCACAGAGCAGAATCTAAGTCAGTAAAATGTATAGGAAGGATTCTTCACTGATAATAATTGCAGGAGGTAATCATCACTTTTTCGTTGAAAATGTATAGCCCATCATTCTACATTAAGCTATAGCCTATTTCTGATCTGAAGAACATATAACACATCAATGTGCCACGAGTGCTGAGCAGTGTTAGTGTATATTATTCTAATACGTGAAAAAATCCTTGCAAGTATAGAATGGCCTGACACTGACACTTCATTCTGTGTTGTTGAGTTTCATGGAGAAATATTCATAATTAGGCAATTCACACTCATCTAAATCTGAATCAGGCAACTGAGATAAGGCATTAGGGTTATCAATCCAGTGACATGGTCTGTGACCTGTGAAATAAATCACATTATTTCACAATGTATATGTGTTTCTAAAAATGTATGCAATATCAATTACCATATATACAAAAGGGACAATTATCCATCTCATATTATCAGAAGAAAAGATACTCCTGAATTGTACATTCTTGCTAGAGGATCACTGGGTGACTGCTGATGTTTGGTATCTTTCCAGGTGCTCTTATACATATGTCAATGTTCTTTGAGGAAGTGTTTTCTCATGGTTTGTTTTGAGGTGTTCAGAATATCAGTACTGTCACTTACCACAACCATGGGACAGCAAAGATGATAGGATACCTGGCCAAAGAACTGAGAATTCACAGGAAGTGATAGGAAAGATGACATCAGAGGATCCAAATTCTCATTGCCAGCTTCTGGATCCCCATATCCTCCTAAACATGTTTTATATTCATTCTACTACAGTGGGGGGGGGGGTTAGTGGCTACAGGTATGTTGACAAACTAAGACATCAATCTAGCTTGTGGTTACAACTATTAACATGAGGTATTGTTTGGATACATGGTGATAATTGAATGCCTTTATTTTTAGGGAGCAAAGGAGCAATAGTCATTACAATCATAGCACAGACATCCATCTTGTCTCCAAAGTCTCAATCTTTTAGTGTCCAACAGCTCTAACTTAAATACTCTTGAGGTAATGACTCATACCCCTGTCTTCCCTTGACCGACCTTTCCAGAGCACAGCTCTCAGACTTTTGATTGCTGTTTGAGATGGCTTCCCAATCTATCCTTTTCCAAGTCTAACAGCTTGACTCTAGAACCCCTCACAAGTACTGTGACAGATGTATTATTTTGAAAACTATATATTTTCTAGGATAGGTTCAATTTTTAAATTTATTTCAAAAATACTATACAGAGGGGTTACACTTACATGAGTAAGGTACATTCCTTATTGAATATTGTTACCCACACCGTGTTGTTCTTCTATCCCTTCCCACCCCGTACACCTCCTCCCCACCCCAAAGTTGTAAATTTCATTTCTGATATAGTGTCTTGTGAATATCATTGTTGCAATGCGTCACTCTTTGTACTTCTTTCATCACTATATTTTTCCCTTTACTTATACAAATCAGATAAATCTATATACAAGGTGGAAGGTACCAGAATCAAGACAGAGATTGCAAGGGATAAACAATGACAAAAGACAAATCAAATAAAATACGATCTAGACACTCTACCGACATCAAGGTTGACATCTGAAAAAAAAAAATCTTTTTTCTATGTCTTGGAGTTCATTTCAATTAACATTATTTTGTAAGGTCAAATGTACATAGCTCTGGAACCAGCAATCCCACTCTTGGGCATTTGTCAAAATGATCTCAAGTTAAACACACTAAATCTACAACTTTGTTTCTGGCAGCATTATTGGAACCAATCAAGATGCCCCTCAATAGATGAATGGATCAAGACAATGTGGTATATATACACAATGGAATTTTATGCTTCTATCAGAAAGAATCACAAAGCCCCTTTAATAAGAAAATGGAAAGACTTGGAAAACAATCATATTACGTGAAGGAAGCCAGACTCAAAGAAACATAGGTTCCATGGTTTCCCTCATTTTTATTAATATATGCTTATTATAGTCCTTAACGTCTTAATATTCCCTTTTATCTCTCCCTCTTCTTCTCTCATTCCATTTCTGTGTGTGTGTGTGTGTGTGTGTGTGTGTGTGTGTGCGCGCGCACGTGCACGCACACGCACATGTGTGCACACACACACAGTAATGAAACTTGACTCAGAGCCTCAAACTCTTGCTTGGTTTTTTCACTCATGAATGACTCAGTCTGTACTATTTGAACCAAGGTTTCACTCTGTCTTTGAATAATTGAACATAAATTTCTCATGGATTGCTACCCTAGCCATCTGTGAACCATGATCTTCCAATCTCAGGCTCGTGACTATATAGGAATAGGGATGAGGCACAAGCATCTAGCTGCCACGTGTTTTTTATTTTGTTTTGTTTTTGTTTTTTGTTGGTATTGTGCATCCAAAATCTGTAAGGAAAACAAATCATTTATAATCAGGACTATTCACATAAAATGTGTATTGTATAAAGATTACCTTAGTAATGTTATCCTTTTACATCCACATTATGTGATTCGATTTTTTTGAACTCTATTGTTGCAAACAGTCAAATCACGTATATATAATTTGAATCTTCTTGTCTTGGTTTTATACTTTGTTAGGTGTTTCAAAACAGAATTTATCAAGGTTTAACTCTGCACTACTGAAGCAAGACATTTATGATTATTCAATGTCTTGTAAATCATAAGTTCTTCACTTCTCGTGGCACCGTATGAGCACAGGTAGTTTTCTATAATACCTCCACGTAGTTTAGCCCTCAATGCCATGCACTCTTCTGCCAAATATGCAAGGGAATCTTTTGCAATTCTCCTTGCATTTTCACTGTTCTTCTCTCTACTCTCCATGCTAAGTCCTATGGTGATCTTGTTGATATTCTCCCCTGTTACATCTATCAATGCATCTTGGGAACTACTGGTACGCACTACTGTACTTCTGTCCATTCTCCTTGTGCTTTGTCTTGTACACTTCTCACAGCGGAGGGCCAGAGATTGGGGATATTTTCTTCACGCCTTAGATCAGACATCTATCTTTACATTCTAGCAATACATTCATTGAATTCCAATGTCCTGAAAATGATTACTGCATTTTTATGACTTTGTTATTTGCCATTAGGGAAGAACATAGGTCAGTAACTCTAACTTATGTAAAAGAAGATTGCAATCATGCCTCATTAGATGTTGTTCATTGGATAATGTTTACTTCAAGGTCTGCCTACCTGCTTCCTTTTCACTGTTTATTTTTCAATGTAGCCTTTTCTTCTGGAAAGTATTTATGGCCCTAGTGAAGATCAATTCCTGCTGTAATTAGTCATTAATTTTATTCCAACATCATTTCATAGATCCTTCAGAGTTTCTTCAGTAGTGCTTCATATTCTTAGATATGTTTTAACATCGATGCATCCAATGATAAAGACACATTGCTTAAGTCACCATTTTGATGATGGAAAAGAAACCATGCTGCAACCTCACTATATGGCAATTTTCTGGTTTTAAATTCTTTTAGATTTGAATTGATACTAGAAAACGAAATTCTGCGTACAGTTTTATATTTTCCTAATTATTTTTAGTACATGTTCCAATATTGTATAAAGTTAAAAACATTACTATTTACTTAGTTTTAGGATTTCTAAAATGGTCAGAGTAAAAGTTCTGTTCATTCACAATTTTAAGACAATATTGTCCATTATGACCAAGTGAGACATTTTAAACTTTTATTTGTGGTCCTTAATGTTGGTGCTGGGGAATGAATTCTAGTCCTTCATGTGTCTTAGTCTCCTGTGTGCCTCTGAGCCTGATGCGTCCTGTAGTTTTATTTTCAATCAACTAGAATAAAGAAAAATTTCACTAGGAAGGATTATTACTTGTTTACTTTCTCCAGCATCTCTTGCATACATAAAAGTAATATAAGTCTACACTGACAGAAAATGGTGTTCTTATATGGTATTTATTCGTGGTAACTGTTCATTTTTTGTAGCCTCACTCTGCACTGTCTTGCCCCTTTCCTATCCCCCGCCCCATCCCATAAAACGTGACTGGATCCACTGGAAACCCACTTCCAGGCAGCTTCCTCCTTAAATAGCCTAATCTAAACTAACCTACCCCTGGTAGACCTGCTATAAACTGCAACAAGACGCTTTACTGAAACGCCTTCTCTGCTATAGTAAAATCCCTCTTCCACTCCACCCCTTCCTGGAATCCCTGTTCTGCGCCACCAGATACCAGGCCACATCTATATCTCCTTTCATGTCCCAACATACTACACCAAGAACCCGGCCTACATGGGGCTCCTCGCTCGAAGCCCCATCTCATCCACCAGATACCCTGCTCCTAACTACTCTAGTCCCTCTCAGTCCCATTGCTCCCATATTCTATTACCTCCAAGATCCTCCCTTTCCTTTCTTCCCCACCCCCAACCAGCCTTCTCCCTGGAGCTCCTCCTGATTTTATCAGAATCTCTGCCCATAACTAGCCTACTTCTAAGTGGCCTAAATTCTAAAACACAGCCCTGAACCTACCTCTTCCCACAAAGCCCATCGTGCTATATCAAAAACCCTTCACCTCCCTATAACTTCCCTTGAAGCCCCACCTTGCTTGGCCAGAAGCTTCTCACACAGCCCATCTCCTGCCTGGAGAGCCAGCCCTGTTCCTCCACAAGACTCTTCACCTCCCACATCTACCTTCTCAATGCCCTGCCTTGCTCCCCAGATAAACCCAACCCCTATTGGCTCTTCCCTAAGATCTACACGATACTCCACCTGATACCCTGCCCATAATTATCCTACACCATTGTAGCCTTTCCACTCCTTCTCAAAGCTCCTCCTTCAACTAGCCCCATGGCTCCAAGCCCTGCCCTGGTCCAGAAAAACTCCACCAGAAAACCCACACTACTCCATCTCTCAACACCCACATTGCTCCACTGGAAAACACTGCACCAGTTGCCCTCCCTCTGGAAGTCTCACCAGGCTCAACTGTAAAACACTCCCTCCATAGTCCCTTTTGAAGGTTGCTTTGCTCTACTGGAAACCCTGTCCAAAGTCCATGTCCTGACTTGCAACACTGAGATCCCCACCCAAACTTCTCTTTTCGAGTTGTGACTGGCTACACCAGAAACCCCATCTTAACTATTCTAGAGCACTGGATACTATCACTGCTCTCACAAAGCTCTGGTCCTGAAAAACTCCTACATACATTGTGACTACATCTTGCTCTGTAGGAAACTCCACCTCCACCCTAACACACTTCCCAAAGGCCTGCCATTCTCCACCAGAAACCCTGCCCCTTACTAGCCCATGTCTTCCTAGTACCACCCTGCCCTCTCAAATCTAGAACCTGAAAGGCCTCTCCCTCATAGCTGCACATTCCTGCACCAGAATCCCCACCTTCTGTCTGCCTCTTGCCTCCATTCCCTGCCCTGCCTTATGGGAAACCTCACCCTACATATCCCACAAGGGCTCACAGTGCTCTACCAGCACCGCTCCTCTAAGTAAGCTCCTCCTTTGTAGCCTTGTTCTTCCTTCCAAAAGTTCTGCCCCAAACAGACTCCTCCCCAGTGAACCCGCCTTCTTCAACTGAAAACCTGTCTACCTGCCAGCCTCCATCTTAAATCTTGCCTACTCCACAAGAGACCATGTCCCTAACAAGTTTAGCCATTCCTGTCCCTTCCCTGCTGTCTCAAAGCCCTACACAGACTGGCTTTCACCCTCAAAGCCCCGCTCTGCTCTACCACAGAGGTTGGCCAATACCAACTCCTCCTTTGAACGAGACAGGACTACACCAGAAACCCCACACCATCTCATCCATGAAGGTCCCATCTAGTAACTTTTATTACAAATATGATTTTATAATGGTCATAGACTTCATACTAATCAATATGAGAAGAAAGAAGTATTGCAAAAAGGCAACAAAAATTAGATATCTATTAGATGTCTTAATCTAGTTTGGTGTTCTGTTACCAGGAAGATACACATTGGGTGAAAATGTCTGAAGGTGATTCTTCTTATTGAAAGTATTCTTTGAAGTATCAGTAAGGTTTCATGAGTGATCATTTTATTTCTAGAAAATTCATGCACATTACTCCCCATTAACTTAAAAAATATTAGCTATTTAAAATCCTCTGGTTTCGTTGAGGAAAGAGTATCAGTGTGTAAAAAGATGACTTTCAACTCATCTTTCTAATGAATAATTTTGGAGTTGCTTACCTTAATATGTACCAGAAATTCTCTACCAGAATCCACTTTGAATTTCCTCCTTCCACTAAAGTGACCTTTGGAAAAGATTGAAGTGAGATAATACAAGTAAAATGTTAGATATGAAAACGTATTTGAGATCATGACAAAATTATGATGAAGACCCCACCCAATTGCTTTTAATTTTCTAACAAAAGGAACTTAAGCCTATTTAACTGCAGACTTTCTGAAGACTAGAAGACAAGAAAATAAGAAATACCCTGTTATACCATGGTTCTGAAAACAAAACCAAAACAAAGAAAGACAACATAATGAGACAGAAGGGAATGAGGAAGTTGTACATGTGATATAGAGTTTAAAAAACACACTGAATCAGGTAAAAATAATTTTGGTCAACATATTTCATTGTAAATATTGTTCTTTGTTAAGCTGTGATTTAATATATATAGGTCTCAGCAGGGATCTGCCCAGGTAATTGTGTAGTTAGTCAATTTCATCATTATAAGATCATAAGGATGGAAAACTCCACACACCTTAAGACACAACTGCAACATCACTAGACATACACTCTTATTGGTCCAACATTGTAAGACAGACCTGTGTTTTACCAAAGCTTTGTATGTGGTATGCTGTAGTTTATTCAGGCTAAAGAGCTAAAGTAACTCCAATTTGAGATTAATGCCACCATCTTGTGGAGGCTGCCCTCAGATTAACCCCAAGAGAGAGAGAGAAAAAACACAGGTTGCCAACAACTCTGCCTACCCTTAAGAAAGCAGAACAGTTACCCAAGTGTTCCAGGAACAGAACATACCAATAGTTCATAAAAAGGGCAGTGTACTTAGGGTGGCCTCAAACCAATCATGTAACTGCTTGTGTGGAAATTCCCTAAACTTGTTTGTTCAATACTATAAAGTTGTGCTGATTTTGTGCTCGGGTCTCTTACTGTCACAGGTTACCGGGTGCATGGAGGAACAAGCTTGAGCTTGCAAATAAAGGACTCTTTTGCTGTTCGCATTGGTCGTGGTCTCTGGTGGTCTTTCGGGGTTCCCAAGTCCATGCAACATTTTTGGGGGCTCATCTGGAATCCCCCTCATGAGACCTTCCAGACGCCTCACCACAGAGTCCCAAAAAACCCATCTGTTAAGTCAAGGCATTGCTGTTCTGTATAGTTGGTTGCCTGTAGGTTCTGTATCTGTAATTCTGTTTTCCCACGGAGTCTGTATTCTGGGTGGCAAGGAGTCTTGGTGGACGCGCTATAAGACTGCCAACGGGGTCTGTGAGGAGACGTCCCCAGACCCCTCTGGTTAGATTGCTGTTTAGTACAGACATTTTTTTGGGGAAATGTTGCGTTTGTAGTCTCACACTTTCATGCAGACATTTTTTTGGGAAGTTTTCCATCTGTATTGGGAAGTTTTCTGTTTTAGGGGAAACTCTCCATCTATAGTCTGGCACTTTCTGGTTGGTAATTTACAATGCTGCAGCGTGCCTTTGTAAGTTGTGTCTTTGTGTTGAGTGTTCTGTTTGTCATTAGGTGTTTATCTTAGCCTTAGGCCTTGGCCCAGGGAGGTGTGAGTATGGGGGAGAATCTACCAGTCAGAGGGGATTTATTTCCCTTGCTACAAAATGATTGGGACTTCCCTTCCACCTTGGAAGGACCCTGGGTAAACAAATGTTGGTGAGATGTCACCCCATTCACTGAGACTTGACTGTTCTCTGTTTTATGTTTCCTGAGATAGGGAAGTTCTGGGTGAGAGTGGCAGGCTCACTCAGAACACTCTGAATACAGTTTGCTGAGTGAGAATGGCACAGAGTTCTGGTAGAGACAAAGGCAGCCTTTGATTGTTGTCTTGTCTAGTTCTGTTTTAGAATTGGTATTAGTTTTAAATGTATGTTTTTGGTTTTGCGTTTTTCTTATTTATTTGAACATCTCTGGGGAAATAAAAGTTCCAGCCTCCAGCTGGCCTGAGTCACAGAGAAGGCTATGTGGCTGGTTTTGACTTTTCAGCTAGTCCCAAAAATGTAAAGTGATTTTATCTAAAATTGATTAAAAAAATCAGGCCAGTTTAGTTTCAGGTGACCCCCGTCACCCCCAGCCTTCCTCCAACAGAAGAGATTCAAAATACCAATTGGTAAAATTCCTTGCTAAACAAGCAAGCCCTGGGAAAATGAAACTCAACAAAGTTACTTAGTTTAAAAGAAATATTGTCTTAATTTTTTGTTTGAAAACTTTAGAATGTCTACAAACAACTGATTTTTATTTTTGCATGCTTAAAGATCTGTGTGAGTGTGTTTTGTATGTGTTTGTGAACATGTTCATGATATAAATTGTCAGCATGCTATAACAATTGGGTGAGTTTAAGTTTAAAATTGAAAAGGTTATAAGGTTTGGACATTACCAAAATCTTTTGAAGAATTTACACATTGTTTTTAATGGCTTTTTAAGGATTCTTTAACTTGAAAATTAGAAAATCTGGTATTTTAGAATGCATAATCAACACTGTAATCAAGATATCTGGCTTAACAAAAAGGAGAAAATTAGAAGCCAACAGAAGACTCATTTTTAGGAGTGAAGGGTGAACAGACACAAGTACAGTTCTGCTGGACATGCATGGTGGAACAGGCCCTGGGAGGAGTCTATGCATGGCGAAAGAGGGCAAGCTGGCACCAACATAGTTCATCTAACCATAAAGAGTTGGACTGGGTGCGTGCCCATTCCACAAGAAGGGTCAAGTGGCCCATCTTTATTCTGTCCCCTTTCCCTGCAGATAGACACTGGAAACCTAATGGTAAAAATGATTGATGTGATGATCTGATTAGCATTGCTAAAACTGCCCCTTGGATGTGTTAAAATTAAAATTAAGGCGGCCCTAAAAAGAGGGTTAAAAAGTTTATTTGTATAATGTGATTTGCTCTCAATGATATTCTGCCATTGGAATTTTTTTAAGGCATAAAGGTGTTTTATGTCTAGCTTCTTGGTACAGTGATGGTGATTGTAATTTTTGCATTAAGAAAAATTTGTTATTTGAGTTTAAAAGTTTGAATGTGTATCTGTTTTAAAACAAGCATCCAAGAGGAAATGAGTGACACCTAGCATCGAGAGTTCAAGGGATTTTTCATAATGCAACCAAAAACTAAAGTATAGAATATTGAAACAGAGATGAATAGGAGGCTTACAAATTAGGAATTGATTTCTGTATATAAAGTTTAAAAGTAAATTTGTTCTAAACATTTGCCTCAAAGTGCAAAAAGGAAAAATTAGGATTACCAAAATAATTGCTTAATTCCCATTTCAGTTTGCTCTCATAGGTTTTTTGGTAACAGTTCCCATCAGGCCCACAAAAATGAGGGAGGATTCTTGAAAGTTTGTCACATGTAACTTTAGCACTTAATATGTTTCAGGTAAGAACATGCTTAAAAGCTACTTCTATGTTGAACACCTTGTTGCTTTTAATTTGAGTAAAGTGGCCTTTAAGAGACTCATTGATCTGCAAACCGGTTTGAAGCCAGCCCGAGTAGAAAAAGGTCCATATGAGAATGTCACCTCTACTCAGCCAGCAGAAAGCTGAAAGAGCAAGCAGTGCTGCTTTAGGATTCAAAAGTGGCAGAGTGCTAGCCTCGAGCTGTAGAGCTGAGGGACAACACTCAGGCCCTGAGTTCAAGTCCAGCAACCAACTAAGAGAAATGCCAATGAGGCATTTTTCCCAGTGTGGAGAAGACACTTCTGGGATGAAAGCAATGGAGGAGCATTCAGGGACTGTAAGCCACTGCTTGCATTGCAGAAATAATATCAGATCCTAGAGTCATTTGTGTGTGGCCCTTCAAAAATTGGTCAGAGCCAGAAGGTAATGGAAAGATAGATTGTAAGCATGCCTAATGTCTATGACTATCTACCTTGTAAGCGACAGGAACTTGTCAGTCATCTGTGATAGTAGTAAAAAGCTAAGGTTGTAGAATATGGAGGATAGTTTAGATCCCAACCCCTGTATGTGCCAAAAGCTCTAATTGGCAGTAACTTTTGAGCTGAAACCAGCTACATGAAATTCATCTGCTCAGGAAAAATGTTTGTAAACCCGAGAGTGTGTTTCTATTGGTATCTGTCTGAAGGGCTGCATAGTGAACTCTCACATTGTTAGGATTACTAGAGATCACATTCCTAAACCATCCAGAAAGATGCTTTAACAAACCAGAGTGCTAAATAAGCTCCACTCTTGTAGCCAGAACAAAAGGTCTGTGCATTTGTCAAAAGTTAAAATATTGTTCTTAATGACATTTAACCCTGGTAACCTCTTTGTAAAATGGGCTAAGGTTATAGCTTCCTGGCTAGGTACAATCAACAACCCTGAATCAGCTTAAAGAAATGACAGAAGATGAATCTTCGTCCATCTTCCCCGTTGAAGAACAAGGGACCAGAGTCACCTTTTTAAAAATGTGGTAAAATTGACAGAAGGGAAAGGCATGGGAAAAAATAGTACACACCTGAGCCCTCTATTTCTGCCTAGAAAATCCTAGATTTATTAAAAACTGTAGTTTAAACAGTTGTCATCTTGGTAAATTGTCCTGGATTATTGTCTAAACAGTCTTAAAAACTAGTGGAGTCACAGACTGCCAAGCCTATGCAATGTATCCTTAACCAGTCTGTGTATGAGTTTGCAGCCCAGCACAAGGTGTGACAGTCCCTTGCAGCCACGAAGAGACCATGCTACTGCAAGGCAAAGGTCAACAACAGCCTGGCAGTCACCTGGAGGAAATCTCATCATCACCTAGTTCATCTCCACTGTGGTAGATGTCGACTGAACTCCTGCCTGATTCCATCACCTGAGACTGCTTCCCGGTTGAAAGCTGCTAAAACTAAGCTCTTGTGGAACATTCTTTTGGTGATATCCAGTAACCCTCTCTAATCCCCCAGTGGATATTGGGGGCAAGGTTATCACTGTCTTGCCTTAGGCACTCCAGGGTCACAGCCTAGTTTGGCTCTCGTATGGTAATAGCCTGCTTCCCCCTATGTGTGTTTTAAAGATAAAGGAGAGATTTTTTTGATCAGTGGAAGTAGTAAGAGGAATGAGACCCAGACCTAATCTTAGCCTTAAAAATCTAGCAAGCTTTTCATCCCACTGGTGCATTGAGGCTTTCTGAGATAACTTGGTTCCACAAGTCAAAGGAAAAATGGGCAGTTTTAAACTCTAGCCACAAAGAAGCTTATGGAATTTTAAAGAACAGAAGGGTAGTAAAGAAAGCCTTAAGAAATGAATTGGGGAAAAATTGGTATCCTCTGGATAAGAAAGGATTTAAAAAGTACTGATCGTCTTAAAATGTTTGTAAAGAAGACAAACCTCAGAAAGTTTAAGTATGTAGCAAATACTATGAGTATGTCTTAAAATTGGAGCTTAGGAGTACAGTTGGTATAAAATTATGTTAGCTGTGACATACGGAGTCAGGATTGCTGGAAGAAAATGTTAGGGCCTTTGATACGGTTAATATTGTTACTCACAAACAGACCTTTTAGACTGGTGTCCTTTGTAAAAGAGAGAATCAGCACAATCCATCTATTAGCTCTGAGACCCCAATACCAAACTGTATATAAAGAAGACTGTGCCAATTATGGGACCATGATTGGTCCCTGATGCTCTAGAAGAGGAGAGAATGAAGAGTAAATCCAATTTGGAGTAAATCCAATTTGAGATTAACGCCACCATCTTGTGCTAGGCTGTCCTCAGAGTAACCAAGAGAGAGAAAAAAAAACACAGGTTGCCACCAACCCTGCCCACCCTTAAGAAAGCAGAACAGTTACCCAAGTGTTCCAGGAAAAGAACATACCAATAGTTCAGAAAAAAGACATTGCAGTTAGGGTGGCCTCAAACCAATCATGTAACTGCTTGTGTGGAAATTCCCTAAACTTGTTTTTTCAATATTATAAAAGCTGCGCTGGTTTTGTGCTTGGGGTCTCTCACCCTCACCAGTTACCTAGAGCATGGAAGAACAAGCTTGAGCTTGAAAAGAAAGGACTCTTCTGCTTTTCACATTGGTTGTGGTCTCTGGTGGTCTTTCGGGGGTCCCAAGACCTTACAACAGGGCTTGATACAAAATGTCTCTGTCCAGAGAATTAAATGATGGCATTTATATCTAAAAGGATTTGGGGTCATTATTAAAATCTAACACATTCTGAGGTTTTTATTTGTACCTCTCTCCCTTTCTTTCTTCCTCCCTTTCTTTCTTCCTCCCTTTCTTTCTTTTCTTTCCCTCCTTCCTTCCTACCCTCCTTTCTTCCTTCCCTCCTTCCTCCCCTTCTCTCCTCCTCCTTCTCTACTTTCTTTTATTTCTCTTTTTTCTCTTTTTATCTTTCTTCTCTTTTCGTTCCTCTTTTAGGAAATGAGTATGAATTTAGATATTTTGTTTGCAGAACAAGTATTCTACCATTAGAACAATCCTTTTTCAATTTAGTTACTTTGCTCATAGGTTATCAATTTTGCTGAGCGCTGAACGGAGGCTAAGATCCTCACCTCTATCTGCCAAGTAGCTGGGATCACAAATGCATTCCAACATGCCAGGTTTTAGGATGATATGAAAACCTTATTACTTTTCTTGCACACTGGTTCTGAACTGTGGTACTCTCAAATTCTACCTCTTTAGATAGTTATGTGAGCTCCAATAACCTGCCCTCAGTATAGATGGTCTAAATAAATGATTGAAGGCAATTTCACTTTAATCTATTTTTTACCAGTCCAGGAGCTGTTATAATTTTATTTCTAGACAACATTTGTGTATATGTGCACATTAGCTTTAAAATATTGCTTTCCTCCCTTTTTTCCTTTTTTATTTTTCAGGGTCATGGGGCTTGAACTCCGGGCCTGGGCACTGTCTCTAAGCTGTTTAGATCAAGGCTAGCACTTTATCACTTGAGCCACAGTGCCACTTCCGGTTTTCTGGTGGTTAATTGGAGGTAAGGGCGTCACGGATTTCCTGCCAGGACTAGCTATGAACTACCATCCTCAGATCTCAGCTCCTGAGTAGCTAGGATTACAGGCATGAGCCACTGGCTCCCAGCTAAAATGTTACTTATTTCAAGTTCTGTGACTTAGTTGAGGGAGTATCATAGGTGTGTAGAAAGGTAACTTTCATGTCATCTCTCTAAATAATTTCAGAATTTTATTTTCATAATATTTATTGCAGTGATTAATAACAAAAGCTCCCAAAGTAACAGAATGATCCTTCATTTTCTCCTTTCCATAGATATTATTGGAAGAAATGAGTGAGACCTAAGTCTAAGAAAATAGGTACTTGAAATTATAAACAATTTTTTGATGACACATAAAGAGCCAGATTACACAACGTGTTTTTCATTTTCTAAAGAAAGGAATGTTATAAAAGTATATTTATTGGCTGGATTTTTCATCTGAAAAAGAAAAAAACAATATCATAAAAAAGCTGAAGGGGATCAGCAAACATGTAAGTGTGATATAGTATTGGAGACTTAAGGTTAATTATGCTGCTATTAAAGATTCAGATGGTATACTTTGTGGAGGGGAAGGGAAAAAACATATTGTTTAAATAGGTATACAGATGGACCCATTGCAACATGAGATGTACAACACATTATGTCAAAAAACGAACTTTACAACTTTGGTGGGGGAGGTGGGAGATGGGAATGGATAGGAAGGGGAAATAAAGGAGGAGGCAACAATATTTCAAAAGAAATGTACTCATTACCTTGCTCATGTAATTGTAACTTCTCTGTACGTTATTTTCACAATTAAAAAATTGGAAAAAAAAAGATTCCAGGCAGAATTATTCTTTTATATGATGAGCTAGTACATATGTTTTGTAGATACTGAACTCACATATATCAGAAAAATATCCATGGATTCATAACTAGAAAATCTGAAATGTAAGGTATATTAATTAGATAAGTTTCATTGGGTAGCCAAGAAGAAAACACCACATGGTATTGTCAGGTAAAGTAGTTTATTAATTGAACTGCTGCCCATGCCATACATGGTGAGAAGGCATGTAAAAAAAATGGGGTGACCCAATCTAGGGCCAGGATGTTTCTAGGCCAAGGACTGGATGAGGTATGGCCAGGTGGGGGAAATGTCTGGCCACACTGGATCTGGATGTGACCTCAGGGCCTGGGACTCTCCTATGGTCAGATAGAAAGTGTGACCAGAGGCTGACCAGGTTGTGACTTAGCAGGAGGGGGAGGTGGCTGCCTCCAGGTCTGCCAGATACCTAGGTAACATATAAAGGGTGGAAACTTAGCCAAGAAGTGAAGGGTGTCTGCATAGGTTAGGCATGGCTGGGGCAGACCTAATACCAAATACAAGTAGTAACTCTGCGTTGTGACTCCTAACTCCAAACCATTCATTCTCAATCATTTTCTTTCCTTCCTTCCTTCTTGCTTTCTTTTTTGTTTGTTTGTTTCTTTCTTTCTTTCCTTCGTCCTTCCTTCCTTCCTTCCTTCCTTCCTTCCTTCCTTCCTTCCTTCCTTCCTTCCTTTTCTCTCTTTCTCTCTCCCTCTCTCTATCGATTTCTATCCCCTACCTCAGTATTCTCAACTCTCAAATAATGAACACTTGGTGAGTTGAACTCAGAAGCTGGGAAGAGCAGCTCAATTGGCCATTGTGATATTTAATTTCATGTTTCCTTACACCTCTTCCACAGGTCACTGGAATCAAATAAGGAACACAGCAGCATGGCATCTCAAAGCCATTTGGAGGAGGAAAGCAAGCACGTTCACTGCATTCTGTCAGGTCCACCCTGGGAAGGTGAGGCAGACTCCTCCCTCCTCTTGGCTAAATCTCAGCACAGTTTCTGCGTCAGGAGAGGTGACTGCTTCCAAGTGAGCCAGTTACCTACATGACACAGGTATTGAGCAGAGACTTATCCTCTTGTCATGCTGAAATTAATGGCATGATTCAACATGATCCACTAGATTGTTGCGATTGGGACTTCCTAAATTTTTGGTTAGGCTATGTTCAAATTGTGATCTATTTATTTCTGATTACTAACCATGATTATAGATGTGAGCCAATGTGAACCAGCACATCAGACCATTCAAAGTTCTTTATCACACATGGAAGACACGCAGTTTCCCAAGTGACATACAAGTTGACAGACAGCAAAATAAGTCCTTAATTCTGGTCGAGACGTGTTTTTAATGTAAAACAAAATTACTTAGCAAAATATCTGACTAATGTGATTATACTTACAAACTTACCTTACATTTTAATAACAAATCACCTATATTAGACAATGATTAACCCAAATTACCTGTAATCATTTATTTTTGTCATATCTTCTAGAGGTAGGCAGAACTGGAGCACACACTTTTAACTGAGGTGGTAGAATTTGACAGGATCATAGTTCTGAATCAGTCTAGGAAGGAAAGTATCACCCATATCATCCTACTAGGTAGGGATATTGGAATGTAATCATGATCCCTGCTTTTTACGCTTGGTGAAAAAGTTGCTACTCTATGAGTAATGTAACTTAAACAAGAAAGGATTGGTGGAGGGACTCCAGTGGTGGAGTATCTGTCTGGCAAACACAACATCAAAACTCAAATCAACTTCCTAAAGATAAAAATAAGAAAAGGAAAGAAAGAACAACTCACACTGAGCATATGTTCAATGTAAAAATTTACACTAAATCATTGTAGTTATAATGCCATCATATAATTCTAGGGGCAAATACATTTTGTGTCAAGGCTAAATGAGAAAATAACATACTATATACAAAGCTTTGGTAAAGCATAGGTCTGGCTTACAATGGTGAACGCTTAAGTTTACGTGTGCAGTGTTGTGCTGGGTTGTTAAGGTTTATGGAAGTCCATCATTTTGATGAGCTTGGCATGATGAAATTACCTAACCATACAGTTCACTGAACAGATACTGCTGACATATATATATATATATATATATATATATATATATATATATACACACACACACATAAATACACAATACACTAAATATACACATGTATGTATTTATATATTAAGTGGCATGTAAATCAAATAAAATTTAAAATGAATAAATTTATTGAGCATATACCTTTCCCAAATAATTATTTTACCTGAATAAATTCATGTCTTAAAGTCTCCAATACTATATCACACTTACATGTTTGCTGATCCCCTTCAGCTTTTTTATGATATTGTTTTTTTCTTTTTCAGATGAAAAATCCAGCCAATAAATATACTTTTATAACATTCCTTTCTTTAGAAAATGAAAAACACGTTGTGTAATCTGGCTCTTTATGTGTCATCAAAAAATTGTTTATAATTTCAAGTACCTATTTTCTTAGACTTAGGTCTCACTCATTTCTTCCACAATAATATCTATGGAAAGGAGAAAATGAAGGATCATTCTGTTACTTTGGGAGCTTTTGTTATTAATCACTGCAATAAATATTATGAAAATAAAATTCTGAAATTATTTAGAGAGATGACATGAAAGTTACCTTTCTACACACCTATGATACTCCCTCAACTAAGTCACAGAACTTGAAATAAGTAACATTTTAGCTGGGAGCCAGTGGCTCATGCCTGTAATCCTAGCTACTCAGGAGCTGAGATCTGAGGATGGTAGTTCATAGCTAGTCCTGGCAGGAAATCCGTGACGCCCTTACCTCCAATTAACCACCAGAAAACCGGAAGTGGCACTGTGGCTCAAGTGATAAAGTGCTAGCCTTGATCTAAACAGCTTAGAGACAGTGCCCAGGCCCGGAGTTCAAGCCCCATGACCCTGAAAAATAAAAAAGGAAAAAAGGGAGAAAAGCAATATTTTAAAGCTAATGTGCACATATACACAAATGTTGTCTAGAAATAAAATTATAACAGCTCCTGGACTGGTAAAAAATAGATTAAAGTGAAATTGCCTTCAATCATTTATTTAGACCATCTATACTGAGGGCAGGTTATTGGAGCTCACATAACTATCTAAAGAGGTAGAATTTGAGAGTACCACAGTTCAGAACCAGTGTGCAAGAAAAGTAATAAGGTTTTCATATCATCCTAAAACCTGGCATGTTGGAATGCATTTGTGATCCCAGCTACTTGGCAGATAGAGGTGAGGATCTTAGCCTCCGTTCAGCGCTCAGCAAAATTGATAACCTATGAGCAAAGTAACTAAATTGAAAAAGGATTGTTCTAATGGTAGAATACTTGTTCTGCAAACAAAATATCTAAATTCATACTCGTTTCCTAAAAGAGGAACGAAAAGAGAAGAAAGATAAAAAGAGAAAAAAGAGAAATAAAAGAAAGTAGAGAAGGAGGAGGAGAGAAGGGGAGGAAGGAGGGAAGGAAGAAAGGAGGGTAGGAAGGAAGGAGGGAAAGAAAAGAAAGAAAGGGAGGAAGAAAGAAAGGGAGGAAGAAAGAAAGGGAGAGAGGTACAAATAAAAACCTCAGAATGTGTTAGATTTTAATAATGACCCCAAATCCTTTTAGATATAAATGCCATCATTTAATTCTCTGGACAGAGACATTTTGTATCAAGCCCTGTTGTAAGGTCTTGGGACCCCCGAAAGACCACCAGAGACCACAACCAATGTGAAAAGCAGAAGAGTCCTTTCTTTTCAAGCTCAAGCTTGTTCTTCCATGCTCTAGGTAACTGGTGAGGGTGAGAGACCCCAAGCACAAAACCAGCGCAGCTTTTATAATATTGAAAAAACAAGTTTAGGGAATTTCCACACAAGCAGTTACATGATTGGTTTGAGGCCACCCTAACTGCAATGTCTTTTTTCTGAACTATTGGTATGTTCTTTTCCTGGAACACTTGGGTAACTGTTCTGCTTTCTTAAGGGTGGGCAGGGTTGGTGGCAACCTGTGTTTTTTTTTCTCTCTCTTGGTTACTCTGAGGACAGCCTAGCACAAGATGGTGGCGTTAATCTCAAATTGGATTTACTCCAAATTGGATTTACTCTTCATTCTCTCCTCTTCTAGAGCATCAGGGACCAATCATGGTCCCATAATTGGCACAGTCTTCTTTATATACAGTTTGGTATTGGGGTCTCAGAGCTAATAGATGGATTGTGCTGATTCTCTCTTTTACAAAGGACACCAGTCTAAAAGGTCTGTTTGTGAGTAACAATATTAACCGTATCAAAGGCCCTAACATTTTCTTCCAGCAATCCTGACTCCGTATGTCACAGCTAACATAATTTTATACCAACTGTACTCCTAAGCTCCAATTTTAAGACATACTCATAGTATTTGCTACATACTTAAACTTTCTGAGGTTTGTCTTCTTTACAAACATTTTAAGACGATCAGTACTTTTTAAATCCTTTCTTATCCAGAGGATACCAATTTTTCCCCAATTCATTTCTTAAGGCTTTCTTTACTACCCTTCTGTTCTTTAAAATTCCATAAGCTTCTTTGTGGCTAGAGTTTAAAACTGCCCATTTTTCCTTTGACTTGTGGAACCAAGTTATCTCAGAAAGCCTCAATGCACCAGTGGGATGAAAAGCTTGCTAGATTTTTAAGGCTAAGATTAGGTCTGGGTCTCATTCCTCTTACTACTTCCACTGATCAAAAAAATCTCTCCTTTATCTTTAAAACACACATAGGGGGAAGCAGGCTATTACCATACGAGAGCCAAACTAGGCTGTGACCCTGGAGTGCCTAAGGCAAGACAGTGATAACCTTGCCCCCAATATCCACTGGGGGATTAGAGAGGGTTACTGGATATCACCAAAAGAATGTTCCACAAGAGCTTAGTTTTAGCAGCTTTCAACCGGGAAGCAGTCTCAGGTGATGGAATCAGGCAGGAGTTCAGTCGACATCTACCACAGTGGAGATGAACTAGGTGATGATGAGATTTCCTCCAGGTGACTGCCAGGCTGTTGTTGACCTTTGCCTTGCAGTAGCATGGTCTCTTCGTGGCTGCAAGGGACTGTCACACCTTGTGCTGGGCTGCAAACTCATACACAGACTGGTTAAGGATACATTGCATAGGCTTGGCAGTCTGTGACTCCACTAGTTTTTAAGACTGTTTAGACAATAATCCAGGACAATTTACCAAGATGACAACTGTTTAAACTACAGTTTTTAATAAATCTAGGATTTTCTAGGCAGAAATAGAGGGCTCAGGTGTGTACTATTTTTTCCCATGCCTTTCCCTTCTGTCAATTTTACCACATTTTTAAAAAGGTGACTCTGGTCCCTTGTTCTTCAACGGGGAAGATGGACGAAGATTCATCTTCTGTCATTTCTTTAAGCTGATTCAGGGTTGTTGATTGTACCTAGCCAGGAAGCTATAACCTTAGCCCATTTTACAAAGAGGTTACCAGGGTTAAATGTCATTAAGAACAATATTTTAACTTTTGACAAATGCACAGACCTTTTGTTCTGGCTACAAGAGTGGAGCTTATTTAGCACTCTGGTTTGTTAAAGCATCTTTCTGGATGGTTTAGGAATGTGATCTCTAGTAATCCTAACAATGTGAGAGTTCACTATGCAGCCCTTCAGACAGATACCAATAGAAACACACTCTCGGGTTTACAAACATTTTTCCTGAGCAGATGAATTTCATGTAGCTGGTTTCAGCTCAAAAGTTACTGCCAATTAGAGCTTTTGGCACATACAGGGGTTGGGATCTAAACTATCCTCCATATTCTACAACCTTAGCTTTTTACTACTATCACAGATGACTGACAAGTTCCTGTCGCTTACAAGGTAGATAGTCATAGACATTAGGCATGCTTACAATCTATCTTTCCATTACCTTCTGGCTCTGACCAATTTTTGAAGGGCCACACACAAATGACTCTAGGATCTGATATTATTTCTGCAATGCAAGCAGTGGCTTACAGTCTCTGAATGCTCCTCCATTGCTTTCATCCCAGAAGTGTCTTCTCCACACTGGGAAAAATGCCTCATTGGCATTTCTCTTAGTTGGTTGCTGGACTTGAACTCAGGGCCTGAGTGTTGTCCCTCAGCTCTACAGCTCGAGGCTAGCACTCTGCCACTTTTGAATCCTAAAGCAGCACTGCTTGCTCTTTCAGCTTTCTGCTGGCTGAGTAGAGGTGACATTCTCATATGGACCTTTTTCTACTCGGGCTGGCTTCAAACCGGTTTGCAGATCAATGAGTCTCTTAAAGGCCACTTTACTCAAATTAAAAGCAACAAGGTGTTCAACATAGAAGTAGCTTTTAAGCATGTTCTTACCTGAAACATATTAAGTGCTAAAGTTACATGTGACAAACTTTCAAGAATCCTCCCTCATTTTTGTGGGCCTGATGGGAACTGTTACCAAAAAACCTATGAGAGCAAACTGAAATGGGAATTAAGCAATTATTTTGGTAATCCTAATTTTTCCTTTTTGCACTTTGAGGCAAATGTTTAGAACAAATTTACTTTTAAACTTTATATACAGAAATCAATTCCTAATTTGTAAGCCTCCTATTCATCTCTGTTTCAATATTCTATACTTTAGTTTTTGGTTGCATTATGAAAAATCCCTTGAACTCTCGATGCTAGGTGTCACTCATTTCCTCTTGGATGCTTGTTTTAAAACAGATACACATTCAAACTTTTAAACTCAAATAACAAATTTTTCTTAATGCAAAAATTACAATCACCATCACTGTACCAAGAAGCTAGACATAAAACACCTTTATGCCTTAAAAAAATTCCAATGGCAGAATATCATTGAGAGCAAATCACATTATACAAATAAACTTTTTAACCCTCTTTTTAGGGCCGCCTTAATTTTAATTTTAACACATCCAAGGGGCAGTTTTAGCAATGCTAATCAGATCATCACATCAATCATTTTTACCATTAGGTTTCCAGTGTCTATCTGCAGGGAAAGGGGACAGAATAAAGATGGGCCACTTGACCCTTCTTGTGGAATGGGCACGCACCCAGTCCAACTCTTTATGGTTAGATGAACTATGTTGGTGCCAGCTTGCCCTCTTTCGCCATGCATAGACTCCTCCCAGGGCCTGTTCCACCATGCATGTCCAGCAGAACTGTACTTGTGTCTGTTCACCCTTCACTCCTAAAAATGAGTCTTCTGTTGGCTTCTAATTTTCTCCTTTTTGTTAAGCCAGATATCTTGATTACAGTGTTGATTATGCATTCTAAAATACCAGATTTTCTAATTTTCAAGTTAAAGAATCCTTAAAAAGCCATTAAAAACAATGTGTAAATTCTTCAAAAGATTTTGGTAATGTCCAAACCTTATAACCTTTTCAATTTTAAACTTAAACTCACCCAATTGTTATAGCATGCTGACAATTTATATCATGAACATGTTCACAAACACATACAAAACACACTCACACAGATCTTTAAGCATGCAAAAATAAAAATCAGTTGTTTGTAGACATTCTAAAGTTTTCAAACAAAAAATTAAGACAATATTTCTTTTAAACTAAGTAACTTTGTTGAGTTTCATTTTCCCAGGGCTTGCTTGTTTAGCAAGGAATTTTACCAATTGGTATTTTGAATCTCTTCTGTTGGAGGAAGGCTGGGGGTGACGGGGGTCACCTGAAACTAAACTGGCCTGATTTTTTTAATCAATTTTAGATAAAATCACTTTACATTTTTGGGACTAGCTGAAAAGTCAAAACCAGCCACATAGCCTTCTCTGTGACTCAGGCCAGCTGGAGGCTGGAACTTTTATTTCCCCAGAGATGTTCAAATAAATAAGAAAAACGCAAAACCAAAAACATACATTTAAAACTAATACCAATTCTAAAACAGAACTAGACAAGACAACAATCAAAGGCTGCCTTTGTCTCTACCAGAACTCTGTGCCATTCTCACTCAGCAAACTGTATTCAGAGTGTTCTGAGTGAGCCTGCCACTCTCACCCAGAACTTCCCTATCTCAGGAAACATAAAACAGAGAACAGTCAAGTCTCAGTGAATGGGGTGACATCTCACCAACATTTGTTTACCCAGGGTCCTTCCAAGGTGGAAGGGAAGTCCCAATCATTTTGTAGCAAGGGAAATAAATCCCCTCTGACTGGTAGATTCTCCCCCATACTCACACCTCCCTGGGCCAAGGCCTAAGGCTAAGATAAACACCTAATGACAAACAGAACACTCAACACAAAGACACAACTTACAAAGGCACGCTGCAGCATTGTAAATTACCAACCAGAAAGTGCCAGACTATAGATGGAGAGTTTCCCCTAAAACAGAAAACTTCCCAATACAGATGGAAAACTTCCCAAAAAAATGTCTGCATGAAAGTGTGAGACTACAAACGCAACATTTCCCCAAAAAAATGTCTGTACTAAACAGCAATCTAACCAGAGGGGTCTGGGGACGTCTCCTCACAGACCCCGTTGGCAGTCTTATAGCGCGTCCACCAAGACTCCTTGCCACCCAGAATACAGACTCCGTGGGAAAACAGAATTACAGATACAGAACCTACAGGCAACCAACTATACAGAACAGCAATGCCTTGACTTAACAGATGGGTTTTTTGGGACTCTGTGGTGAGGCGTCTGGAAGGTCTCATGAGGGGGATTCCAGATGAGCCCCCAAAAATGTTGCATGGACTTGGGAACCCCGAAAGACCACCAGAGACCACGACCAATGCGAACAGCAAAAGAGTCCTTTATTTGCAAGCTCAAGCTTGTTCCTCCATGCACCCGGTAACCTGTGACAGTAAGAGACCCGAGCACAAAATCAGCACAACTTTATAGTATTGAACAAACAAGTTTAGGGAATTTCCACACAAGCAGTTACATGATTGGTTTGAGGCCACCCTAAGTACACTGCCCTTTTTATGAACTATTGGTATGTTCTGTTCCTGGAACACTTGGGTAACTGTTCTGCTTTCTTAAGGGTAGGCAGAGTTGTTGGCAACCTGTGTTTTTTCTCTCTCTCTCTTGGGGTTAATCTGAGGGCAGCCTCCACAAGATGGTGGCATTAATCTCAAATTGGAGTTACTTTAGCTCTTTAGCCTGAATAAACTACAGCATACCACATACAAAGCTTTGGTAAAACACAGGTCTGTCTTACAATGTTGGACCAATAAGAGTGTATGTCTAGTGATGTTGCAGTTGTGTCTTAAGGTGTGTGGAGTTTTCCATCCTTATGATCTTATAATGATGAAATTGACTAACTACACAATTACCTGGGCAGATCCCTGCTGAGACCTATATATATTAAATCACAGCTTAACAAAGAACAATATTTACAATGAAATATGTTGACCAAAATTATTTTTACCTGATTCAGTGTGTTTTTTAAACTCTATATCACATGTACAACTTCCTCATTCCCTTCTGTCTCATTATGTTGTCTTTCTTTGTTTTGGTTTTGTTTTCAGAACCATGGTATAACAGGGTATTTCTTATTTTCTTGTCTTCTAGTCTTCAGAAAGTCTGCAGTTAAATAGGCTTAAGTTCCTTTTGTTAGAAAATTAAAAGCAATTGGGTGGGGTCTTCATCATAATTTTGTCATGATCTCAAATACGTTTTCATATCTAACATTTTACTTGTATTATCTCACTTCAATCTTTTCCAAAGGTCACTTTAGTGGAAGGAGGAAATTCAAAGTGGATTCTGGTAGAGAATTTCTGGTACATATTAAGGTAAGCAACTCCAAAATTATTCATTAGAAAGATGAGTTGAAAGTCATCTTTTTACACACTGATACTCTTTCCTCAACGAAACCAGAGGATTTTAAATAGCTAATATTTTTTAAGTTAATGGGGAGTAATGTGCATGAATTTTCTAGAAATAAAATGATCACTCATGAAACCTTACTGATACTTCAAAGAATACTTTCAATAAGAAGAATCACCTTCAGACATTTTCACCCAATGTGTATCTTCCTGGTAACAGAACACCAAACTAGATTAAGACATCTAATAGATATCTAATTTTTGTTGCCTTTTTGCAATACTTCTTTCTTCTCATATTGATTAGTATGAAGTCTATGACCATTATAAAATCATATTTGTAATAAAAGTTACTAGATGGGACCTTCATGGATGAGATGGTGTGGGGTTTCTGGTGTAGTCCTGTCTCGTTCAAAGGAGGAGTTGGTATTGGCCAACCTCTGTGGTAGAGCAGAGCGGGGCTTTGAGGGTGAAAGCCAGTCTGTGTAGGGCTTTGAGACAGCAGGGAAGGGACAGGAATGGCTAAACTTGTTAGGGACATGGTCTCTTGTGGAGTAGGCAAGATTTAAGATGGAGGCTGGCAGGTAGACAGGTTTTCAGTTGAAGAAGGCGGGTTCACTGGGGAGGAGTCTGTTTGGGGCAGAACTTTTGGAAGGAAGAACAAGGCTACAAAGGAGGAGCTTACTTAGAGGAGCGGTGCTGGTAGAGCACTGTGAGCCCTTGTGGGATATGTAGGGTGAGGTTTCCCATAAGGCAGGGCAGGGAATGGAGGCAAGAGGCAGACAGAAGGTGGGGATTCTGGTGCAGGAATGTGCAGCTATGAGGGAGAGGCCTTTCAGGTTCTAGATTTGAGAGGGCAGGGTGGTACTAGGAAGACATGGGCTAGTAAGGGGCAGGGTTTCTGGTGGAGAATGGCAGGCCTTTGGGAAGTGTGTTAGGGTGGAGGTGGAGTTTCCTACAGAGCAAGATGTAGTCACAATGTATGTAGGAGTTTTTCAGGACCAGAGCTTTGTGAGAGCAGTGATAGTATCCAGTGCTCTAGAATAGTTAAGATGGGGTTTCTGGTGTAGCCAGTCACAACTCGAAAAGAGAAGTTTGGGTGGGGATCTCAGTGTTGCAAGTCAGGACATGGACTTTGGACAGGGTTTCCAGTAGAGCAAAGCAACCTTCAAAAGGGACTATGGAGGGAGTGTTTTACAGTTGAGCCTGGTGAGACTTCCAGAGGGAGGGCAACTGGTGCAGTGTTTTCCAGTGGAGCAATGTGGGTGTTGAGAGATGGAGTAGTGTGGGTTTTCTGGTGGAGTTTTTCTGGACCAGGGCAGGGCTTGGAGCCATGGGGCTAGTTGAAGGAGGAGCTTTGAGAAGGAGTGGAAAGGCTACAATGGTGTAGGATAATTATGGGCAGGGTATCAGGTGGAGTATCGTGTAGATCTTAGGGAAGAGCCAATAGGGGTTGGGTTTATCTGGGGAGCAAGGCAGGGCATTGAGAAGGTAGATGTGGGAGGTGAAGAGTCTTGTGGAGGAACAGGGCTGGCTCTCCAGGCAGGAGATGGGCTGTGTGAGAAGCTTCTGGCCAAGCAAGGTGGGGCTTCAAGGGAAGTTATAGGGAGGTGAAGGGTTTTTGATATAGCACGATGGGCTTTGTGGGAAGAGGTAGGTTCAGGGCTGTGTTTTAGAATTTAGGCCACTTAGAAGTAGGCTAGTTATGGGCAGAGATTCTGATAAAATCAGGAGGAGCTCCAGGGAGAAGGCTGGTTGGGGGTGGGGAAGAAAGGAAAGGGAGGATCTTGGAGGTAATAGAATATGGGAGCAATGGGACTGAGAGGGACTAGAGTAGTTAGGAGCAGGGTATCTGGTGGATGAGATGGGGCTTCGAGCGAGGAGCCCCATGTAGGCCGGGTTCTTGGTGTAGTATGTTGGGACATGAAAGGAGATATAGATGTGGCCTGGTATCTGGTGGCGCAGAACAGGGATTCCAGGAAGGGGTGGAGTGGAAGAGGGATTTTACTATAGCAGAGAAGGCGTTTCAGTAAAGCGTCTTGTTGCAGTTTATAGCAGGTCTACCAGGGGTAGGTTAGTTTAGATTAGGCTATTTAAGGAGGAAGCTGCCTGGAAGTGGGTTTCCAGTGGATCCAGTCACGTTTTATGGGATGGGGGGGGATAGGAAAGGGGCAAGACAGTGCAGAGTGAGGCTACAAAAAATGAACAGTTACCACGAATAAATACCATATAAGAACACCATTTTCTGTCAGTGTAGACTTATATTACTTTTATGTATGCAAGAGATGCTGGAGAAAGTAAACAAGTAATAATCCTTCCTAGTGAAATTTTTCTTTATTCTAGTTGATTGAAAATAAAACTACAGGACGCATCAGGCTCAGAGGCACACAGGAGACTAAGACACATGAAGGACTAGAATTCATTCCCCAGCACCAACATTAAGGACCACAAATAAAAGTTTAAAATGTCTCACTTGGTCATAATGGACAATATTGTCTTAAAATTGTGAATGAACAGAACTTTTACTCTGACCATTTTAGAAATCCTAAAACTAAGTAAATAGTAATGTTTTTAACTTTATACAATATTGGAACATGTACTAAAAATAATTAGGAAAATATAAAACTGTACGCAGAATTTCGTTTTCTAGTATCAATTCAAATCTAAAAGAATTTAAAACCAGAAAATTGCCATATAGTGAGGTTGCAGCATGGTTTCTTTTCCATCATCAAAATGGTGACTTAAGCAATGTGTCTTTATCTTGGATGCATCGATGTTAAAACATATCTAAGAATATGAAGCACTACTGAAGAAACTCTGAAGGATCTATGAAATGATGTTGGAATAAAATTAATGACTAATTACAGCAGGAATTGATCTTCACTAGGGCCATAAATACTTTCCAGAAGAAAAGGCTACATTGAAAAATAAACAGTGAAAAGGAAGCAGGTAGGCAGACCTTGAAGTAAACATTATCCAATGAACAACATCTAATGAGGCATGATTGCAATCTTCTTTTACATAAGTTAGAGTTACTGACCTATGTTCTTCCCTAATGGCAAATAACAAAGTCATAAAAATGCAGTAATCATTTTCAGGACATTGGAATTCAATGAATGTATTGCTAGAATGTAAAGATAGATGTCTGATCTAAGGCGTGAAGAAAATATCCCCAATCTCTGGCCCTCCGCTGTGAGAAGTGTACAAGACAAAGCACAAGGAGAATGGACAGAAGTACAGTAGTGCGTACCAGTAGTTCCCAAGATGCATTGATAGATGTAACAGGGGAGAATATCAACAAGATCACCATAGGACTTAGCATGGAGAGTAGAGAGAAGAACAGTGAAAATGCAAGGAGAATTGCAAAAGATTCCCTTGCATATTTGGCAGAAGAGTGCATGGCATTGAGGGCTAAACTACGTGGAGGTATTATAGAAAACTACCTGTGCTCATACGGTGCCACGAGAAGTGAAGAACTTATGATTTACAAGACATTGAATAATCATAAATGTCTTGCTTCAGTAGTGCAGAGTTAAACCTTGATAAATTCTGTTTTGAAACACCTAACAAAGTATAAAACCAAGACAAGAAGATTCAAATTATATATACGTGATTTGACTGTTTGCAACAATAGAGTTCAAAAAAATCGAATCACATAATGTGGATGTAAAAGGATAACATTACTAAGGTAATCTTTATACAATACACATTTTATGTGAATAGTCCTGATTATAAATGATTTGTTTTCCTTACAGATTTTGGATGCACAATACCAACAAAAAACAAAAACAAAACAAAATAAAAAACACTTGGCAGCTAGATGCTTGTGCCTCATCCCTATTCCTATATAGTCACGAGCCTGAGATTGGAAGATCATGGTTCACAGATGGCTGGGGTAGCAATCCATGAGAAATTTATGTTCAATTATTCAAAGACAGAGTGAAACCTTGGTTCAAATAGTACAGACTGAGTCATTCATGAGTGAAAAAACCAAGCAAGAGTTTGAGGCTCTGAGTCAAGTTTCATTACTGTGTGTGTGTGCACGCATGTGCGTGTGCGTGCACGTGCGCGCACACACACACACACACACACACACACACACACACACAGAAATGGAATGAGAGAAGAAGAGGGAGAGATAAAAGGGAATATTAAGACGTTAAGGACTATAATAAGCATATATTAATAAAAATGAGGGAAACCATGGAACCTATGTTTCTTTGAGTCTGGCTTCCTTCACGTAATATGATTGTTTTCCAAGTCTTTCCATTTTCTTATGAAAGGGGCTTTGTGATTCTTTCTGATAGAAGCATAAAATTCCATTGTGTATATATACCACATTGTCTTGATCCATTCATCTATTGAGGGGCATCTTGATTGGTTCCAATAATGCTGCCAGAAACAAAGTTGTAGATTTAGTGTGTTTAACTTGAGATCATTTTGACAAATGCCCAAGAGTGGGATTGCTGGTTCCAGAGCTATGTACATTTGACCTTACAAAATAATGTTAATTGAAATGAACTCCAAGACATAGAAAAAAGATTTTTTTTTTTTCAGATGTCAACCTTGATGTCGGTAGAGTGTCTAGATCGTATTTTATTTGATTTGTCTTTTGTCATTGTTTATCCCTTGCAATCTCTGTCTTGATTCTGGTACCTTCCACCTTGTATATAGATTTATCTGATTTGTATAAGTAAAGGGAAAAATATAGTGATGAAAGAAGTACAAAGAGTGACGCATTGCAACAATGATATTCACAAGACACTATATCAGAAATGAAATTTACAACTTTGGGGTGGGGAGGAGGTGTACGGGGTTGGAAGGGATAGAAGAACAACACGGTGTGGGTAACAATATTCAATAAGGAATGTACCTTACTCATGTAAGTGTAACCCCTCTGTATAGTATTTTTGAAATAAATTTAAAAATTGAACCTATCCTAGAAAATATATAGTTTTCAAAATAATACATCTGTCACAGTACTTGTGAGGGGTTCTAGAGTCAAGCTGTTAGACTTGGAAAAGGATAGATTGGGAAGCCATCTCAAACAGCAATCAAAAGTCTGAGAGCTGTGCTCTGGAAAGGTCGGTCAAGGGAAGACAGGGGTATGAGTCATTACCTCAAGAGTATTTAAGTTAGAGCTGTTGGACACTAAAAGATTGAGACTTTGGAGACAAGATGGATGTCTGTGCTATGATTGTAATGACTATTGCTCCTTTGCTCCCTAAAAATAAAGGCATTCAATTATCACCATGTATCCAAACAATACCTCATGTTAATAGTTGTAACCACAAGCTAGATTGATGTCTTAGTTTGTCAACATACCTGTAGCCACTAACCCCCCCCCCCACTGTAGTAGAATGAATATAAAACATGTTTAGGAGGATATGGGGATCCAGAAGCTGGCAATGAGAATTTGGATCCTCTGATGTCATCTTTCCTATCACTTCCTGTGAATTCTCAGTTCTTTGGCCAGGTATCCTATCATCTTTGCTGTCCCATGGTTGTGGTAAGTGACAGTACTGATATTCTGAACACCTCAAAACAAACCATGAGAAAACACTTCCTCAAAGAACATTGACATATGTATAAGAGCACCTGGAAAGATACCAAACATCAGCAGTCACCCAGTGATCCTCTAGCAAGAATGTACAATTCAGGAGTATCTTTTCTTCTGATAATATGAGATGGATAATTGTCCCTTTTGTATATATGGTAATTGATATTGCATACATTTTTAGAAACACATATACATTGTGAAATAATGTGATTTATTTCACAGGTCACAGACCATGTCACTGGATTGATAACCCTAATGCCTTATCTCAGTTGCCTGATTCAGATTTAGATGAGTGTGAATTGCCTAATTATGAATATTTCTCCATGAAACTCAACAACACAGAATGAAGTGTCAGTGTCAGGCCATTCTATACTTGCAAGGATTTTTTCACGTATTAGAATAATATACACTAACACTGCTCAGCACTCGTGGCACATTGATGTGTTATATGTTCTTCAGATCAGAAATAGGCTATAGCTTAATGTAGAATGATGGGCTATACATTTTCAACGAAAAAGTGATGATTACCTCCTGCAATTATTATCAGTGAAGAATCCTTCCTATACATTTTACTGACTTAGATTCTGCTCTGTGCCTTACCATTATCAGGCAGGGTCACACTATATCGAGCTACAATACTGCAGCAACCTTAGCTGCCTTTGAATTTTAAATCCAATATTGATACCAAGGTCAACTCTGCAACTCTAATCACATAGACAGTGGACAACTGAACTTTTCAAGCCTGGTTAAAAATTCAGCTATTACTGCTCATTGTCAGTGTTAAAGATCTCACTCCTTTAGACTTATTGTCTATCTTCTAGTATTTCCAACACTGCCTTAGATGTTGGTTTTTGAAGTAGATCTTTTAGTTTGCATTTGATTTATGGAGGTGCTAGTGATGTCAGTTGAATTGAATATATAATAATGTAAGTAATTTTATGTTTTGACATATGAATTTAATTTTGGCAATTGAGGAAGTGAATACACATCACTCACAAAAGTTGCTTTATGTGTATTGGTATTGCTATATTGTGAACTTCCTAAAAGCCAGCAATGGGATCACATGTCCCAAATCCCATCACTTCTGTCACTGAGACAAGGCTAGAAAGGTCCAGACCAATTGTCTCTTCATAGAGAGAAGCTATCTACAAAGAAGCAGGAGAGAATAGCAAATAAAGCAAACGAGTCTCCCAACAGTTTATTTTATTTTATTTTATTTGAGAACATACTGTACAGAGGGGTTACAATTACATAGGCAGGATAATGCATAAGTTTCTTACCAAGCATTGCAGCCTCCTCCTTTGTTTACCCTTCACCTCCCTTCCCAGCCTCCCCCCGCCCCCCCACCCAATCCTTCCCCCCCCCACACCGACATTGTAAAGCTCGTTTTTGACATGACATTTTGTACTTCTCATTGTTGCAACAGGTCCACCCGAATCCTTAAACGACTTGTTTGTCACCATCTCCTCCACAAGTTATACTTACATCAAATATAGTGAAAGCGGGGGTTACACTGCGGGGGAGGGACATACAAATCAACAAAGAAATAATCTTATAAATGCGTTAGAAACAAATGCATAAAAGAAAAAAAAACATTAAAATACGTATTCAAGGGTTCGTTTTCCTAACATCACATTATCTGAACTTTTCCGCTTGACTCATACATATACGAGATATTGCAAATAAAGGAAACCATGGGACCTATGTTTCTTTGCGCCTGGCTTACTTCACTTAACATAATTTTTTCCAAGCCTTTCCATTTCCTAACAAATGGGGAAATGTCATTCTTTCTGATGGAGGCATAGAATTCCATTGTGTATATATACCACATTTTCTTGATCCATTCATCTACTGAGGGGCATCTGGGTTGGTTCCATATCTTAGCTATGGTAAATAATGCTGCAATAAACATAGTTGTGCTGGTTGCTTTAGTGTGGTCTTGTTTGTAAACATTTGGGTAAATGCCCAAAAGTGGGATTGCTGGGTCATAGGGGAGTTCTATGTGAAGTCTTTTGAGGAACCTCCATACTGCTTTCCAAAGTGGTTGAACAAGTTTACATTCCCACCAACAATGAAGTAAGGTTCCTTTCTGTCCACATGCTCTCCAGCATCTGTTGTTGTTAGAGTTCTTGATTTTTGTTGTTCTAACTGGAGTGAGGTGGTATCTCAATGTTGTTTTGATTTGCATTTCTTTTATGGTTAGGGAGGTTGAACATTTCTTCATGTGTCTATTGGCCATCCTTCTTTCTTCTTCAGAGAAGTTTCTCTTTAAGTCTTTCGCCCACTTATTTATTGGGCAGTTGTTTCTTTGAGGATTTGTTGTTGGGGGGTTTAATTTTTTTAGTTCCAAGTATATTTTTGATATGAGACCGTTTTCTGTTGTATGGCTAGTAAAGATCTTCTCCCAATCAGTGGGCTTTGTATTGATCTTGCTAGCTATGTCATTTGCCATGCAGAAGCTCTGCAACTTCATGCAATCCCATTTGTCCAACCTTTCTTTGATTTGTTGTGTTTCTGGGTCTCTATTCAGAAAATTTTGGCCTGAGCCAAGGAGACCTAGGGTTTCTCCTATTCCATCCTGTAATGTTTTCAGAGTGTCTGGTTTGAGTTCAAGGTCTTTGATCTATTTGGAGTTGATTCTGGTGCAGGGTGATATATAAGGATGTAGATTTAGTTTTCTACATGTAGTTAACCAATTTTGCCAGCACCATTTACTGAAGAGGCTGTCTTTCTTCCATTCTATTGTTTTAGCTCCCTTATCGAAGATTAGATGGCTATAGGTCTGTAGGTTCATTTCTGGGATTTCAATTCTATTCCATTGGTCCTGAGGTCTGTTCTTATGCTAATACCAAGCTGTTTTGATTACTATGGCTTTATAGTAGAGTTTGAAATTTGGTATTGATATTCCTCCAGCAGTGTTCTTTCCGTTGAGGAGTGTTTTTGCTATTCGGGGTCTTTTATTGTTCAATATGAATTTTTGGATTGCCTCTTCTATTTCCTTGAAGAATGAGGGTAGAATTTTGATAGGTATTGCGTTGAATTTGTAGATAGCCTTGGGAAGTATTGCCATTTTCACGATGTTAATCTTTCCAATCCAGGAGCATGGGAGGTTTTGCCATCTTTTCAGTTCTGTGTTTATTTCCTTTTTCAAGATTTTAAAGTTTTCATCATAGAGGTCTTTCACTTCTTTAGTTAAGTTAATTCCTAGGTATTTTATTTTTGTGGGGCTATTACAAATGGAGTTGCTTTCCTAATTTCAACCACACTTTTCTCATTGTTGGCATAGAGAAAAGCCATTGATTTTTGGGGGTTAATTTTATAACCTGCTACTTTGCCAAAGTTTTGAATCAGCTTGAGTAATTTGGGAGTGGAGTCTATGGGATTCTTTAAATACAAGATCATGTCATCTGCAAAGAGGGAGAGTTTTATTTCTTCTTTCCCTATTTGGATCCCCTTTATGTCTGCATCTTATCTTACTGCTGTAGCTAGGCATTCTAATACTAGATTGAAGAGAAGTTTAGAGAGTGGGCATCCTTGAATTGTTCCTGAGTTAAGAGGAAATGGCTTTAGTTTTTCACCATTGAGTAAAATGCTGGCTGTAGGTTTGTCATATACACCCTTTATTGTATTGAGGAATGTTCCATGGGTTCCTAATTTTTCCAAAACCTTCATCATAAACGGATGTTGGATCTTGTCGAATGCTTTTTCTGCATCTATTGAGAAAACCATGTGGTTCTTATCCTTGCTCCTGTTGATGTGATGAATAATATTAATTGATTTGCGTATATGGAACCAGGTTTGCATCCCAGAAATGAATCCTGTCTGATCGTGGTGTATGATTTTTTTGATGAATTGTTTATGTCGATTGGCCAAAATTTTGTTGAGAAGTTTTCAATCAATGTTCATCAAAGAAATGGGTCTATAATTCTCTTTCTTTGATGAGTGCCTGCCTGGTTTTGGGATGAGGGTTATGATGGCTTTATAAAATGTGCTCGGTAGTGAGCTTTCTCTTTCACTTTCATTGAAGCGTTGGAGGAGAATTGGTGTGAACTCTGCTTTGAAGGCCTTGTAAAATTCCGCTGCAAAACCATCTGGTCCTGGACTTTTCTTAGCTGGGAGTTCTCTTATTGCTGTTTCTATTTCAATGCTTGATATGGGCCTGTTAAGATAGGTTAACTCATCTTGGTTTAGTTTTGGCCTGTCAATATTTGCTAGGAAGAGGTCCATTTCTGTCAAGTTCTCAAACTTATTCGCATAAAGTTTTGAGAAGTATTCCCTTATAATCTTCTGAATCTTGGTTGTTTCCGTGGTGATGTTTCCATTCTCATCTCTGAGTTTATTAATTTGGGTGTGTTCTCTTCTTTTTCTGATAAGATTTGCTAAGGGGCTGTCAACTTTGTTAATTTTTTCGAAGAACCAACTCTTTGTTTTGTTGATTCTTTCTATAGTTTTTTTGGATTCCAATTCATTTAATTCTGATTTAATTTTGATTATTTCTTTCCGTCTACTGGATTGGGGTTTATCTTGCTGCTCTTTTTCAAGAAGGTTTAGATGTGGCATTAAATTGTTAGTTTCAGATCTCTCCAATTTGTTGATTTAGGAGTTCAGAGCTATAAACTTGCCTCTGAGTACTGCCTTTGCTCTGTCGCAGAGGAGCTGGTAATTTGTGTGCTCATTTTTGTTGAATAGCATGAACATTTGAATTTCCTTTCTAATCTCTTCCATGACCCACTCATGAATCAGCAGTGTGTTGTTCAGCTGCCATGTGATACCGGACTTTCTTTGGTGGCTTTTGGTGTTGAGTTCTAATTTTATTCCCTTGTGGTCAGAGAGAATGCAAGGTATAACTTCAATGTTTCTGAATTTAGACAAGTTTGCTTGGTGGCCTAAAATGTGGTCTATTTTAGAAAACGTTCCATGTGCTCCTGAGGAAAACATGTATTCTGATGATGCTGGGTGAAATGTTCGGTAGATGTCTGTTAAGTCTACTTGATCTATGCAGCTGTTTAGATCTGCGGTTTCTCTGTTGAGTTTTTGCCGAGTTGACCTATCTAGAGGGGAGAGTGGTGTGTTAAAATCCCCAACAATTAATGTCTTTGGATCTATATGGGATTTGAAGGAAAGTAGTGTTTCTTTGATAAATTTGGGTGCTCCATTGTTTGGTGAATAGATATGTAGAATTGTAATATCCTCCTGAAGGAGAGATCCTTTAATTAGAATGTAGCGACCTTCTTTATCTCTTCTCATAAATTTTCATTTGAAGTCTATTTTATCTGTTATTAGGATTGCAACTCCCGCCTGTTTTTGGGGGCCGTTTGCTTAGTATATTTTGTTCCAGCCGTTAAAATTGAAAATGTGTTTGTTTTTACAGGCAAGATGTGACTCCTGCAGGCAGCAGATAGAAGGGTCTTATTTTTTAATCCAACTAGACAGTCTATGTCACTTAATTGGAGAGTTCAGTCCGTTTACGTTAAGAGATAGGACTGAGAGTTATTTGGGAGTTCTTGCCATGTTATCCACCTTCTTGGGGGCTGCTAAAACTGGGTTCTTCCTATGGTTCTTGGATTCTCAGTTTGGGTGCAGTTTCTTGGCCTTTATTGCAGTCTTATTGGTTTTCTATGTGTAGGACATCTTTAAGAATCTTTTGTAGGGCTGGATTGGTGGAGATGTATTGTTTCAATTTTTCTTTGCTATGGAAGGTTTTTATTTGGCCTTCAGTTATGAAAGAGAGTTTAGCTGAGTACAGTATTCTTGGTTGATAGTTGTTTGTTCTTAGGGCATGGCATACATCATTCCAGGCTCTTCTTGCTTTGATTGTCTCTGCTGAGAAACCTGAGGTGATTCTAATCGGTTTCCCTTTATAGGTGATTAACCTTTTCTCCTTGACAACTTTAAGGATCTTTTCCTTGGTCTGAGTTGATCCTGTGTGGATTATAATGTGACGGTGGGTTGTCCTATTCTGGTCTGGTCTATTTGGGGTTCTAAAGGCTTCTTGTATCTGAATAGGCCTATCTTTTTGCATGTTTGGGAAGTTCTCTGCTAGGATCCTGTTAAACAAATTTCCTAGACCATTAACTTCTGTTTCTAGGTGCTCTTCTACACCCATTATCCTTAGATTAGGCCTTCTGATGGTGTCTTCCAAGTGTTGGATAGATCTATCATATTTCTTGGGCTTGTCTTGGATGGTTGTATGTTCTTTCTCTATAATATCTAGGCTGTCTTCAATCCCTGAGATTCGATGTTCTGCATGGTCTAACCTGCTGTCAAGACTCTCTACTTTGTTTTTTATCTCTTTTCCTTCTAATTGGTCAGCTTTGATGGCTTCAAGTTCTTTGTTGAAGCTCTGTTTTAGGTCTTGTATGAATTTCTTTACTTCCTTAATTTGGTGTTCAGTGTTTGCTCTCAAATCACTTAGTTGATTGGTTATGGTTTCTTTGGACTCCCATTCCTTCTGTTGGGTTCCATTCAACATTCCCTTTGTGGTCTCCCTGACTTCCTTCAGCTCTTTGTTAATGGATTCCATGAATGCCTTTAGTGATCTTTGTGTGTTCTCTACCTGCTCTCTCAATTCCTGTATTACTCTTTGATTAGCTTCCTCCCGTTTTTGGGATTCCTGCAGTTCACTTTCCTACTGTTCGTGGGATTCCTGCAGTTCTCTTTGAGTGTTCTCAGCCTGCTCACGCCATTCCTCCCTTTCTCTTTGAGTATTCTCAAGTTGTTCACGCAAATCCTGTATCAGTTTTTGAGTAGCTTCCTCACGCTTATGATATTCCTGTATAAACTTCTGGGATGCCTCCTCTCTCTCCCTGTCATGCTCATACAGAGTCCGTTGTAAGTTGTCAAACTTCTCATTTATCATGTTTGCCAGCAGTGTTTGTAGAGCTATTTGGGAACTCTCCTCTGGATTATTCATTATCTGTTCTGACCCCTGATTATCAAGATTGGGAATTGAGATACTCGAGTTTGCCATTTTTCTTGTGTTTTTCCGCCTTACTCTGCCCATTTGAGATGAAGATAGCACCAGTTTTGTGCTAGAACACTATCTTAAGGCAACCATCAACCGAAGTTTGCATTTGTACAGTCAATAGTCTACAGATACAATCTAGTTCAACAGATACATCTATTCAACATCAAACAACTATATGTTAATGGACTTTGAACCACAGAGAAGAATTTGGAAAACCAGAAATTATTAGCGTTAAGGAAAGATGTGGGTAAAAAATAGGAATAGATTGGTGTGGGGAGGCACAGGGAGAGTTAACTATGTCCTAATCACAACGCAGGAAATAGGTTGAGTAGTGTGCAAGTAGAGAGAGTGAGGAAAAGAAGAAAGGGAAAGGGGAATGAAAAGAGACTAGAAAAAAAATAGAAACGTAAAAATTAATGTTATTATAGAGATTAAAAGCCCATCTATGTAGAGAGGAATGTGAATATATTGAGAGAAGTGGAAGGACATAGAGGAGATGTGAAAAACTTAAAAAAATGCTTAAAATATTATATAGGTATAAAGAGGTAGTACTGCTATTAAGGAATTTAAGTCTCAGAGGTTTTGAATTCAGTAATAAATTTGTGGATTAAGTGTGTAAACAATGGGGCATAGGGTCTACTAGTTAAGTACGGGTTTATCTGAGGATGTGCAGGACAAGAGTTAAGTCACATAAAGAAGAACAAAAAGAGGAAAAGGTGGAAAGATAGGAAAGGGAGAAGAAAAGGTCAGAAGTTCAGTAGAGCTAGACAAAAAACAAAAAGATAATTAAGAAAGAAAGAAATAGTAAGAAGACAAGAAAAGAAAGGAAAACGCACATTCATGTATTCCTAAAGTAAAAATTATAAGAGGACAAAAAAAACTACTGGAAAACAATTACTTTTTCAAAAGAGGCAAAAATTAAAGATTAATAAAAGTTTTAGAAAAGTAACAAAATTTTTTTATATATACAAGGTACCAAAAAAAAAAAAAAAGAAGAAGAAGAAGGAAAAGAAAAGAAGAAGAAGAAGAAAAAAAAGTTCTTTGATTTTTTTGGGAGGGGTGGGAAGAATCCTGTATCTCCCTTTTGTCTGTAACCAGCCTCTTGTTGGAGTCTCTGGTCAGCTTGAGGACCTGTGGCTTGATTGGTTTCTTAAGTCAGTTTGTTGGAAGAGGCAGAAAAATGCTCTGCTTTACCCAAGATTTTCAGATCCCCCTCCCAAGTTAGTTTACTGGGAGGGTGATCTGCTTTGAGAATTACAAAAGAGGGGGATGCAGTGATGAGGCTAGGTTCTGGGTAGAGTTGAGGGCTTTCAACAAACAGGAGCTTTTCCCTGGGGCTATTTTGTGAAAAAACACACAGAGCCCATCCTGGAGCCATTTTCAGGGTTTCTGTTTTTCAATTGCTTGTTGAGGTTGCTAGAGAGAGGGGCAGCCTCTGGCTCTCGTTACCCAGTGAGGAGAGCCACTCCAATGGCTGGCGCCTGCGCTGGGTGACTTTTCCCTGGATGGAACTGAGTCTGTGATGTCACTTCACCGTTAAGTTCTTGTGACCTTCTAAATGACTCATTTTATTCCAAGGCCTGAGCTGGAGCTAGCAGCTCCTCCGAGCTTTGTCGGTATCCAAGATGGAGATCACCAGTGCTGGGGGGGGAGGGGTGGCCTTCCCTCCTCTGCTCCCTGAGAAGGAGTGAGGACGTCGGGCTTCTACTCATGCCGAGTCTTGGATCCTGGGTCATCTCTGGTCTGCAAACTGCAAGATGAACATGTCCGCTCCTTGTCGGTTCTTGCTGGTATTGAGTAGAATTCGCTCGTCCGCTGCTTCTGGCTCCTTCATCCCGGACTCTCTGTGTCTCAGGTATGACCGCGGCGGTGGTCGCCGCCATGACCCTTCCGTCGCCGCGGTGGCTGCTGGCAAGCGCTCTGATGTGTCTCCTTGCCTTGGCTTCCCCACTCTTGACTAACTCTCTGTCCTGTGAGGGCACACTTGGTGTGATTCTCTGGCTTAGGATTGTTCACTCAAACTCTAAAACTGCTTTCTATGCGAGAGCTTGTTCAGATTCCAGCTTCTGCTCCGCCATCTTCCCGGACATCTCCCAACAGTTTTGTTACATATTCTTTACACTTTGCCATTAACACCAATATAATAGTATTCTTTATAACCTCTTTCCTGATCTTTTCCTGTTCTGAATAGTTTTATTTATGGATCTCCAAGAAGTCCTATAAGAATAACATAAGAGGAGTTCCGGGAAGATGGAGAGGAGA
The DNA here is from genome assembly GCF_019054845.1 of Dipodomys spectabilis. NCBI lineage: Eukaryota > Metazoa > Chordata > Mammalia > Rodentia > Heteromyidae > Dipodomys > Dipodomys spectabilis. The sequence continues at coordinate 281,934 of NW_024870897.1, read as the reverse complement.
AGATGGAGGCAAAACAAGCTCTCGCATAGAAAGCAGTTTTAGAGTTCCAGTGAACAGTCCTAAGCCAGAGAATCACACCAAGTGTGCCATCACAGGACAGAGAGTTTAGCCAGAGAGGGAAAATCCAGGCAAGGAGACAGCTCTGAGATGTTGCCAGCAGCCACCGCTGCAGCAGTGTCTGCCACAGTCACCATACCTGCAAAACAGAGAGTCCAGGACAAGGAGCCAGACATGGTGGGGGAGCAGATTCTACTCAACACCAGCAAGAAACCACAAGGAGCGGACATCTTCATCATGCAGTTCACAGACCAGAGACAAACCAAGACTCAACGAGAGTAGAAGCCTGCCGTCTTCACTCCTTCTCAGGGAGCAGAGGAGGGAAAGCCACCCCGCCCCCCACCCTCCATTTCCAGATATCTCCACCTTGGATACCTACAAAGCTCGGCGGAACTGCTAGCTCCAACTCAAGCCTTGGAAGAAATTTAGAGTCATTTAGCAGGTCACAAGAACCTAAAGAGACCTACCAGACTCAGCTCCACCCAGGGAAAAGTCACTCAGCTCAGGAATCAGCCTCAGAAGTAGCTTTCCTCACTGGGTAATCAGAGCCAGAGGCTGCCCCTCCGTTTTGCAGCCCTGACAATCAATTGAAATTCAGTAAACATAAACCCTGAGAATGGCTCCAGGCTGGGTTCTGTGAGTTTCTTACAAAGTAGCCCCCGGGAAAAGCTACTGTTTGCTGAAAGGCTTCAACTCTACCCAGAACTTAGCCTCATCACAGCATCTCCAGACTTGAGGAAAAAGCCATCTCCCTCTTTTGTGATACTCACAGCAGATCTCCCTCACATTGAACTAACCTGGGAGGAGGATCGCAAAATCCTGGGTAAAGCAGACCATTTTTCTGCCTGTTCAAACAAACTGACTTAAGAAACCAACCAAGCCACCAGAAAACCAAACACCACCAGGAGACCAGAGGGTCCAACAAGAGGCTGGTTAGTGACACAAGGGCAAAACAGGATTTTTCCCACCCCTCCCAAAAAAATCAAAGAACATTTTTATTTTTTTTTGTACCATTTATAAATTTTTTTTTCTTTTCTAAAACTTTTTTTAATTTTTAATTTTTACCTTTTTTGCAATGTTGTCTAGTTACATTTTTTTCCTCTTATTTATTACACACTTACATTTATACTTCATTCCTGATCAGTGTCTGTCTTTTTCTTTTGGAATTTGATCAATTTTTACGTTCTATATATCTGATTTTTTTCCCGTTCTAAAGACTCACTTTAGTAAAAAGATTTGTTTTTCATTACAGTGGCACACAATTAACTAAAAACAACAGATTGTACATGTATACCACTGGATTTTTTGTTTTTTTTTTTTTGTTTTTTTTTTTAAATTTTATTTTATTTTATTTGAGAACATACTGTACAGAGGGGTTACAATTACATGGGCAGGATAATGCATACATTTCTTACCAAGCATTGCAGCCTCCTCCTTTGTTTACCCTTCACCTCCCTTCCCAGCCTCCCCCCTCCCTCCCAACCAATCATACCCCCCCTCCCCCCCCCACCGACATTGTAAAGCTGGTTTTGACATGACATTTTGTACTTCTCATTGTTGCAACAGGTCCACCTGAATCCTTAAAGGACTTGTTTGTCCCCGTCTCCTCCACATGTTATACTGACATCAAATATAGTGAAAGCGAGGGGTTACACTGTGGGGGAGGGACATACGAAGCAACAAAGAAATAATCTTATAAATGCGTTAGAAACACATGCATGAAAGAAACAAAAACATTAAAATACATATTTGATGTTTTGTTTCCCTAACATCACATTATCTGACTTTTTCCGCTTGACTCATACCTATACTAGATATTGCAAATAAGGGAAACCATGGGACCTATGTTTCTTTGGGCCTGGCTTACTTCACTTAATAGAATTTTTTCCAAGCCTTTCCATTTCCTAACAAATGGGGAAATGTCATTCTTTCTGATGGAGGCATAGAATTCCATTGTGTATATATACCACATCTTCTTGATCCATTCATCTACTGAGGGGCATCTGGGTTGGTTCCATGTCTTAGCTATGGTAAATAATGCTGCAATAAACATAGTTGTGCTGGTAGCTTTAGTGTGGCCTTGTTTGTGATCATTTGGGTAAATGCCCAAAAGTGGGATTGCTGGGTCGTTGGCGAGCTCTATGTGGAGTCTTTTGAGGAACCTCCATACTGGTTGAACAAGTTTACATTCCCACCAACAATGAAGTAAGGTTCCTTTCTGTCCACATCCCCTCCAGCATCTGTTGTTGTTAGAGTTCTTGATTTTTGCTGTTCTAACTGGAGTGAGGTGATATCTCAATGTTGTTTTGATTTGCATTTCTTTTATGGCTAGGGATGTTGAACATTTCTTCATGTGTCTATTGGCCATCCTTCTTTCTTCTTCAGAGAAGCTTCTCTTTAAGTCTTTCGCCCACTTACTTATTGGGCAGTTGTTTCTTTGAGGATTTGTTGTTGGGTGGTTTAATTTTTTGAGTTCCAAGTATATTTTAGATATGAGACCCTTGTCCGTTCTATGGCTAGTAAAGATCTTCTCCCAGTCCGTGGGCTTTGTATTGATCTTGCTAGCTATGTCATTTGCCCTGCAGAAGCTCTGCAACCTTATACAATCCCATTTGTCCAGCCTTTCTTTGATTTGTTGTGTTTCCGGGTCTCTATTCAGAAAATTTCGGCCTGAGCCAAGGAGACCCAGGGTTTCTCCTATTCCATCCTGTAATGTTTTCAGAGTGTCTGCTTTGACTTCAAGGTCTTTGATCCATTTGGAGTTGATTCTGGTGCAGGGTGATATATAAGGATCTAGCTTTAGTTTTCTACATGTAGTTAACCAGTTTTGCCAGCACCATTTACTGAAGAGGCTGTCTGTCTTCCATTCTATTGTTTTAGCTCCCTTATCGAAGATTAGATGGCTATAGGTCTGTAGGTTCATTTCTGGGTTTTCAGTTCTATTCCATTGGTCCTGAGGTCTGTTCTTATGCCAATACCAAGCTGTTTTGATTACTATGGCTTTATAGTAGAGTTTGAAATTTGGTATTGATATTCCTCCAGCAGTGTTCTTTCCATTCAGGAGCGTTTTTGCTATTCGGGGTCTTTTATTGTTCCATATGAATTTTTGGATTGCCTCTTCTATTTCCTTGAAGAATGAGGGTGGAATTTTGATAGGTATTGCGTTGAATTTGTAGATAGCCTTGGGCAGTATTGCCATTTTCACAATGTTAATCTTTCCAATCCAGGAGCATGGGAGGTTTTGCCATTTTTTAAGTTCTGTGTTGATTTCCTTTTTCAAGATTTTAAAGTTTTCATCATAGAGGTCCTTCACTTCTTTAGTTAAGTTAATTCCTAGGTATTTTATTTTTTGTGAGGCTATTACAAATGGAGTTGCTTTCCTAATTTCAGCCACACTTTTCTCATTGTTGACATACAGAAAAGCCATTGATTTTTGGGGTTAATTTTATAACCTGCTACTTTGCCAAAGTTTTGAATCAGCTTGAGTAATTTGGGAGTGGAGTCTATGGGATTCTTTAAATACAGGATCATGTCATCTGCAAAGAGGGAGAGTTTTATTTCTTCTTTCCCACTTTGGATCCCCTTTATGTCTGCATCTTGTCTTATTGCTGTAGCTAGGCATTCTAATACTAGATTGAAGAGAAGTGGAGAGAGTGGGCATCCTTGTCTTGTCCCTGAGTTAAGAGGAAATGGCTTTAGTTTTTCAACATTGAGTAAAATGCTGGCTGTAGGTTTGTCATATACAGCCTTTATTGTATTGAGGAATGTTCCATGGATTCCTAATTTTTCCAAAACCTTCATCATAAAGGGGTGTTGGATCTTGTCGAATGCTTTTTCTGCGTCTATTGAGATAACCATGTGGTTCTTATTCTTGCTCCTGTTGATGTGATGAATAATATTAATTGATTTGCGTATATTGAACCAGCTTTGCATCCCTGAAATGAATCCTATTTGATCGTGGTGTATGATTTTTTGGATGAATTTTTGAAGTCGATTGGCCAAAATTTTGTTGAGAAGTTTCGCATCAATGTTCATCAAAGAAATGGGTCTATAGTTCTCTTTCTTTGATGAGTCCCTGCCTGGATTTGGGATGAGGGTTATGATGGCTTCATAGAATGTGTTCGGTAGTGAGCTTTCTCTTTCTATTTCATTGAAGAGTTGGAGGAGAACTGGTGTGAGCTCTGCTTTGAAGGCCTTGTAAAATTCCGCTGTAAAACCATGTGGTCCTGGACTTTTCTTAGCTGGGAGGTCTCTTATTGCTGTTTCTATTTCAATGCTTGATATGGGCCTGTTAAGATAGTTTACCTCATCTTGGTTTAGTTTTGGCATGTCAATATTTGCTAGGAAGAGGTCCATTTCTGTCAAGTTCTCAAACTTATTAGCATAAAGTTTTGAGAAGTATTCCCTTATAATGTTCTGAATCTTGGTTGTTTCCGTGGTGATGTTTCCATTCTCATCTCTGAGTTTATTAATTTGGGTGTGTTCTCTTCTTTTTCTGATAAGATTTGCTAAAGGTCTGTCAATTTTGTTAAGTTTTTCGAAGAACCAACTCTTTGTTTTGTTGATTCTTTCTATAGTTTTTTTGGATTCTAATTAATTTAATTCTGATTTAATTTTCATTATTTCTTTCCGTCTACTGGATTGGGGTTTATCTTGCTGCTCTTTTTCAAGGAGGTTTAGATGTGTCATTAAATTGTTAGTTTCAGATCTCTCCAATTTGTTGATGTAGGAGCTCAGAGCTATAAACTTGCCTCTGAGTACTGGCTTTGCTGTGTCCCAGAGGAGCTGGTATTTTGTGTGTTCATTTTTGTTGAATAACATGAACATTTGAATTTCCTTTCTAATCTCTTCCATGACCCACTCATGATTCAGCAGTGTGTTGTTCAGCTGCCATGTGATACCGGACTTTCTTTGGTGGCTTTTGGTGTTGAGTTCTAACTTTATTCCCTTGTGGTCAGAGAGAATGCAAGGTATAACTTCAATGTTTCTGAATTTAGACAAGTTTGCTTTGTGGCCTAAAATGTGGTCTATTTTAGAAAACGTTCCATGTGCTGCTGAGAAAAACGTGTATTCTGATGCTGCTGGGTGAAATGTTCGGTAAATGTCTGTTAAGTCTAGTTGATCTATGCAGCTGTTTAGATGTGCGGTTTCTCTGTTGAGTTTTTGCCGAGTTGATCTATCTAGTGGGGAGAGTGGTGTGTTAAAATCCCCAACGATTAATGTCTTTGGATCTATATGGGATTTGAGGGAAAGTAGTGTTTCTTTGATAAATTTGGGTGCTCCATTGTTTGGCGAATAGATATTTAGAATTTGTAATATCCTCCTGAAGGACAGATCCTTTAATTAGTATGTAGCGACCTTCTTTATCTCTTTTCATGAATTTTAATTTGAAGTCTATTTTATCTGATATTATGATTGCAACTCCCGCCTGTTTATGCGGTCCGTTTGCTTGGTAGATTTTGTTTTAGCCTTTAACATTGAAAATGTGTTTGTTTTTATGGGCAAGATGTGATTCCTGCAGGCAGCAGATAGAAGGGTCTTGTTTTTTAATCCAACTAGACAGTCTCTGTCGCTTAATTGGAGAGTTCAGTCCGTTAACATTAAGAGATAGGACTGAGAGGTATTTGGGAGTTCCTGCCATGTTATCTACCTTCTTGGGGGCTGCGAAAACTGGGTTCTTCCTATGGTTCTTGGATTCTCAGTTTGGGTGCAGTTTCTTGGCCTTTATTGCGGTCTTGTTGGTTTTCTATGTGTAGGACATCTTTAAGAATCTTTTGTAGGGCTGGTTTGGTGGAGATGTATTGTTTCAATTTTTCTTTGCTATGGAAGGTTTTTATTTGGCCTTCAGTTATGAAGGAGAGTTTAGCTGGGTACAGTATTCTTGGTTGATAGTTGTTTGTTTTTAGGGCATGGCATACATCATTCCAGGCTCTTCTTGCTTTGATTGTCTCTGCTGAGAAATCTGAGGTGATTCTAATTGGTTTGCCTTTATAAGTGATTACTCTTTTCTCCCTGACAGCTTTAAGGATCTTTTCCTTGTTCTGAGTTGATCCTGTGTGGATTATAATGTGACGGTGGGATGTCCTATTCTGGTCTGGTCTATTTGGGGTTCTAAAGACTTCTTGTATCTGGACAGGCCTATCTTTTTGCATGTTTGGGAAGTTCTCTGCTAGGATCCTGTTAAACACATTTCCTAGACCATTAACTTCTGTTTCTAGGTGCTCCTCTACACCCATTATCCTTAGATTAGGCCTTCTGATGGTGTCTTCCAGGTGTTGGATAGATCTATCATATTTCTTGGACTTGTCTTGGATGGTTGTATGTTCTTTCTCTATAATATCTAGGCTGTCTTCAATCCCTGAGATTCGATCTTCTGCATGTCTAACCTGCTGTCAAGACTCTCTACTTTGTTTTTTATCTCTTTTCCTTCTAGTTGGTCAGCTTTGATGGCTTCAAGTTCTTTGTTGAAGCTCTGTTTTACGTCTTGTATGAATTTCTTTACTTCCTTAATTTGGTGTTCAGTGTTTGTCCTCAAATCACTTAGTTGATTGGTTATGGTTTCTTTGGGCTCCCATTCCTTCTGTTGGGTTCCATTCAGCATTCCCTTTGTTCCCTTTGTGGTCTCCCTGACTTCCTTCAGCTCTTTGTTAATGGATTCCATGAATGCCTTTAGTGATCTTTGTGTGTTCTCTACCTGGTCTCTCAATTCCTGTATTACTCTTTGATTAGCTTCCTCCCGTTCATGGGATTCCTGCAGATCTCTTTGAGTGTTCTCAGCCTGCTCACGCCATTCCTCCCTTTCTCTTTGTGTATTCTCAAGTTGTTCACGCAAATCCTGTATCAGTTTTTGAGTGGCTTCCTCACGCTTATGATATTCCTGTATAAACTTCTGGGATGCCTCCTCTCTCTCCCTATCACGCTCATACCGAGTCCTTTGTACGTTGTCAAACTTTTCATTTATCATGTTTGCCACCAGTGTTTGTAGAGCTGTTTGGGAACTCTCCTCTGGATTATTCATTATCTGTTCTAACCCCTGATTATCAGGATTTGGAATTGAGATACCCGAATTTGCCATTTTTCTTGTGTTTTTCCGGCTTACTCTGCCCATTTGAGATGAAGATAGCACCAGTTTTGTGCTAGAACACTATCTTAAGGCAACCATCAACCAAAGTTTGCATTTGTACAGTCAATAGTCTACAGATACAACCTAGTTCAACAGGTACATCTATTCGACATCAAACAACTATATGTTAAAGGACTTCGAACCGCAGAGAAGAATTTGGAAAGCCAGAAATTATTAGGGTTAGGAAGAGATGTGGGTAAAAAATAGGAATAGATTGGTGTGGGGAGGCACAGGGAGAGTTAATTATGTCCTAATCACAATGCAGTAAATAGGTTGGGTAGGATGTAAGTAGAGAGAGAGAGAAAAAGAAGAAAGGGAAAGGGGAATGAAAAGAGACCAGAAGAAAAATAGAAACGTAAAAATTAATGTTATTTTAGAGATTAAAAGACCATCTATTTATAGAGGAATATGAATATGTTGAGAGAAAGGGAGGGACACAGAGGAGATGAGAAAAACTTTAAAAAAATGCTTAAAATATTGTATAGGTATAAAGTACTGCTATTAGTGAATTTAAGTCTCAGAGGTTTTGAATTGAGTAATAAGTTTGTGGATTAAGTGTGTACACAATGGGGCATAGGGTCTACTGGTTAACTACGGGTTTATCTGAGGATGTGCAGGACAAGAGTTAAGTCACATAAAGATGAACAAAGAGGAAAAGATGGAAAGGATAGGAAAGTGAGAAGAAAAGATCAGAAGTTCAGTAGAGCTAGAAAAAAAAAACAAAAAGCTAATTAAGAATGAAAGAAAAAGAGAAAGAAGACAAGAAAAGAAAAGAAAACACACATTCACGTATTCCTAAAATAAAAATTATAAGAGGAGAAAAAAAAAAAAGTTAATGGAAAACAATTATTTTTTCAGAAGAGGCAAAAATTAAAGATTAATAAAAGTTTTAGAAAAGCAAAAAAAATTTTATATATATATATAAGGTAACAAAAAACGAAAAAAAACAAAACAAGAAAAAGAAAAAAAGAAAAGAAGAAGAAGAAAAAAAAAGTTCTTTGATTTTTTTTTTTTTGGGAGGGGTGGGAAGAGTCCTGTATCTCCCTTTTGTCTGTAACCAGAGTCTGGTTGGAGTCTCTGGTCAGCTTGAGGTCCTGTGGCTTGATTGGTTTCTTAAGTCAGTTTGTTGGAACCGGCAGAAAAATGCTCTGCTTTACCCAAGATTTTGAGATCCCCCTCCCAGGTTAGTTTACTGGGAGTGTGATCTGCTTTGAGAATCACAAAAGAGGGGGATGCAGTGATGAGGCTAGGTTCTGGGTAGAGTTGAGGCCTTTCAACGAACAGTAGCTTTTCCCTGGGGCTATTTTGTGAAAAAAAACTCACAGCACCCAGCCTGGAGCCATTCTCAGGGTTTCTGTTTTTCAATTGATTGTGGTGGCTGCTGGAGGGAGGGGCAGCCTCTGGCTCTGGCCACCCAGCGAGGAGAGCCACTCCAATGGCTGGTGCCTGAGCTGGGCGACCCCTCCCTGGATGGAACTGAGTCTGTGAGGTCACCTCGCCGCCAAGTTCCTGTGACCTGCCAAATGACTAGCTCTATTCCAAGGCCTGAGCTGGAGCTAGCCGCTCCTCCGAGCTTTGTCAGTATCCACGATGGAGATCACCGGTGCTGGGGGGGGAGGGGTGGCCTTCCCTCCTCTGCTCCCAGAGGAGTGAGGAAGTGGGGCTTCTACTCACGCGGAGTCTTGGATCTCGGGTCGTCTCTGGTCTGCAAAGTGCAGGATGAAGTTGTCCGCTCCTTGTCGGTTCTTGCTGGTGTTGAGTAGAATCCGCTCCACCGCTGCGTCTGGCTCCTTCGTCCCGGACTGCGTCTCAGGTATGCCTCCGCAGCGGTGGTCGCCTCTGCGACCCTGCCGCCGCAGCGGCAGCTGCTCAGATGTGTCTGCTTGGCTTCCCCTCTCTTGACTAACTCTCTGTCCTGTGATGGCACACTTGGTGTGATTCTCTGGCTTGGGAATGTTCACTGGAACTCTGAAACTGTTTTCTATGCAAGAGCTTGTTCAGATTCCAGCTTCTCCTCCGCCATCTTCCCGGAACTCCCTTTTGTTTGTTTTTAAAGCCAGGAAATTATTACAATAAAGATGCTGAACTTATTTCACTAGATAAACTGAAAAGATAGTATCTCATATTAGCCTAAACTAATCTCAGAATTAACAGTCACAGCCTGGGCTATAACAGTCTAGGCTAAATAAAACCACTAACAGCACAAACTGCATTTAAAGAGAGCAAAGGTCTTCATAAAAGTTAGAAGAGTGGCACTACCTTCATGGAGCAAATACGGAAATTCACAAGGAGACCTTAGGAATTTGAATATCAAGATCAAAGGATAAAAATATATAGAAAGACAATTTTAGAACTCAGAATTCGGAAGGGGGAACAACCACTAGATACTAAAACTCAATGCTGAAGGGAATAAATTTTTTATCCCAAACCTTAGCTCTATCTAACTCTCTTACACCAAACACACACACACACACACACACACACACACACACACACAAACTTAGTGAGAGGTTTTAGCCAAAGTACAGGCATTCTGGACTTAGACTCCATTTTGAAGGCCTTTACCCAAAGTATCCATTGTGAAGGCCTTTACTGAAAGTACCCATTGTAAAGACTTTTTACCGAAAGTCTTACCTGGAAAAACCGTGAAATGTCCCAATAACATTTTGCCCATAACTCCCCTAGCAATAGCCTTCAGCAGATGACAGGAAGGTACCTAAAGCTACAGATGTTTCTTAAGATAGCATCGTTAACATAGTTTGCTGCTTACTGCTTAGCCTGTACATGCTAGCCAATAAGATTGTTACAATATTCACTCACTAAATGTCAACCAATAATGTAACTGCCAAGCTAGGAACCCCCTTACCTCAACCCTATACCCTATAAAAACCCTGTTAACTGAAGGGTTGGGGCTCTCATCTCTGAACTGCTGCAATGGTGACAGTTGTGAGTCTAGACTTAAGCTTGCAATAAATCACTCTGGTGTACTCACATGGGAATTTGCTCATTCGTGGTCTTTGGGGATCCCTATCTCAGCACAAAACTAGTGTACACAGAGAACCCTAAGGACAGCTGTATCTGGGACAATGAAGCATTTTCCTCTTCCTTTTAAATAATGAAATGTGAATGTGCGGTTGGCTCCACAGGCGCCCCACACCTGAACAGATGTCAAAGAATGCCTTTGACTGCAGGACAGCTTGTGTACCCCTGGCATTCTGTGTAAGAATGCAGTTCATGGTCCCCTAAGCAGGGGTGGCCAAGCTGAAATGGGGGTATGCTTTGCCTGGAGGATGGCACCCTGTGAGCCGTGCATGCATGGTGAACCAGAGGTGGGAAGCCCGTGAGCATCTCCAAGATGACCTCTCAGAGGCCTGGAGAAGTTAATTCCTATAGTTGGACATGGCATGAGGCAGGAGGACAGCAGAAATCCATAAGATGGGAGAGGCACAGGAACAAATGTGCCTCTCCATGGAGACTCTTTGGCCATGCTAAGGAATTTCCCAGCCCACACGTAGCAGCCACCATGCAGATCCCCAGTGGCCACTTGTTTTTAGGGCAGTCCCTGGTCCTGATCCAGAGCCAGAACCTTCCCAGTGGCTCTGGGCCTGGGAGGGGGTGGATCAGTAACCAGCAGCCATTCTTCCTCTGCCCTGCTGCACATAGCCTCCCAGCAGCTGCCCGGTCTGCAGCACGCATGCCAGGCCAGCTCCGTTGGGCAGGCTGAGGCAGTGCCATCGATTCCTGGTGCATACTTAAAGGCGATAGTGAGGCCTAGCCCACAGCAGAGCTGGCCCTCACTCACTTCAAGGGTATCCAGAGACTCATGACCACCACTAGCCCAGCACTGCTGCCCTCCCCACCCTCTAGAGTTTACCTACAAGTCCCTGCCTTTTTTCTTGAAATTCTTCATCCACTGGTTGTCTCATTTCTCATTGCCTTTTTGGATGGGATTTGAGACTCCTTCCTTTCCTCACCAAGCTCGAGGGGACACACTCCCCACCTCACAGACACTCCCCAGAACCCAGCTACCTTTGGGTCTGCTGCTTCCTGATCCATTTTACTACTGCCTCCTTCCTCCCTTCACTAGCCTCTGTTAGGGCCTCCCGTACTGTCCCTACTACCCCCAGCCCCAACCCCAGCTCGGCTTCCCCCTTGCCCTCCCCTCCTCTCAACACAGCTCCCAGTGCCAACCCAGCATTACCACTGTTCTGGGGAAGACAACTGTGATCCTGGCCCAGCAGAATCAAAGGTGCCACAGTGTGCAGCCAGCTGAGAACTGGAGGCAGCATAGGTATCTGTTCAGTGTCTTTCACTTCAGTTACACAAGTATTAATTGTATTAATTTAGTATTTAATTTTGGATTTTATAACTTCTTATTAAGCTTTTGCACAATAGCTGGTAGAAATATAGTCCCAAATTCGGATTTTCTCTTGTTTAATTCTTTCGAGATTCAGAGATGTTCATTTCAATAGTAGAGTGCTATTCAGAAAATAATTGCTTATACATCTGTTATCAATTATTTACAAGACTTGAAACTTTTAAAGTTTCAGATATTACAGGAAGACCTTTGATTCATGTTGAATGGAAGTGAGTAGGCTAAGCTGATGCATACATTCTTGTGTGTGTGTGTGTGTGTGTGTGTGTGTGTGTGTGTGTCTGTAGAGGGGTGTATGTGTATCATTGAAATCAAGGGTAAGGATGTTGAGCCCTGGTCTGAACTTGTTTCCATTTTCCGAGATATACATTATGGTGTTTCTTTGTTGGTGGTATGTTCTGATCTGCTTGCCTTTGCCTGATGTGCACATTCCAGCTCAATTTTTTAAATAAAGCTTCTTATTTATTATTGAGCACAGATATTGCTTTGTCTTCAGTCTGCCATCTAGGATCTTCTTTTCTTCTTCAAAAATTAACATTCAATATAAATTTTACCTCCTGACTGATTTTTCCTTTAATTTACATTTTGAAATAAGTATTATAAGACCTTTGATCTCTGTATTCATGAAGAAAAAACATTTTGAATTCTCTGTTTAATGTAATAACACCTGGAAAGATTTGTTAGCACCACGATCTTAAAATTACTTTTGTAGTTTTAGTTAAAATATCTCCTCCATGTTTATAGCATGGGGAGACAAACAATTCCTAGTAACAACGATAACACTTGTATTCATTAAAATATCAGATAATTCATAATTTTGAATATGTCTAGTGGCAAATGAATACATTTGTTCAATATGTTTGCTTGATAGACCCATGCACAGAAATACCAGTCCTAGGGGCTGAGAAGGTGGATCAGTGGTAGACATTTTGTCTTGAATGCACGAGACCCTAGGATTGTTTCCACAGCACCCCCTAGGCAGAAAAAGCTAGATGCGGTGCAATGCTCAAGTAGTAGAGCATTTGTCTTGAGCTGAAGAGCTGAAGGACAGCGACCAGGCCAAGAGATCACCATCACCAACAAATTGAATAAATAAATGAAACTCATACTCAAGTATATTAATTTCAAAAGTTGATTACCATTTTAATTAGGGGCAGGGTACCAAGATACAGCAGACCTCTGAAACAAAGCTTTAAGAAGGATTTCAACACTTGACAAATACTAAAAACAGAAAGTAAAACATTAGCTCTGCCAACAACATATAGAATTGCCACTCATAGAGAAACTGGTACTAAGAATGAAATACTTTTTATAACATTTCTTAAGAGATTATGGCTTTATATCATATAAATTGACCTTCAAAATCTCCATTGGTGGGCCTGAGTCTTAAGGGCACCTAGAAAAATTGGAGGAGAGAATCACCAACCCGGATTTTTAACATTGTTATTGTTATGGTAGTGTATATACGAATAACCATATTGTAAATCAGGCAATGAGTTCATTTCTTGTTTGGCAATCCCATCCCTCCTGTCTCTGTTTACAGTGGTATAGTTCATTGTGAACACAATATCTATAGAGTACAAGTGCTTCATTTGTTTCCCTGTTCCCCTTGAATATCTCTGTCTCCCTCAATGCCAATAAATAGATAAACAAGAACAGAAAAATCCCTCTTGTTTCCAATTCCTGGAATGCATTTCAATATAAATATCAGTAGTTTTATGAGAGTGTCAGGCTCTGTACACACATCCCAAACACGTATACTTCCTGCACCCGTCATACTGCCCAACCGATTCTAAGGTCCACAAAGTAATACTTTTCACTTTCCACACAGGAAAAAGCTGAGATTCAGAAAGTTTAAGTAAATTACTGGAAACATTGAGCATAGTGGCTCAATCTTATACCTTTCCTACTCCAGAGAGTAGGATCTGAAGATCATAGTTTGAAACCAACCCAGGTTGACATATCCATTACATGTTTATCCACAGTTAAGCAGAAGAAAGCGAGAATTGTGTGTTTCAAGTGGTAGAGCTAGAACGCCAACACACTTGAATGGGAAACCTAAAGAATAGTGTCAATATGATGATTTTTAAGAATCAATGCTGTCCTATACATAATCTCAGACACCACACACACACACACACACATGCACACACACACACACACACACACACACACCAATCACACCCCTTAAAACAGATGTTAGTACAGAAATCCAAATACTTTTTTTTAATTTTATGTTTTATTTTTTAGCTTTAGTGAGGTTTGATTTGATAGTTTCTACTGATGAGCCACAACTTAGAACTTTGTTATAATTATACCCATGTCTGTATTCAGAGAAACATTTTCCTAGTTTAGTCTTCCTACTTTTCCAGCAATGATAAGTTTTCTCTTCTTGGTACACTTTCTTCTTTTGGATCTCAATCTCTTAGACTATTCTGTCTTGCATGGTATGTAAGTTCATTGATCCAGTAGATCGCAGCCATCCTAATAACCTGGACAGAACCTGCCTTGGGAAAAGTGTTCTAAGCTCACCAATCAGTGGAGGTTGATGGTACTCACCCATAAATACTTTGCCTACAGAATTGGGAACTTGTTAGGTCCAGGAATTCAGGAGAAGAACTTACTGTGTGCTATTTAACATTTTTTTTTGATTTAATGGCAGTTTACACCTATTGTCTACTTTAAGCATTGTGTGTAGGGAAAGAGAGACAGAAGCAATGTACTAACTGTTGCTCTCAAAACATAGAAGGAGGGAAAGAAGTTCTGAAGGAAGCTTAGAGCCTAGAAACTTATTTCTTAGAAACTCAAACTGCCTTTTATCTTACATTCAAAATAGAAAGCCAGAGACTGCAGTTACTTTTAAGCTCCATTTATATTCCTGAGCATGGGGCTCCCTTCCCCTTTGCTCTTCTGACCATGTATATCAGGGGCAGGTGGGAAGATGTAACAGGAACACCTAGAGTTAGGGCCTGGGATTAAAAACTCTTTTGTGATCATAAACATCCCACAACTTCCGGAATTGGATCTGAGGGGCAGAGAAAGTAAGGTTAGGCATTCAGAAACTTATAATTACTTCCAAGTTTGCTATCTAAACTCATCCCTTCCCACCCCTCAGAATCCTATTTCCCAACTGTGTAGACACCCTTACACTCTGTTCTCCTGGAACATTTGAGTGTGGGGCATCTTCTGCTTCTTATGTGTACTGCTTTATAAATGGAGATTTTCTCCTAGGCTCAAAATGATTTCATTGATTGGGGCGTTGTACAATATGCTAAACAGAGGGTTACCTGGAAGGAAGGTCCTAGAAGGCAAAACGTCTACTAGGACAATGGAAACCCATGGTTTGGCATCCTTAATGTTTTACCTTGTGCACTGAACTAACAGGAGAAAATGACACACTAAGAAATTTGCCAATTATGCCAAATAAAGAGATATGGTGATGGTCAGAGAAAGGACATTGATTTCATCGTAGTAATGACAAGACAAAACCTTAGAACACCTTCAGAATACTAATACATACTCACCTATTTTTTATTAACCCATATCATTAAGTCTGAGTTGTATGTAGGAGTCCTCAGGGCTTTCTGAACAGGAAGACCTCAGGGAGAGCTTAATATTGGTCTGCCATTTTGGGCATAAAATAACTAGTTTCATGAAAGCCCTTAGTTATATCCTACAAATATGTGCATTTATCCTACTATACTTGATAAGTATCCCCTTACTAAATTATCTTTGGTTGGGTCACTTGGTGACATAGCAGCTGTCTGGTAGCTCCATTGTAACTTCACTTTATTCTGATGAACCAGAAATGGAGAAGTAGAGACTGACCACAACACATTTGCATCTTTCTCAATGAGCAGTGAATTTAAGATGCTTCCCATGTTCTCAGTTAGCTAGTACCAGCTTGGATTCCAGCTCAAATCTTGATAAACAGATACAGAAGTTACATGTAGCCTATTATGCCAGATTCACAGCTAGAGAGATAGATGAAAAAGTGGAAGGGCTTGGTGTGAAAGTCACAGGTTGATATTAAGCAGAATTCAAAGGATGTGGAAAGGAAGTAAGCTACCTGGAGGGAAAAGGAGAGGCAGCTGAAGGTGATGAGCACCTAGATAAAGAAGAAAGAGTAAGTTTGAGGCCACCTGGACATGAGAGTAACCCATCTGAGATACAACAATCTGGCTGTCCAGAGCCACAGAGAGAAGTAGGAAGAACATCAGCAAGTGCTCTTGCCCTTCTCTAGGGAGCTCCCAGAATACCAGGGTAAGAATTGGCAGCTTCCCAGAACACTACTGCTGAGCACATCTCAGATCTCTTGCTACCATGATAATTGACATTGGAGAGGAGCAGAATGAGTTGTATGAGGTGATTGCAGCTCACCATATAGACCCTGTTCTGCAGCATTGTGGAGTGGGGTCTCTCAGGATGCTTAGGGCAAAGATCCTATACTGGTGTCAAACAATGCAAGCTACTTGGAGTAGACATTTATAGATGGCATGTGCCTGAACACAACAAGCTGATAATGAGTTGCTAGAAGTAGTTTCCCTAAAGATTTAACAGCTAAAACTGGACAGGCAAACCCAGAGCTCGGCACCACATCAGGCCACCATGCCAATTGCTTCTACCATAGTACTGCCTACCCAGCTTGCAAACTCATGTCCTTGTTACCTTGATTGTGCCCCACAATCCCTCACAATTTTTACTCTTTCACTTTGTTTATTCTTCCTTGTCCCTGCTAAACAGTTCTGGATGCCTGTATTAGCTATCCCAACCCGTGCAAAACTGTTGCTGCTAACCAATTTCCTGACACTGTAACTCAGCAATTACAGTAACAGTTACCCTTTACCTGGTATCCTAATCTCTACTACTCTTTTCTTATACACATAATTCCTAACACCATGGGTCCAGCCACCTGAACCCTGACATCCCTCTCTCTGATACCCCATTTCCAAACAAACCAATGAAAGAGTGGGCACAGACAGTCGACTCAGGTACTCCTCTTGCAGCACATTGGGACAAGTTATTCCTCAGGTATTTAACATGAGGGACTAACTGGTGGTGGAAAGAAAACAGGTTACTCAAAGGTGACTAAAATCCAAGGACATGAATTATAACTTATTGCTAGGAAAAGAAGGCCCTTCACTTAAGTTAATGAGAAAAATTTTTACAAAATATTGGGGATGATGCAAAAGGTTTAGCTTAGCTTCTTCTACTAGTGGTCTGAATTATTTTACAACGTAGAAATGTAACTACTTTGCATTTTAAAATTTATATGAATATGCACATTTATGTGATACTTATATTAATTGGTTGAATAGCTGCATAGGATCATGTTAATGATATTCAATAGTTTATGCTATATGATATGCTCATGAGTCTGCCTTTGGCAATATGAATTGAGCTCTCTAACAACAAATGGAATTTCATTGTCAAATACTACAAGGAGATTACGATGCTAGTACCAAAATGAAAGCTGGAACAAGAAAACTGAAATAAAGCTCCAAGTTTGAAGGGAGGGGGTCAGTGGTAAGGATTATGATAAAAGAAAAATTCTTCACTATGGAATCTTGGAAGAATAGAATGTGTTTTATTGAATTACTAGTTTTTAAAACATTCTTAGAAAGCAAAACATTGTTTTTTCCTTGCTATTTGGAGCCTCTTTTTTTAAATTTTTATTTATTTTTTATTGTGAAAATACTGTACACAGGGGTTACAATTACATGGGCAAGATAATGAGTACATTTCTTATCAAGCATTGTAGCCTCCTCCTTTGTTTCCCCTTTAGTGAATGGTTTAACAAAAAATTGTCAAAACGACTTTGAAAATTCAATGATATGAATGATCAGATTTATATTCAAAGATGCCTGAAGATGCAGACAGGCTGTATTCCTTATTTATTAAATTAATGGAATAAACTTCCTTTTGTTTGGTTGGACACTCCATGACACTTGTTCCAAAACAAGAAAAGATACTAGAGAGAGAAAAAAAAAAAGAGGAGTAGTTCCTGGAAGATGGCATAGGAGAAGCTGGAGGCTAAGCAAGCTCTCGCATAGAAAGCAGATTTAGTGTTCTGGTGAACAGTCCTAGGCCAGAGAATTACACCAAGTGTGCCATCACAGTACAGAGAGTTTGGCCAAAGAGGGAAAATCCAGGCAAGGAGACAGATCTGAGCATTTGCCAGTAGCAGTTGCTGTCGCGGTGGTGGTGGCAGCGGTAGCCACAGTCACCAAACCTACAACACAGAGATTACTACACAACGGTGCCAGATATACCAAGCAAGCACATTCTACTCAACACCAGCAAGAATTGACAAGGAGCAGATATCTTCATCCTGCAGATTGCAGACCAGAGACCACCCAGGAACCAACACTGTGGAATGAGTAGAACCCTGACATGGTCACTCCTTCTCAGGGTGCAGAAGAGGGAAGACCACACCTCCCGACCCCCTCCACTTCCCAAGTTCTCCATCTTTGATACTAACAAAGTCCAGGCTGAGCAGCTAGCTCCAACCCAAGCCTAGGGAGAAAACAAAAGAGTCTTTTAGCAAGGCACAGGAACCTGCTCAGACCTGTCAGGCTCAACTCCACCCATGGAAAAGTCACTCAGCCCAGGCAAAGAAAACTCCACCCCCAAGGAGTAGCTTTCTTCACTGGATAAACAGAGCCAGAGGCTTCCCCTCCATACAGCAGCCTAGAAAATCAATTGAAATTCAGTAAACATAAACCCTGAGAATGGCTCCAGGCTGGGCTCTGTGAATGTCTCAGAAGCTAGCCACTCAGGGAAAAGCTACTGCTTGCTGAAAGGCCTACCCAGAACCTAGCCTCATCACAGCATCTCCAAACTAGAGGAAACAGTCATCTTCCTTTTTTGTGACACTCAAAACAGATCTCCCTCCTACTGAAATAGCCTGGGAGGAGGATCACAAAATTCTGGGTAAAGCAGACCATCTTTCTGCCTGCCCAAACTAACTAACTTAAAAAACCAATCAAGCCACAGGAAAACCAAACACCACAAGCAGACCAGAGACCCAACCAAGAGACTGGTTACAGACACAAAGGAGATACAGGATCTTTCCATTTGCCTCCCCGCCCACTCCAAAAAAAAGCAAAGAACCCTTTATTGTACCTTTTTTAATTTTTATTTTAAAAAATTGTTTCCTATTAATTTTTTTCCTCTTATAATTTTTATTTTAGGTGTATATGCATGTTTGTGTTCTTTTTTAATTTTTATTTTATCACTACTGAAATTTTGATCCTTTTCCTTTCTTTTTTTCTTTTTCATTCTTTTCACTTTTTCTTCTCTTTCATTCTTTTTTTTGGGGGATGACTTAATTGCTGTTCTGCTCATCCTCAGATATACCCGTCATCAATAATTAGACCTTATCCCCCATTGTGTACACACTTAATTCAGAAATTCATTACTTAATTAAAAACTCTTCGGCTTAAATTCCTTAACAGTATTATATCTTTATACTTATATAATATTTTAAGTATTTTTATTTTTTTAGTATTTCATATCTCCTTTTGACTCCCTTCCTCTCATCCTATCCCCATTCTTCTCTCAATATTACTTCTTTAAACTTGCATAATTTTTGTGTTTCACTTGTTAAGTTTAAATTTTTGTTTTTCCATTTTTTCTTGTCTCTTTTTTTGCTCTTCTCTTTCTCCTATCATTCTGTCCAATCCATTTCCCTCTTTGAGATTAGGATTTGGTTAATTTCACTCTCCTTTTACCTTTCCATATCTCTCTAATCCTATTTTTCCACACATTTCACCCTAAATCGAGTCATTTCTGGTTAGCCAAATTCTATTTTGCTGTTCTAAGCCCATTAATACATAGGTGTTTGACGTTGAATAGATTGTATCTGTTGAATTAGATTGTATCTGTAGACTTTTGACTATGCAACTACAGGACTTTGATTGATACTTGCCTTAAAATAGTGTTCTAGCACAAAACTTGTGTTACTTTCATACCAAATAGAGGCATACATGCAGTCCATTAAAAGACAACTGAAAGAAATAAAGGAGACCGGAAAGGAAATGTTGAATGGAGCCAACAGAAGGAATGGGAGTCCAAGGAAATCATAACCAATCAACTAAGTGATTTGAGAATAAACACTGAACAACCAATTATGGAGTAAAGACGTTCATTCAAGATCTAAAACAAAGCTGCAACAAAGGATTTGAAGCCATCAAAGCCGACTAACTAGAAGAAAGACAAAGTAGAAAGTCTTTATAGTAGGTTAGACCATGCAGAAGATCGAAACTCAGGGATTGGAGACAGCCTAGATATTATAGAGAAAGAACATACATCTATCCAAGACAAATCCAAGAACTATGATAGATCAACTCAACATTTGTAAGACACTATCAGAAGGCCTAATCTGAGGATAATGGGTGTAGGGGAGCACTTAGAAACAGAAGTTAATGGTCTAGGAAATTTGTTTCACAGGTTCCAGCAGATTACTTCCCAAACATGCAAAAAGTTAGGCCTATGCAGATACAAGAAGCTTTTAGAACCCCATATAGACCAGACCAGAACAGGACATCACACCGCCACATTTTGATCAGCACAGGATCAAGTCAAACCAAGGAAAAGATCCTTAAAGTTGTCAAGGAGAAAAGATCAATCACATATAATGGAAACCAATTAGAATCGCATCAGAATTCTCAGCAGAGACAATTAAAGCAAGAACAGCCTGGAATGACATACTCCAAGCCCTAAAGACAAACAGCTATCAACCAAGAATACTGTACCTTGCTATACTCTTTCATAACCAAAGGTCAAATAAAAAACTTCCTTACCAATGAAAAACTGAAACAATATATCTCCACCAAACCAGCCTTACAAAAGATACCTAAAGCTGTCCTACACAGAGAAAACCAACAAGACAAGAATAAAGGCCAAGAAACCACACCCAAACTGAAAATCTGAGAACCATAGGAAGAACCTAGTTGGCACAGCCCCCAAGAAAGTGCATAAGATGGCAGGAACTCCCAAACACCTCTCAGTCCTATCTTCATACTAACAGACTTAACTCTTCAATTAAGCAACATAGCTTGTCTAGGTGGAGTAAAAAGCAAGATCCTTCTATCTGCTGCCTTCACATTTTGAAAGTGAAAGGCTAGAACAAAATCTACCAAGCAAACAGCCCCCATAAACAGGCAGGAGTTGCAATCTTAATGTCAGGTAAAATAGATTTCAAATTAAAGTTAATGAGAAGAGATAAAGAAGGGCGCTACATACTAATTAAGAGATCTCTCATTCAGGATGATATTACAAATATAAATCATTATTTGCCAAACAATGAAGCACCTAAATTTATCCAAGAAACATTACTTTGTCTTATATCTCACATAGATCCAAAGACATTAATTTTTGGGGACTTTAACATACCAATATCCCCATTAGATAGATCAACTCAGCAAAAACTCAACAGAGAAACCACAGCTGTAAACAACGCCAAAGACCACCTAGATTTGAGAGACATCTACCAAATATTTCACCCAGCAGCATCAGAATACACGTTTTTCTCAGTAGCACATGGAACTTTTTCAAAAATAGACCACATTTTAGGTCACAAAGCACACTTATCCAAATTCAAAAGCACTGAAGTTATAGCTTGCATTCTCTCAGACCATAAGAATAAAGTAGAACTCAACACAAAACCACCAAAGAAAGTCCTGTAGCACATGTTGACTGAACAACAAACTATTGAATCACCAGTGGGTCATGGATGAGATCAGAAACGAAATTCAAATGTTCATAATATTCAACAAAAATGAACATACAAATTACCAGCTCCTCTGGGACACAGGAAAGGCAGTACTCAGAGGCAAGTGTATAGCTCTGAGTTCTTACATCAAAAAATTGGAGAGATATGAAATCAATAATCTAATGAGACATGTGAGCCTCCCTAAGAAGAGCAGCAGGATAAACCCCAACCCAGTAGATGGAAAGAAATAATTAAAATTAAATCAAAATTAAATGAATTAGAATCCATAAAAACTAGAATCAACAAAACATAGTTGGTTCTTCGAAAAAATAACAAATCGACAGACCCTTAGCAAATGTTATTAGAAAAAGAAGAGAAGGGCTGGGAAGGTGGCTCAGTGGTAGAGGGCTTGCCTTGCATGCATGAGGCCCTGGCTTCGATTACTCAATAGCACATAAGCAAAAAGACAAAAGCTGGAAGTGGCTCTGTGGTTCAAGTTGTAAAGAACTAGCCTTGAGCTGAAGAGCTGAGGGACAGTGCCTAATCTACTATTAGAATGCCTAGCTACAGCAATAAGATAAGATGGAAATATAAAAGGGATTCAAATAGGGAAAGAAGTAAAACTCTCCCTCTTTGCAGATGACATGATCATCTATATAAAGAATCCCAAGGACTCCACTACCAAATTACTCAAGCTGATTCAAAATTTTGACAAAGTAGCAGGTTATAAAATTAACCCTCAAAAATCAACGGCTTTTCTGTATGCCAACAATGAGAAAAGCATGGCTGAAAGCAGGAAATCAACACCATTCCTAATATCTCCACAAAAAAGTAAAATACCTAGGACATAACGTAACCCAAAAAGTGAAGGACCTCTATGATGAAAACTTTAAAAACCTGAAAAAGGAAATCAAAACAGACCTTAGAAAGTGGCAAAAACTCCCATAATCCTGGATTGGAAGGGTCAATGTGGTGAAAATGGCAATAATTCCCCAGGCTTCTACAAATTCAATGCAATACTTACCAATATTCCAACCTCATTCTTTAAGGAAACAGAAGAGGCAATTCAAAAATTCATATGGAACAATAAGACCCCGAATAGCAAAAACGCTCCTCAACGGAAAGAACACTGCTGGAGGAATATCAATACCAAATTTCAAACTCTACTATAAAGCCATAGTAATCAAAACAGCTTGGTATTGGCACAAGAACAGACCTCAGGACCAATGGAATAGAATTGAAATCCCAGAAATGAACCTACACACCTACAGCCATCTAATCTTCGATAAGGGAGCTAAAAAAATAGAATGGAAGAAAGACAGCCTATTCAGTAAATGGTGTTGCCAAAATAGGTTAACTACTTGTAGAAAACTAAAGCTAGACCTTAGTATTTCACCCTGCACCAGAATCAACTCCAAATGAATCAAAGACCTGGGAGTCAAAGCAGTCACTCTGAAAACTTTAAACAATGGAATAGGAGAAACCCTAGGTCTCCTTTGCACAGGCTGAAATTTTCTTTTCTTTTGTTTTTTTTTTTTTTGTCAGTCGTGGGGCTTGAACTTTGGGCCTGGGCGCTGTTCCTCAGCTCTTCAGCTCAAGGCAAGCGCTCTACCACTTGAGCTACAGCGCCACTTCCGGTTTTCTGGTGGTTTATTGGAGATAGGAGTCTCACGGTCTCTCCTGCCCGGGCTGGCTTTGAACCGCGATTCTCAGATCTCAGCCTCCTGAGTAGCTAGGATTACAGGCGTGAGCCACCAGCGCCCGGCTTGAAATTTTCTTAATAGAGACCCAAAAGCACAGCAACCCAAAGAATGGTTGGAAAAATGGGTTTGCATGAAATTGCAGAGCCGCTGCATGGCAAAGGACATAGCTAGCAAGATCAACAGAAAGCCCACAGATTGAGAGAAGATCCTCACTAGCCATAAAACGGACAAGGATCTCATATCTAACATATACCTGGAACTCAAAAAATTAAATCTCCCAAGATCAAATCCTCAAAGAAACAACTGACCAGAAAATAAGTGGGTTAAATAATTATAGAGAAACTTCTCTGAAGAGGAAAGGAGGATGGCCAATAGACACATGAAGAAATGTTCAACCTCTCTAGGCATATAAGAAATGCAAATCAAAACAACATTGAGATACCACCTCACCCAAGTTAGAATGGCTATAATCAAGCACTCTAATAACAGACGCTGGAGGGGATGTGGGCATAAGGGAACTTTACTGCATTGTTAATGGATATGTAAACTTGTTCAACAACTTTGGAAAGTAATGTGGAGGTTCCTCAGTGGATTCCACATAGAATTCCCCTATGACCCAGAAATCCCACTTTTGGGCATTTACCCAAATGGACACAAACAAGACCATAGTAAAGCTACCAGCACAACTATGTATATTGCAGCCTTATTTACCATAGCTAAGGTATGGAATCAACCCAGGTGCCCCTCAGTAGATGAATGGATCAAGAAAATGTGGTATATATGCACAATAGAATTCTATGCCTCCATCAGAAAAAATGACATTGCTTCATTTGTTAGGAAATGGAAAGTCTTAGAAAAAATTATATTAAGTGACATAAACCAGGCTCAATGAAACATACGTCCCACGGTTTCCCTTATTTGAAATAACCAGTATACGTCTGAGACAAGCAGAAAAGGTCAGAGAAGTTGATGTTAGTTGAAATGAACCCGAAGATAAGGATTCAAATGTTTTTTTTTTCTTTCTTTCATGCGATTGTTTCTAACATATTTATAATATGATTTCTCTGTTGTTTTGAATGTCCCTCCCCCATGGTATAATCCCCCCTTTCACTGTATTTGATGTTGGTATACTTTGTGGAGGGGATGGGAAAAAATAAATCCTTTAAATAAGGATACTGGTGGACCCATTGCAGCAATGAGATGTACAAGTCGTTATATAGAAACAAACTTTACAACTTTAGCCAGCAAGAGTGGGGGGCGGGCAAGTGGGTATTTGGAGAGTTTGGGAGATGAGAACAGATGGGAAAGGGAAAAAAAAACGAAGAGGCTACAATGCTTGATGAGAAATGTACTCATTATCTTGCCCATGTAATTGTTACAATTCTGTACATTATTTTCACAATAAAATAATTAATAAAAAGATAAATAAATAAATAGGAAGGAGACTCAAGCCTACTAAAATTAGCATATTTCCCAAATGGACTTTAATGGGATTTTTCTATAGGATTTTCATATTAACATAATAATTTCAAAATGGATGTACTACAGAATAGATTCTAAGTGTACTATTTAATGCAATTGGATTACTTGAAGACAAAGGTTTATAGAAAAATTTAAATTTCCGATAAGCTGTAATATTCCAATAAACATGTAGAAGAAATAGAATTTCAATATTCACCATTCAAAGCAAACCCTGGCAGGGAAATCTGAAAGACGTTTATTTGGAAACAGGAAGTGGCACTGTGGCTCAAGTGGTACAGGTCTCCCATTGAGCTGAAGAACTCAGGGATATGTTTGCACCCAGGTCCTGACATTAAACCCCATGTCTGAAAAAAATAAAATAAAATTTAAAGAATTAAAGCATTAGGGCTGGGAAGGAGACTCAATGGTAGAGTGCTTGTCTTGCCTGCATGAGGACCTGGGTTCAATTTCTCAGCATCACATAAGCAGAAAGAAATGGAGTGGCTCTGTGGCTCAAGTTGTAGAGCAATAGGCTTGAGCTGATTAGCTCATCAGGGACAGTGCCCAGACCCAGAGTTCAGGCCCTCCCATCACCACCACCAACAACAAATTAAAGTATCAAACAAACTGAAGATGTTGTCCAGAATAATGAGTGCGGCATTAACCGTTTACATAACTTGGTGACTTGAAACCTAGTTTACCAGGGGAGGTGGTGGGCAATCTGTGTGTTTGACAAAACCTGCAAAATTATTTTGTACTTTGAAGGAGGGAGATTGGAGGGAAGGGGGGGAAGAGGGGAGGTGTTTGGTGAACTTGCCTTTTGGTTCAGTGGTTGTTTTCTGGAGTCAAATTCAGAGAAATTTTGCTTGCAATCCTAGTTGCATGGGGAATGAAGAAGCCATGTCCTGGAAGTGGTTTTGTCGTGTCCTTGGCCTGGTTCCAACCATCACTGGATAATAGAAGTCCCACTTCAGGACCAAGATGCCTTGAAGACTACTGATCCACTAGGCAGTTGGACCTAACCACAGTCAGAAAAAGCAAAAAATGCAATGCTGAGAGCAACACTGGAAATCTACACAAGGCAGAGGTTTTTTTAAAATATTTTTTATTGTAAAAATTCTATACAGAGTGGTTACAATTACATGAGTAGGGTAATGAGTACATTTCCTATTGATCATTGTTACCTCCTCCTTTGTTTTTCCCCTACTACCTTTCCCTCCCCACCTCTCCAAATCCTCCCTCCTTGGCCCCTGCCGAACATTATAAAATCATTTTCGACACAATGTCCTGTACATCTCATCGTCACAATGGTTCAACCTGTATCCACATTTAAGCATTCTGCTATAACCTCTCCACTCCCCCAATTACAAAAATGTATATAAAAGATGCAGAACACTGGAATCAAATACAGTGAAAACAGGGATTATACCAGGGATTATACCTACAAAAAAATCACATAGTGCCTTATAAGTATATAAAAAACAAAAGCAAGAAAGAAAAAAAAACTACTTTTGTCTCTAGCTTGTGGTACATTTCATTTAATATCATCTCATATGGTCATACGTACATAGCTTTTGATCTTCTCTGCTTGTCCTTGACATGTACTAGTCCTTGCAAACAAAGGAAACCACGGGACCTATGTTTTTAAAACTTATTTATATCTCCCAATTCTGTTTATCTCAATGAAGGAAAATGTTAGAAAGTAGAAATTATATGTGGCACCTCTTGCTTGCAGTATCACGAAGCGGAGTGGCACTTCCTAATGGGAGTCCTGGGATGAAATCCACAGCAGCCCATGTAGACCCATCAAAAGTCTGTGTAGTGACATTGAAGCGGGTTCAGGAAACCTTGATGCTGCAGCATGTGCAGCACTTGTTGCGGTGGGCTGTAGCCAACAAGGCTCCATCAGTGACCAAACCAATCAACCCAGATTCAGGTGCCAAAGCCAAAAGGGAAGGCAAGGCAGACCCTAACTCCTGCCTTCTATCTGTGCAGCCTACACTGCCAAGGCCAGACCCATTTACCTGCTTTGGAGCCCAGTGAGGTTAGGAGGTGAGCTCATTGCCTCCAAACGGAGCATCCCCAGAATGGCACTGAGAGCTGGGCCCATGTGGACTAGAAGGACAATGGAGGAAGTTACACAGCAAAGCCAAAGGGGCTTCGGGTCCCCGGTGCTGCAGCTGGTGCACTGCAAGTACAGGCTTCTCTATCACTGATGGGCATATGCAGGGATTGCCTTGTACCTGAGTCCACAGGGACCATAAAATGGAGGTCCACAGAGATGCTGAAGGGGCGCCAGGTTGCTGAGCTGCTGCAGCTGTCACCAGCCAGCTGGCAGAGTGGCCAGAACATGGCTCCAGTTCCCAGACTGCCTTAAAGACTGATTAGGTAAAGGCTGGGCTGCCTGGCCCCAAAGGGGCGGACTGCATGTGCAGCCTTCCTTCTCCCATGGATTGTGCAGTGTACAAACATGTTGTCCCCCCACCCCACACCCATGGGGGCAGGCAGTGACCCCAGAACAGAGTCTCCCTGGGATGGCCCACATACTTAGGACCACTGCACACCAGTACCAGCACAGCAGGTAGAGGAGAGGACAGCAGTGGTCTCAACTCCAGCCCCATGCCTGCCAGCTCCTGGGTGAAATAGAGCAACAGAGACAAGGAAGTTAGACGGGCAGGGTGGGTGGGTCTCATCTGGCAATGCTGGAAAGCATGCAAACAAATCCACTCACTGCACATCCACTGCAAGGGAAAGGGCCCCATTTCTTAGGGGCCCCCCATTTCTTAGGAGGCACCCACACCCACAGGAACTACATCAATGGAGCTTCACGCGGTGACGTGAAAAATGCTCCAAGGCACAGCCTTGCTGCAGCACTGAATAACTGACAAAAAAGAAATAAAAAGGAAAGACATCCACTAAAACTTTTCATCAATGATAAGCTATATAATTTAAAAAGAGTTTTACTTTCGTCTTGTCCTGTATTTCTGCATGGGGGCCCTCTGAATTATCCAGAAATCTCCAGAATTTCTTCATGCACAGTAATATAAATAAATATAGCTTCTATTCTTTTTTTTAATTAAGTGAGGTTGCATTTAGTTCTTTCCCATGTATGATTCATGAAAAAGAAATCCTGAACTATATCTGTAAAACATTAAACTCAGGATTTCTTCTGAACTCCTCACTGAAGAAAGAGAATAAAATAACCGAGCAACAGGTATCACCCATATTGTCACTGTGCTAGCTCTCTCTCTGATTAGAAAATATTCCTGCAGATTACTTATGTAAAATGTTTTCCTGCCTGGGCTGGCTTTGAACTGCATCCTCAGAATTCAGCTTCCTGAGTAACTAGGATAATGTGCGTGAGCCACCAGTTTAATCCATTTTTTACTCTTTCCTCAACCCCCTTTAACATGAAACCTAATCATAATCTCAATCTGAATTAACACCAACTGGTTAATGTAAGGAAAATTGTCTCTATATAATTCAATCACACATTTTTTTTGCTTCTACTTCTTAGTGGAAAACTAAATTTTAACCTAAAGCTTATCCTTCCCTAACCCTAACAAGAAATAAAACAGTAACTCACACTTTAAACCAAATGATATCTGAATTTTTTTGGGGGGGGTCCGGTCGTGGGGCCTGAACTCTGGGCCTGGGCACTGTCCCTCAGCTCCTCAACTCAAGGCTAGCGCTCTACCACTTGAGCTTCAGCGCCACTTCCGGCTTTGTTCTTATGTGGTGCTGAGGAATCGAACCCAGGGCCTCAGGCATGCAAGGCAAGCGCTCTACCACTGAGCCAACTTCCCAGCCCTGATATCTGAATTTTTAAAGTAACACTGACACTGGTTTTCATTCATTCTAACTTTGATGTCATTCATTCTTCTTAAAATAAGTTGCAGTTTTACACAATATCTTACATCTTTTTCTCATCCTAACCCCAACTGTAACATCTTGCCTAGTCCTAAACCTACATATGAAGGAATAATCATGTTAATAGCAAGCCTCTATTTCACATTCATCATATCTCTTACTCAGCATGTAGGTCTAAATTTTACTTGCATTTTGAGCCTAAATATTTTTTATTATTATTTTAATTGTGAAAATACCATACAGAGGGGTTACAATTACATGGGCAAAGTAATGAGTTCACTTATTTTATTTTATTTTTTATTTTTTGTGAATATACTGTACAGAGGGGTTACAATTACATGAGCAAGATAATGAGTACATTTCTCATCAAGCACTGCAGCCTTCTCCCTTGTTTACCTTTCACATCCCTTCCCAGCTACCCCCCACTCCCACCCAAGTCTCCTCCCCCCCACCCCCCGCACCAAAGTTGTAAAGTTTATTTTCGACATGAAAACTTGTACTTCTTATTGTTGCAACGGGTCCACCAGCATCCTTAAACGACTTGTTTTTCCACATCTCCTCCACAAATTCTACCGACATCAAATAGAGTAAAAGCAGGGGTTATACTGTGGGGGAGGGACATACAAAACAACAAAGAAATAATCTTATAAATGCGTTAGAAACAAATGCATGAAAGAAAAAAAACATTTAAATACATATCTAAGGGTTCATTTTCCTAACATCACCTTATCTGACCTTTAGTGCTTGACTCATACATATAATAGATATTGCAAATAAAGGAAACCATGGGAACTATGTTTCTTTGGGCTTGGCTTACTTCATTTAATATAATTTTTTCCAAGTTTTTCCATTTCCTAACAAATGGGGCACTGTCATTCTTTCTGATTGAGGCATAGAATTCCATTGTGTATATATATCACATTTTCTTGATCCATTCATGTACTGAGGGGCATCTGGGTTGGTTCCATATCTTAGCTTTGGTAAATAATGCTGCAAAAAAACATAGTTGTGCTGGTAGCTTTAGTGTGGTCTTGTTTGTAAGCATTTGGATAAATGCCCCAAAGTGGGATTGCTGGGTCATAGGGGAGCTCTATGTGGAGTCTTTAGAGGAACCTCCATACTGCTTTCCAAAGTGGTTGAACAAGTTTACACTCCCACCGGCAATGAAGTAAGGTTCCCTTCTCTCCTCTCCACATGCCCTCCAGCATCTGTTGTTGTTAGAGTTCTTGGTTATAGCCATTCTAACTTGGGTGAGGTGGTATCTCAATGTTGTTTTGATTTGCATTCCTTTTATGGCTAGAGAGGTTGAGCATTTCTTCATGTGTCTATTGGCCATCCTTCTTTCTTCTTCACAGAAGTTTCTCTTTAAGTAATTAGCCCACTTATTTATTGGGCAATTGTTTCTTTGAGGATTTGTTGTTGGGGGATTTAATTTTTTGAGTTCCAAGTATATTTTAGATATGAGACCCTTGTCTGTTGTATGGCTAGTAAAGATCTTTTCCCAATCTGTGAGCTTTCTATTGATCTTGCTAGCTATGTCTTTTGCCATGCAGAAGCTCTGCAACTTCATGCAATCCCATTTGTCCAACCTTCCTTTGATTTGTTGTGTTTCTGGGTCTCTATTAAGAAAATTTCAGCCTGAGCTAAAGAGATGTAGGGTTTCTTCTATTCCATCCTGTAATGCTTTCAGAGAGTCTGCTTTGACTCTGAGGTCTTTGATCCATTTGGAGTTGATTCTGGTGCAGGGTGATATATAAGGATCTAGCTTTAGTTTTCTAGAGGTAGTTAACCAATTTTGCACCACCATTTACTGAAAAGGCTGACTTTCTTCCATTCTATTATTTTAGCTCCCTTATCAAAGATTAGTTGGCCATAGGACAGTAAAAACTGTCACTGGAACCACAAGTATTAACATCACAGCATCTCACCACAACTGATTTCTACTCCTACACTTAATGGTCGAGACAATAACCTAATTCTAGAAAAACAAATCACAACCGAAGACCAAACCAACACCTGACAAATCAACCAAGAACATAGAGAGTCATCTATTAAGATCATAGCTCCCCCCCCAAAAAATCTCCAAATGGAAAGAACAAATGAGAAAAATACAAGAAAAGTGATGTCAAGCTAGTATAATTCACACAGTAAATAATCAGGCATTAGAACAGACAATCAAGTACCTAGAGGATAGTTACAAGGACCAAGAAGATAGTTACATATACAGCTGAAAATTGTGATTAATGGAAAGATGGAAAACCTCTACAAGGAAATTTGAGAACAAGATGAGACCAACCAAAGTTTAGCTAAATAATTCACGGATACTACAAACAGAAAGATAAATAAATTCTGAGAAGACAAGGGAGTCCAAGACTAAAATTGATGCCTCGTTAAAAGATATGAGAGAAGACACAGCTAAGAAACAGCCCTTGCAACTCCCCCTCCCCCCAAAAAATGTACACAAAGTCCATACAAGACCTAAACCAAAGTATTAATAAAGAGATAGAACCCCTAAAATTGACCAAATTAGAAGACAGGGAAATCAAAAACAAAGTAGAAAGTCTCCACAGGAAATAGATGACATAGAAGAAAGTCTCAGGGTCAAAGACAGAGTAGACATAATTAGAAAAAGGAAATAATCATTTAGAACAAATCCAATAGATAAGAAATGATCTTTCCAGAACTTCAAGACTCAGTTAGAAGATCAAATTTTGGGGAGATAGGTATCAAGAAGGAGAAGAGCAGGAAACTAAATGAATGGGAAACCTATTACAGAATTCTACCAGAGATCATGCCAAACATCCAAAGAGATAGGCTCATTCAGAGAAGAGAAGTCTTTAGAAACCAAACAGAATTCAAGAAATGAACAATCCACCACCACATCATAATCCATTAGAGGATCAATAAAGATCAAGGAAAGCATTATTAAAGCTGCCATAGAGAAAAGATTGATTATTTATAAAGGATATACAGTCAGAATAAATACTGATTTCTTAGCTGATATGGTAAAAAGGAGAGCCTGGCATGATGTATTACAAACAGTAAGGGTAAACAACTACCAACCGTGAATATGGTCCCAAGCCAAACTCTCCTTTACATTTAAAGAATATTTAAACATATTTCATGACAAAGAAAACTTGAAACAATGTACCTCCACCAAATCAGTAGGATAGAAGTTAATCAAATGTATCCTACTTAGAGAAGATCAAGAAGAAGAGGAACTGGTTATATTAATTTTTTTTTATTGTTGTTCCAGGGGCTTGAAGTCTGCGCTTGGACACTGTCCCTGAGCTCTTCAACTCAAGGTGAGTGCTCTATCTCTTGAGCCACAGTGTCACTTCTGTTTTTCTGGTTGGTAAATGGATATGAGAGTCTCAGGGACTTTCCTTCGTCGGCTGTTTTTGAACTGCAGTCCTCAGATCTCAGCTTCCTGAGTAGCTAGGATTACAGCTGTGAGCCAGTGGCCCCAGGCTAAAAATGGGGGATTTTTAGAAAAGAAAATCCACCTCTTCACTTGTGTCTAAACCTCAGATATCACTAATAGAACACTTCACATTCAACTCATTTCATCAGACATTTGTAAATTTTATCTTTTAGTTCATGTAGGAATACAACAGTCAGTATCAACTCAGCTGTGGGACTGAATCAATTGTATGGAAATTGCTAGCACCTAAATCAAGAAATGTTACATCAAAACAAATTTGACCCACTTTTGGAATAATTGTTTTCTCTTTTTATTACAAATCTTTGCTTGATTACTTCCTAATGTGAGTGATGACATTTTCACTCTTCAGCCTTCATCCACATGTGGTCAAATATTTAAGAATTCAAAGATTTCCATTGATAATTTATTAGGCTGACCTCTAAGAAAATGTGGATTTCTGGAATTTGGTCTGCTGTCTTGTTCTTACACACACAGGCTTTCTATGATTTATTTGTTCTACAAGGAATTCTACTTTTTAATCTTTGTGTAACCAATTTTAGTTTTCTGTTCAGTCTTTCTGACATTCTCTCTGGAGATTCATTTGAGTCCGCCTCATTAAAAATATATTCATCAGCTAAATGACTTTCAGTTTCTGTTTTTCCCTGACTTCGTGTCAGCTGTGATAGCAGCCCTGACTGGCTGTGCTTACTGGAGTTTTTGTTTATTTGTTTGGTGTAGTTTTTTGTTTGTTTGTTTTAGAAGTGTAGGATTACTATTCAAGGTAGTAGCTTCTCTGGGTCCCAGTGGTCCCCTGACCTAGGGTCAATGGGTTTTTCTCCTAAAGATTCAAAAAACAGCTGACTAAATTCCTGTTTAAATTTTCCCAAAATGAGGCAATCTGGCATCCTTGCAAAGGCATCAATAATCCTCTGTAACCACTTACAGAAATGGTCTATCAAGATGGCTTTTCAAGATTGACTGTGAAAAATGTTCATTTCCAATTCAGGACCATAAAGCAGCTCACATCCCAGGGAGCAGAATTTTGGAAGGAAGGGCCCCTTCCTTCCTTCTCTTATTATAGATCAAACCATAATATTCTGCAGTTGTGGCCAGCATGGAACACATTTTCCCAAGAATAATATTCTGTAGTGTAAAAGAGGACCAACTATCAAAATAAATGTGAAAATACTTGTCGACTAAAGACTGATTTATCTTGCTTATATCTGTTGTTATTTTCATTACTTCAAACACATAGATAAATTATATTGGGATTAGACAAGAGGCAAGGGATTAATGAAATAAACATTCAGTTTACTTTCATATATCCAATATAATACACTTAACCCCTTACGGAAAATTAAAACCAACTGGAGAAACAATGTCAGAAATATAAAATAAGCCTCAATATGAATAATCTGGCACAGATGCATCATCATCTACTCATTTGGTACAAAATAATAAAAATTTAATTAATGAATATGACGTTTAAGTATAATCTGAAATAGTCCTCGTGTATATGATTGTATATAATTTTTAGATGTCACCGAGGAGGAATTTAACATGCATGTAGAATTCAAATTTCCACCATTTAAGCTAGATGAGATGAATAATCCCTCCTGTATTGTGTGGTGTGAATTTCACCACAATGCTGAACTCTTCCACCTAATACTGAGACATGTGCAATAATTTATTATTTCATATTAAAATGAGTGCTGAGTACAAGATACTTTGAATTATTACATTAATTCGCAGAAATGAAACAATAATGATATATTATTTGTTTAAATTCTAATGCTTCTAATTTCACAATTCATGAAATATATTATTAAAATAAGTTTCATTTTTTTCTTTTTTATACCTGGCAGAAATTAAAATTATATATTAAACATTCAATATGAAGTAATCAATAATAACTAATATATTATTAAAATTATATACTACTAAACTCTGATGTGAATTATCATTCTAACAAATTGTGATGTAAACTACATTTAATAGAATTAATTTAATATTTATTAAACTTACCATCTTGTTATTGTTTCCTAACTGTGTCATTTGTTTTTCTTGGTCCAAGTCATCTCTTCACCTCAATTGTTTAATTTTCTATTTTATCTCTATTATTTTGCTGGTTATGCATTTTGTTTTCCCTTTCTAGTGACTGACATAAGGCTGAAAATCTGTATGCTAGTTTATTACTTCCTATGTTAAATTGATGCTCTCCACAGTTGTTCTACTCTTCTTTTTGTAGCACAGAATTTCCCCTAGTCCCATAGACTGTATTGCTACTCCCATATATTTTATTTTTTATTTAAATTTTATTTTCAAGGTAGTGTACAGAGGAGGTATAGTTACATAAGTAAAGTAATGCATTTATTTCTTTTCTAACTTGTTTCCCCTTCCCTCATTTTTCTCCCTCTTCGCTCCCAATGCACCTCCCAAGATTATTTCCAAAATATTGTCTTGTGAGTATCACTGTTGCAGAGGTTCCCCCTTTGTCCTTTGTCTCACCATTTTGTTTTTTCACTTTCCCTTCCCCAGTTTAGATCAACATATTTACAATACCCAATGTAGCAAAATCAAATACAGTGACTATCGGGGATAACCCATAGGTGGGGAAAACACAAAAAAGATAAAAATAAATCATGTAGTACATTAAGAATAACAACAACAGAGAACATATCTTGGAGTTCATTTCATTTAGAATCATCTTATACGGTCATATGTACATAGCTATTGAGTTATTTTGCTCATCTACTAAGATTATACTTGATGTACACAATAATGCTCCCCTAGGAAGAACAACTCCTACTTACTTAGTTTCATTCCTATGTAAGGCCAGTGTTGTCCCCTGTATCCTCATGTTGTACATTACAACTCTATACCTGGTCATATTGTATATCCACTATCTTCTACATTGTGAACTAAATGCCCCAGAAGTTACACTTTGCTTTAATTTTTTAAAAAAAATTCCGCCTTAATGTTTGAGGTGTGTGTGTGTGTGTGTGTGTGTGTGTGTGTGTGTGTGTGTGTGTGTTTATAAAGATCAGAACATTTTTCTTCGTTTACAATACAACTTTCAGGTCATTGTAAGTTGTGGCAAATGGGAAAGTCTCTTGCTATTTTAAGGATGAAACAGATGATAATATTTGTGCATGTATCACATTTGCTTTATTAGTCTGTAGTTGAACACTGAACTCTGACTTATATCTTGGCTGTTGTGAATAAGAATGAACTATAGATATATTTACGAATTACCCAGTGAGAAAAAATCACATGATTGGTGGGTCAGATGATATTTCAACTTTGGATTTCTTTAGAAAGCTGCATACTAGTTTCTACAATGAGAATACTAACTAAGAGTGTAGAAAATTTCCTTTTCTCCCCACTCACCAATATTATTACCTTTTGTTCAAAGGTAATAAAAGGCAGGTTTATACTATCTGCAGTAAACCAAACTGGCCTTAGACTTAAATCCAACCTCCTAAATGTTGGAATTACAAGCCTTTACCACCACAACTGGTTCCATTGATTTTTTTATGAGTTATAATAGTTATGAAGTAGTATCATAGTAATTTTGAATTATATTTCTCGAATGACTTCTACTCAAAAAGCATTAAGCCAGCATAGAAGTTGTATTAAACACAACTTTGTAAACCCACAAGAGATTTTCAGGGCTTTATGGAGAACATGTCTATTCAGAACTTTTGTCCATTTTTAATCCATTTCCTTGTTAATCTCATCTTTAAGCTCCTTAAACCAGATCAATAATTAATTGAAGGTAGAAAAGAAAAAAAAATGTAGCAACTCATAACATTTTTCAATTTTCAATAAGATGGTATTGCTTATAACTCAATTTAGTTAGACCTTTTACAAGGCTCTAATTCATATATTTTACATTGATTGTTCTTTCCAAAGCCTGTTTGTCTAATTTCTCTTGGTTTCTTTCAGTCCCAATGGTTCAAATTTCAAACTGAAGAATAAATGGAAGGATGCAAACCAAAAATACAGTTCCTCTCATCAGATCATGCCTGTATAAGAATGAGTAAGAGTGCATCCATCTAAGGACCTATGATAGGACAACAGAAAAAGAATTCATTCTTCTAGGTCTTCTTTATCTTTGCGATGTAACTTAAAAGTTGTAAAACACATTATACTGGTCAGATACTTTTATGTTTTATCAGTTTTACACATTTTCATATGGATTTCATCTCAGTCTACAAGATAACTTCATCGTTCTGTCTCTGGTATTTTTACTCTAACAAGACATAAGATAACCAGTTTGATTTACAGCATGAGAAGTTATCCAACTGGCTTGCTTGGAAGCAGAGCATGGTCAATAGATATTAGTTCTGGTTGCTCACTACATGTAATGGTTTCTGTATTACTTATCACATTTTATTTAGTATTTAAAAAAGACTGCTGGTAAAACTCAAACTCATCCATACAAGTTTATATTAAGTATTTCGCAAGTGTTATTTCCTTTAATTCTTAAGATAACATTTGCTATAATGCTAATGTTATTACCATTTTAGTGTTGGAAAAAATTGTAATTAAAGGCAGTAAGTGTATGGCCCAAAGACACAGTGAGTGAGGAAGAAAAT
This sequence comes from Dipodomys spectabilis, assembly GCF_019054845.1. Taxonomy (NCBI): domain Eukaryota; kingdom Metazoa; phylum Chordata; class Mammalia; order Rodentia; family Heteromyidae; genus Dipodomys; species Dipodomys spectabilis. Next base: position 245,605 of record NW_024870897.1, on the reverse strand, counting down.
GAATCAAAGTTTCCAAAAGTCTTTCAGCAATACACAAAAGGTAGATAAAATCTCTTCATTCTATGACACTCTCAATTCAATATTCATATTGTCCAAGAAATAATAGTATACAATGTCTTGGTGACTTTGGGTTATCATGCACAGAACTGAGCTTATAAATTGAGGTACAAAGAGAAGCATATTTCTTCTGTCCCACAGTTCCAGTATCCTTTTTAAAATGTACTAAAACTTTTAAATATCAACACTTACTGTCTTTTAACAATTCCAAAACGAAATAAATTCACATATAATCAATCCAAAATGTTTTAAAAGTAGGAGATGATAAAACAGGCCCCTGTGAAGTAAATTTTCTTCTACTTTATACATTATTCTGAAAGCCTTTTGCTGGTTTATAAGGCCTGTAATCCTACTACTGGGGATATCTACTCAGGATCCTAAGATCTGTGGATAACAGTTGGAAGCCTATCAGGGCAAAATAAATTCATAAGATTATTTTTCAAAAATTTTAATGAACTAGCAAAGGGCCAGGAATGGAGATGTAGCTCATTTAGTAGCTCACTAATAGAGCTAAAAGGACTAGCAAGACCTTGAAGCCCTGATTTCAAACTCTGAGCATGCCAACACACATGCAAGTGTGTGGGCACACTTTATTCAAAATTTATTCAAAATACCTTCATATCAGTGTTTTTCATTAATTTCTTAACGATATTATGAGTGAAATAAAGGAAATAAACTCTTCCATCTCAGAACATTTTTATATGTTTTCATTGCAAAAATGCTGTACAGAAGGGTCACAGTTACACGAGCAAGGCAATGAGTACATTTCCTAACAAGCATTGTTAACTCCTCCTTTATTATTCCCCTACTATCCCTTCCCTTCCACCTCCACAAGTCCACTCACCTCCTCCCTTCCCATGCCTCAATTGTAAAGTTCATTTTGCAACATAGTGTCTTGTGCATCTCATTGTTAAAATGGGTGAACCTGTATCCCTATTTAAGCATTTTCTTTTTCTTCTTCCCATCCACAAATTAGAAGAGACTATAGACAAGATGTAGGCGCACCAACTTCAAATACAGTGAAAACAGGTGTTATAACATGGGGTCGGAACATATAAAGAAGCAAAAAAAAAAAAAAAAAAACCACACTGTATGTTATAAGTATGTGAGAAACAATAGCAAGAAAGAAAAAAACACTTGTGTCACTAACTTCGGTTCATTTCCCTTAACATAATCTTATCTGGTCATATGCTCATAGCTTTTGACCTTTTCTGCTTATCCCAGACTTATATTAGTTATTGAAAATTAGGGAAACCATGGGACCTATGTTTATTTGGACTTGGCTTACTACACTTCATAATCTATTTCCGAAGACTTTCCATTTCCTAACAAATTAGGCGATGGAATGACAGGAGTTTGCCTGTCATCCTTAAGCAGGGGCCATGTTAATCTTCTCGGTATCATTCCAAATTTAGTGTATATGATGCTTCCTCACTGCTTCTCAGGGAGCAGAGGAGCGAAGGCCTTCCCTCACCCTCCAGTACTGGAGGTCTCCATCTTGGATACTGACAATGCTCGATGGAGCTGCTAGCTCCAACTTAAGCCTTGGAAGAAAACTGGAGTCATTTAGTAGGTCACAAGAACCTAAGCTGATCTGCCAGACTCAGCTCCACCCAGAGAAAAGTCACCAAGCTCGGGCGCCAGCCATAGGAGTGGCTTTCTTCACTGGGTAATCAGAGCCAGATGCTGCCCCTCCCTTTAGCAGCCTTGACAATCAATTAAAATTCAGTAAACATAAACCCGGAGAGTGGCTCCAGGCTGGGCTCTGGGAGTTTCTCACAAACTAGCCCCTGAGAAAAGCTAATGTTTGCTGAAAGTCCTCAACTCTACCCAGAACCTAGCCTCATCACAGCATCTCCAAACTTGAGGAAAAAGACATCTCCCTCTTTTGTGGTACTCAAAGCATATCTCCCTTCCATTGAACTAATCTGGGAGGAAGATCACAAAATCCTGGGTAAAGCAGAGCATTTTTCTGCCTGTTCAAACAAACTGATATAAGAAATGAACCAAGCCACAGGAAAATCAAACACCAAAAGTAGACCAGAGACTCCAACAAGAGGCTGGTTATGGACATAAGGGAGATACATGATTTTTCCGACCCCTACCAAAAATGTTTTTCTTTTTTTTTTTGGTACCTTTTATAAAAACTTTTTTCTAAAACTTTTTTTAAATTTTTACCTTTTTTGAAAAAAATTGTTTTCTAGTAACTTTTTTTCCTCTTATAATTTTTATTTTAGGGGTATATGTGTGTGTGCGTGTTTCTTTTCTTTTAAAAAAAATTCTTTTTGTTTTTTGTTTAGCTCTACTGAACTTCTGATCTTTTCTTCTTTCTTTCTTATCCTTTTCACCTTTTCTTCTCTTTCGTTCTTCTTTATGCGATTTAATTGTTGTTCTGCACATCCTCAGATAAACCCGTAGTCGATTAGTAGACCTTATCCCCCATTGTGTACACACTTAATCCACAAATTCATTACTCAATTAAAAACCTCTTAGACTTAAATTCCTTAATAGCAGTACTAGCTCTTTATACCTATATAATATTTTAAGTATTTTTATTTTTAAATTTTTCACATCTCCTTTATATTCCTCCCTGTCTCTCATTATATTCACGTTCTTCTCTGAATAGTTTGTATTCATTTCTGCTTCATATTTTAAATTTTTACTTTTCTATTTTTCTTGGTCACTTTTTTCCCTTTCCTTTCTTCTTTTTTTTCTCTCTCTACTTTCATACTATCCAACTTATTTCCTTCTTTGACATTAGGACTCAGTTAACTCTCCCTGTACATTCCCACATCATTCTATTCCTATTGTTAACCCACATCTCTCCCTAAACCTAATAATTTCTGGTTTACCAAATTCTTCTTCATGGTTCGCACCCCATTAATATATAGTTGTTAAATGTTGAATAGATGTATCTGTTGAACTAGACTGTATCTGCAGAATATTGACTGTGCAAATACAGACTTTGGTTGATGCTTGCCTTAAGAAAGTGTTCTAGCAAAAAACTGGTGTTATTTTCATCCCAAATGGGCAGAGTAAGCTAGAAAAAAACACAAGAAAAATGGCAAGTCCGGGTATCTCCACTCTCACTCATGATAATCAGGGAACAGAACAGATAATGAATAATCCACTGCTGGCAAACATGATAAATGAAAATATTGAAAACATACAAAGGACTCTGTATGAGCGTGATAGGGAGAGAGAGGAGGCAAACAAAAGGTCAATGCAGGAAAAGATTGAAAACTTACAAAGGACTCTGTATGAGAGTGATAGGGAGAGAAAAGAGGCAATCCAAAGATTTATACAGGAATATCATGAGCGTGAGGAAGCTACTCAAAAAATGATACAGGATTTGCGTGAGCAGCTTGAGAATACTCAAAGAGAAAGGCAGGAATGGTGTGAGCAGGCTGAGAACACGCAAAGTGAACTACAGGAATGGCATGAACATCAGGAAGCTAAGCAAAGAGTAATACAGGAATTGATAGAGCAGGATGAGTATACACAAAGATCACTAAAGGCATTCATGGGAACCATTAAAAAGAGCTGAGGGAAGTCAGGGAGACCACAAAGGGAAAGCTGAATGGAACCCAACAGAAGGAATGGGAGTCCAAGGAAACCATAAACAATCAACTAAGTGATTTTAGAATAAACATTGAACACCCAATTAAGGAAGTAAAGACGTTCATTCAAGATCTAAAACAAAGCTGCAACAAAGGATTTGAAGCCATCAAAGCTGACTAATTAGAAGGAGAAGAATTTAAAATTAAAGTAGAAAGTCTTGACAGCAGGTTAGAGGATGCAGGAGATCGAATCTCGGGGATTGAAGACAGCCTAGATATTATAGAGAAAGAACATACAACCATCCAAGACAAGTCCAAGAAATATGATAGATCTATCCAACACTTGGAAGACACCATCAGAAGGCCTAATCTGAGGACAATGGGTGTAGAGGAGCACCTAGAAACAGAAGTTAATGGTCTAGGAAATTTTTTTAACAGGATCCTAGCAGAGAACTTCCCAAGCATGCAAAAAGATAGGCCTATTCAGATACGAGAAGCTTTTAGAATTCCAAATAGACCAGACCAGAATAGGAAATCCCACTGTCACATTATAATCCACACAGGATCAACTCAGACCAAGGAAAAGATCCTTAAAGCTGTGAAGGAGAAAAGATGAATAACTTATAAAGGGAAACCAATTAGAAACACCACAGATTACTCAGCAGAGACAATCAAAGCAAGAAGAGCCTGGAATGATGTATGCCATGCCCTAAAAACAAACAACTATCAAGGAAGAATACTGTACCCAGCTAAACTCTCCTTCATAACTGAAGGCCAAATAAAAACCTTCCATAGCAAAGAAAAATTGAAACAATACATCTCCACCAAACCAGCCCTACAAAAGATTCTTAAAGATGTCCTACAAATAGAAAACCAACAAGACCATAATAAAGGGCAAGAAACTGCACCCACACTGAGAATCCAAGAACCATAGGAAGAACCCAGTTTTAGGAGCCCCAAGAAGGTGGATAACAAGGCAGGAACTCCCAAATACCTCTCAGTCCTATCTCTCATTATTAGTGGACTTAACTCTCCAATTAAGTGACATAGACTCTCTAGTTGGATTAAAAAAAAAGATTTTTCTATCTGGTGCCTTCAGAAGTCATATCTTGCCAGTAAAACAAACACATTTTCAATGTTAAAGTCTGGAACAAAATCTACCAAGCAAGCGGCCCCCATAAATAGTCGATAGATACAATCCTAATATCAGATAAAATAACTTCAAATTAAAATTTGTGAGAAGAGATAAAGAAGGTCGCTACATACTAATTAAGAGATCTCTCCTTCAGGAGCATATTACAATTCTAAATATCTATTTGCCAAACAACGGAGCACCCAAATTTATCCAATAAACACTACTTTCCCTCAAATCCCACATAGATCCAAAGAAATTAATTGTTGAGGATTTTAACACACCAATCTTCCCACTAGATAGATCAACTCGGCAAAACCTGAACAGAGAAACCGCAGATCTAAACAACTGCACAGATCAACTAGTTGTTACAGCCATCTACTGAATATTTCACCCAGCAGCTTCAGAAGTTTGCTTTCTGAGCAGCACATGGAACATTTTCTAACATAGACCACATTTTAGGTCACAAAGCAAACTTGTCCTAATTCAGAAACATTGAATTTATATCATGCATTCTCTCTGACCACAAGGGAAGAAAATTAGAACTCAACACCAAAAGCCACCAAAGAAAGTCTTGTAACACACAAAGGCTGAACAAAACACTATTGAATGACCAGTGGGTCATGGAAGAGACTAGAAAGGAAATTCAAATTTTCATGATATTCAACAAAAATGAGAACACTAATTACCAGCTCCTCTGGGACACAGTAAAGGCAATACTCAGAGGCAAATTTGTAGCTCTGAGTTCCTACATCAACAAATTGGAGATATCTGAAACCAACAATTTAATAAGACATCTGAACCTTCTTGAAAAAGAGCAGCAAGATAAACCCCAATCCAGTAGACAGAAAGAAATAATTAAAATTAAATTAGAATTAAATGAATTAGAATCCAAAAAAACTATAGAAAGAATCAACAAAAGAAAGATTTGGTTCTTTGAAAAAATTAACAGACCATTAGCAAATCTTTTCAGAAAAAGAAGAGAACACACCAAATAAATAAATTCAGAAATGAGAATGGAAACATCAGCACAGAAACAACCAAGATTGAGAACATTATAAGGGGATACTTCTCAAAACTTTATCTAATTAGTATGAGAACTTGGCAGAAATGGAACTTTTCCTAGCAAATATTGACATGACAAAACCAATCCAAGATGAGTTAAACCATCTTAACAGGCCCATATCAAGCATTGAAATAGAAACAGCAATAAGAGAACACCCAGCTAAGAAAAGTCCAGGAACAGATGGATTTACAGAGGAATTCTACACAGCCTTCAAAGCAGAGCTCACACCAATACTCCTCCAATTCTTCAATGAAATTGAAAGAGAAAGTTCACTACCAAACACATTCTATGAAGCCATCATAACCCTCATCCCAAAATCAGGCAGGGACTCATCAAAGAAAGAGCACTATAGACCCATTTCTTTGATGAACATTGATGTAAAATTTCTCAACAAAATTTTGGCCAATCAACTTCAACAATTCATCCAAAAAATCATACATTATGACCAAACAGGATTCATTTTAGGGATGCAAACCTGGTTCAATATATGCAAATCAATTAATATTATTCATCACATCAAAAGGTGCAAGGATAAGAACCACATGGTTTTCTAAACAGAATCAGAAAAGCATTCAACAAGATCCAGCACCCCTTTATGATGAAGGTTTTGGAAAAATTAGGAATCCATGGAACATTCCTCAATACAATAAAGGCTGTATATGACAAGCCTACAGCCAGCATTATACTTAATGGTGAAAAACTAAAGCCATTTCCTCTTAACTCAGTAACAAGAAAAGGACGTCCACTCTCTCCACTTCTCTTCAATCTAATATTAGAATGCCTAGCTACAGCAAAAAGACAAGATGCAAATATAAAGGGGATCCAAATAGTGAAAGAAGAGATAAAATTCTCCCTCTTTGCAGACGACATGATCTTCTCCACTCCCAAATTACTCAAGCTGATTCAAAACTTTGGCAAAGTAACAGGGTATAAAATTAACCCCCAAAATCGATGGCTTTTCTGTATTCCAACAATGAGAAAAGTGTGACTGAAATTAGGAAAGCAACTCCATTTGTAATAGCCCCACAAAAAATAAAATACCTAGGAATTAACTTAACCAAAGAAGTGAAGGACCTCTATGATGAAATCTTTAAAAACTTGAAAAAGAAGATCAAAACAGAACTTAGAAAATGGGAAAAACTCCCACGCTCCTGGATTGCAAAGATTAACATCGTAAAAATGGCAATACTTGCCAAGGCTATCTACAAATTCAATGCAATATCTATCAAAATTCAAACCTCATTCTACAAGGGAATAGAAGAGGCAATCCAAAAATTCATATGGAACAATAGAAGACCGCGAATAGCAAAACCGCTCCTCAACGGAAAGAATGCTGCTGGAGGAATATCAATACCAAATTTCAAACTCTACTATAAAGCCATAGTAATCAAAACAGTTTGTCACTGGCACAAGAACAGACCTCAGAACCAATGGAATAGAATTGAAAACCCAGAAATGAACCTACAGAACTATAGCCATCTAATCTTCGATAAGGGAACTAAAAAAAAATGGAATGGAAGAAAGACAGACTCTTCAGTAAATGGTGCTGGCAAAATTGGTTAACTACCTCTAGAAAACTAAAGCTAGACACTTACATATCACCCAGCACAAAAATCAACTCCTAATGGATCAAAGACCTCGGAGTCAAACAGACACTCTGAAAACATTACAAGATGGAATAGGAGAAACCCTAGGTCTCTTTGGCACAGTCTGAAATTTTCTTAATAGCGACCCGGAAACACAACAAATCAAAGAAAGGTTGGACAAATGGGATTGCATGAAGTTGCAGAGCTTCTGCATGGCAAAGGACATAGCTAGCAAGATCAATAGAAAGCCCACAGATTGGGAGAAGATCTTCACTAGCCATACAACGGACAAGGCTCTTATATCTAAAATATACTTGGAACTCAAAAAATTAAATCCCCCAACAACAAATCCTCAAATAAAAAAATGACCAATAAGTATGTGGGCTAAAAGCTTAAAGAGAAACTTCTGTGAAGAAGAAAGAAGGATGACCAATAGACACATGAAGAATTACTGAACTTCCCTAGCCATAAAAGAAAGGCAAATTAAAACAACATTAAGATACTACCTCACCCCAGGAAAATAGCAACAGATGCTGGAGGGGATGTGGACAGAAGGGAGCATTACTTCATTGTTGTTGGGAGTGTAAACTTGTTCAACCTCTTTTTGAAACTAATATGGAGGTTCCTCAAAAGACTCCACATAGAGCTCCCCTATGACCCAGCAATCCCACTTTGGGGCATTTATCCAAATGCTTACAAACAAGACCACACTAAAGCTACCAGCAAAACTATGTTTATTGCTGCATTATTTACTATAGCTAAGATATGGAACCAACCCAGATGCCCCTCAGTACATGAATGGATCAAGAAAATGTGGTATATATACACAATGGAATTCTATGCCTCCATCAGAAAGAATGACAGTGCCCCATTTGTTAGGAAATGGAAAGACTTGGAAAAAATTATATTAAATGAAGTAAGCCAAGCCCAAAGAAACATAGGTCCCAAGTTTTCCCTTATTTGCAATATCTAGTATATGTATGAGTCAAGCAGAAAAGGTCAGATAAGTTGATGTTAGGAAAATGAACCCTAAGATATGTATTTAAATGTGTTTTTTCTTTCATGCATTTATTTCTAATGCATTTATAAGATTATTTCTTAGTTGCTTTGTATGTCCCTCCCCCATATTATAACCCCTGCTTTCACTGTATTTGATGTTGGTATAATTTGTGGAGGGGAAGGGGAAAAACAAGTCATGTAAACAAGGATACAGGTTTACCCGTTGCAACAATGAGAAGTACAAGTTGTCATGTCGAAAACGAACTTTACAACTTTGGTGTGGGGGAGGGGGTGAGGAGTGAGTGGGGGGAACGGGGGTGGGGCTGGGAAGGGATAAGAAGGGGAAACAAAGGAGGAGGCTACAATGCTTGATAAGAAATGTACTGAATATCTTGCCCATGTAATTGTAACCCCTTTATACAGTATTTTCACAATAAAAAATAAATAAAAAATAATTCCAGATATTTATATTTCAAGAGAAGTGTAGGAGGCGGAATTCAAGTATTCTATACAAGGGACCTGTCATAATGAACACTACAGCAAGTGTTAAGGTTTGTTAAAAGTTTTAATGTTTGAAATGTATTTAATTTGGGGTATTTGCTTATATATGCCCAAACTAGGTCTGTTAGGCAGGTCATAATTCTTTTCTATAAAATAGTTAAGATTCATGGTAGCAGACATATACCACTAAGTATCTACATTTCAGAGTTTAGAAACTTTACTAATGAGAACTTGCAAAATCTCTGTGTAAAGTACCAAAGTAAAGAGTTGACTTTGTTATCTACACAGTTTCTATTAAAACTATAGCATTTCCTTACTTTATATGTTAGCGAGGAACAAATGAAGATATAAAACATATACAAATTATAAGATGAACCACAAATGGTAATCTTAGTGGGTGACTTTAACCACTACTCATAGCCTATAAAATTCTTGTTGAACATCATAATCTTAGCCACTGTTAACTGTAAAGAAATATGACAATAATAAAATCTAATATATAGTACACTTTAAATACTGAAAACACTGGTAATTGTTTTGTTTTTTATTTTATTAATCATTAATACTTAATTATCGGCGTTCTGTATTTGTAGCATTGTTTTCCTTGTTGTAATAGGATACAACTTTTTGTAAGTTGTCATTAGGAGGTACTTTGAGAAGGTTACTGGGATAGCCAAACCATTTTTTATCCGTGCATGTAAATTTAAAAAGAGGAAAATTAAGAACAAAATATTTATTTATAAAATGGTCAAGTAGAATCTGAATCAGGAATATTGATAAATGTCCACACTTAAAATCTTAGTCCTAGGCTGTAGTAGAGCTATTACAGAGTTGAGGCCAAAAACGTGGGAGACTGTTTTTTGTTTTGTTTTTTATTTGGATTTTGTTGGTCATGGGGCTTGAACTCTGGGGCCAGGGTTCTGGCCTTCAGCTCAAGGCTAGTGCTACCACTTGAGCCACAGCACCACTTGCATCTTTTTCTGCTTATATGAAGCTGAGGAATCAAACCCAAGGCCTCATGCATGCAAGGCAGGCACTCTACCATTGAGCCACCTTCCCAGTACCTGAGAGACTGTATTTTAAAAAATCATCTAAACAACATTTGCTTCTGCTTTGGGTTATATAATGAAATATATGAATATCTTTTTACGTTTTGTGCATTGTTGTACTTCTAAATATATACTAACTTCATCCACTTCATCCTTTTTAAAGTCATGAAATATCTCTGAGAGTTTGCTTCTGTGAAGATTGTTTTGCATTTATAATTTCTTCTGAGTCATTTTTATTTTTTTCAAAATCACTTTATATTTAATGCTGATGGGTATTTACAAAGAGACATGGATATAGAGGATTTAGTTTACAAAGTGAACATTAAAATTTGACCTCAAAAAGAAAAATCAGCCTTAACACATATTTTCATATCTTTCCCCACATTCTCCCTAAAAGATGACAATATTAAGAATGTCTGAGGGAAGCGTTTTAGCTCCAATTTTCTTGGGCTTCCTAGGTTTAGAATTCTTAAATTACAGGCTGTAATGGAAAAAGATATTTTGGTGCACTTTGCCCTTCAGACTGTTTCTTGTCCTTTCCTTTTCTCGACTCCATTATTAGAGATTTTTTTCAGAGATGACTCTATCTCAACTTTTCCCTCTTCCTACATGGACAAATGAATTTGCAGATCAAGACTCTTAGACAGAAAGAACTTAAGAGCCTGAATCTAAGATACTTCTCTCATACCCCATCCCTACAAAGACACAAGTACCAAAGCAGGATACATAGTTTCATATTTTTCTACCAAGGCCAAGGCATGAGGATGCTTGCTTCTGAGGGTGCCTGTTTGGGGCTCTTCTTGATGTTGCAGATTAACTTTATATCTAGTTCCATTATCAGCTACCAAGGATGGCATGTTTATACCATCAGGAGGTTGGCTCAACAGGGAGGCTGGATGTGTCGCCTATGAGGGGCTCCAAGGATCCCTCATGAATGGCACAGACAATCTGTGTTGGAAATACAGGAGGCAATTAAGGTATCCTACAAACACCTTCTCAGCAAGGCAAAGTTTACTTCTGTGGAAGGCATTCTGTCTGTCACACGCCCAAGTTGAATAAACACACTGGACAGGCAGCTCACCATTGGCTCCCATGAATTTGAACTTTGGAATCATCTTTCATATTGGCTCAAATTTTTGACTCCTTTCAAACTAGTCAAAAGTTTTAATAATCAACCAAATCCAGAACACCTGGCCATATGAAAAATAACCAACTTTTACCCAGCCGGTGTTCTACCACTAGTGCCATGCCTCTAGCCCCTGGCACTTCTCTAAAATAGCATTGGCAAGGTTTTGACTACCTTTACAAGGGAAGTGCTTGTATCAATCAAGCACTTCAAGATTTAACTTCTACAATTCTCCCATCTGATTTTGCTTTCTTTTCTTCCAACCAATAAACACTGACTTTCCTATTCAGCAGTATCCAATAAGATATTTTGATTTAAAAAATGGTTTGTTTAAGGCATTTTTTAAGTCAGTTACTGAACAAAACCTGTTTTACAAGACCTATAGCAACCATGCACACATTACTATGAAACAATTACTAAAGAGGTAAATATTGACACAATAACTCATTGTTAAAATGCTTGTTCTATCATCAAACTAGTAAAGGGATCTGCCAACATACAAAGAAACAACCTTTTTCATAAGTGACTGGGGGCTGGTCTGGGGTTTGATTTCATGCTCTGGGTATTGTCCACTTTAGCCACAACTCAAAGCTATCACAATGTATTATCTTTTTTACAGCCTCATTGGAAATAAAAGTCTCATCTTTCCTGCTTGGGTTGGCTTCAAACACAGATCTTCAGAATTCAGCCACCTGAGCATTTAGGATCATACTCAGCATCATCTCAGTTTTTAGGTAATTTTTTTGCCAGTATTAAATCCTTGTAAGTCTTTCTGTAGCATTGGCCTCCAACCACCACAGAGATTCCCTTTGAAGTATATTTATTCTTTTATTTTTATATGTTTATTGTAAAAATACTGTATAGAGGGGTTAGTTACATGAGCAAGGTAAAGCATACATTTCCCATCAAGCATTGTTACCTCCTCCTTTGTATTTCCCCTACCATCCCTAACCTCCCAGCTCCAAAACTACCTTATACACTCCTTCCCACACCCCCTAAATTGTAAAGTTTGTTTTTCAACAGTGTCTGGTGCATCTAATTGTTACAATGGGTCAACCTGTATTCCCATTTAAGCATTTTGTTTTTTCCATTTCTCTCCCCAAACTAGAGAAGTGTATATACAAGATGCAGAACACCAACATCAAACTCATTGGAAACAGGGGTTAGGCTGTTTGCGGGGGGGCAGAATATAAAGAAACAAAAATCAAATGGAACATTATAAATATGTTAGAACAATAACAATAAAGAAAAAACCACTTGTGTCCCAATGTTTGGGCTCATTTCACTTATCACCTTCTTATCTGGTCAAGTATCTGGTCAAGTATCGTATTTAGACCTATTTTTTTTCCCATTCAATCCTACCAGTGGCTCCTACTTACTTTTCCATGGTGGCATTTTCAATTAACAAACACTACTGATAAATAAAAGCACATATTGGAATAATTTGTTTATGGAGATCATAGATTGTGGAGAATAAAACTAATAATAAAACTAATAAAAGAATAAAAAAGAATAAAACTAATTTGAGTTCCTGTTTCTTGTTTCTAGCTTTAAACTCTTTGGAAAATTTTCAGGCGCCCCTAAGTAGCATAGTTATAAGTATGAAGTTTGAATGACCTGATAACTAAGAAGTCTCTCCTCACTTAATTTATGGTGTTTGAGAATGTTCAGGTGTGGGTTGGCCAATGGAACCAAAGCACAGATTCTACTCCAGTTGGCCAGTAACATCTCCAATAGTGGTCTCATGAAATACCACCAGACATTTCCCCTGGCTATGATTAGTACTTATTGCTCATCTTAAAGGATTGGCCTTCACTACATCCAGGTAACTTTCCCAGAAATGTCCAGTTTTCCCCAGGTAGTTAACCTGGAAAGAATGGAGCTGGTCAGTTTCAGGGGTTTTTGAAATAGACTCTTGCTTCTGAGAAGAGCAACAGCATGTTCCAAGTTGTCTCTGATCACATTTCCCTGCCACACAATCATAGCAGTACTCTGTACATGCATGAAACATTTTGTGACTTTATACAAACAAACTGAATTTGACTCTTTCTTTATTTGTAAGCTAAGGTGGAAAATGTAAAGACTCTTCACTTTGCTTTTTTCTTTCTCTAGCAGTCAACAAATATATTCTTCAATATGTAGAGTACATCCATTTACAGATGAGAAATGAGAGGCCAACAGTCCATGTAATGAGTAAATATTGCTACTATAATTTGTGTCTGAGCTCTTCACTCTGTGTGCTTACAAAAACCAGTAATTTGGTGATGGAGAGGACCAATATGAAAAGACTATGGGGAAAAATACTTTGGAAAAGTTGCTTAAATCTAGGTGATCATTAATGATTACTTGAAACAGGCTGGTGTCAGGGGCACAAAAAAGGAGTACATAGAAATCATATTAGTGACAGAAACTGAGAAAATGTTGATCATTCATCTTAACTAATGGGCAGGAGTAAAAGGTTAAGAAGAAATCTGAAGTGTTCTATGTCTCTGGCCAGGCAACTGTATTAGTGATATTCTTGGCGATAAGGACTACAGGTAGAAATGATAGATTTAGGGGAAAAAGTCTCTGATAGTTCTAAATTTTATATTAAAAAGATGCAAAGATAGGTCTCTTTAGATATAATAAAAATACCTATGACCAGGAATATGAAAAAGAATAGTAAAATCGGGGGGCATTTTTAAAGGGAAGACGAAATGGAAAGTTCTGACAAACTGTGAGCAATGTGAGCACCAGTGAGGACAAGATGAGAAGAATGAGATAAATAAGGAAACAAGAAAGTAATAAACACAGATTTACAGAAGTAAAGAAAGGAAAAAAATTTCAGGGAGAAAAGGACAAAACTGTTACAGAGATATTGTAAGAAATATGCTATTTGGATTTGAAAACTAAAACGATATACACAAGTTCAATAAGAACAGTATTTTTGTAAAATGATAGAAATATGTCATATTGATAAAATTTTGATATATGAATGTGAAGCCATACAATTCTGGATCCATGAATTCAACAGATCCTGCTGATTTTAAATGTTGGGAACAAATACTTTTATCCTGACCTTAGAAGAATTATACAGATGTAACTGTCATGAACTTTATTTAGAGGTATTCTGTGAATACTTTTGAAACCTTTGTTTAGCCATGAGATTGTAGATAGAACTACAGCACAGACAAGTCTAATTTGTCCTACAGTTCCAATGAGTTACCCATGTATCCACATCAGTTTGGGATTTTATTGACATATATGTAGATATTTTTGGGTATCTTATCAGTCTATCCATTATAAATGTAGGACAAGTAACACCAAATATTAGGTTGAACATACAGCTTCACTGATGGTACTGAAGTCTCCTCAAATTGATTCATCTTTAGCAATGGAATAATCATAACTGCCAAATACTCTATTTAAATCTATTTCTTGTTAGGGATATCTCCATGCTGCCACAAATTGTTATATGTAGGAAGTGCTTTTATAAACTTCAAGCTTTTATTGAATGGAAGAGTTCAACCATTATCCTCACTACTAATATTAAATTCCTAAAAGATAAGACATTTTGTTTAAATGACTTTCTTTCATTTTCTCATACACATTGGCAAGAAGGGAAGGATTCTAATGTAAAATAATACAATGGTGACTTGTAATAACATTACATCTAGGATCTAGTGTTAATTCAGATACTTACTAATTACCACCAAATTTTGTGGATATTTATATTTCTCCTGGGTAAATTAATGATTTCCAAGAAAATGTCCCTAAGGAGCCTTTCAATTCTAGTATAACTGCTTATTTCGAAATGCTTTAAATTCTACATCCTGTAATGTGAGCATAGGGTTAAACTGTGGAACTTTCCCCTTCAGATACTGAGCACTACCCTATTGCTTAACATGGAGAAAGTACCCTCATACATAGACTGGGTGAGGGCAAAAAAGAAGTGGTAGTTGAACAATGTTCTTAGCAGTTTGTACAGATGAAATGGGAATAGAGTAACTGTGAACTCAAAAGGAACGTGCAAAAAAAAAAAAAAAGACAAAGGCACAAAGTAGAATATGCCAAGGAAATGCTGAAGGACAATTTCAGGTGTGAGGGTGTGTTCAAAGTACAGTCAGACGATGTATTTGGAGAACTCGGGAAAAAACTGCTTTAAACCATTCAAGGACAATCATATAAGTAGAATCCCCTAACTCTGACTCTCTAATCAACACCAACATCATCAATTTAGGGAGTATTTTTAAAGATCAAAGTGAGAAAAAGAAGACTCATCACAGTTAGGGGTCAGGTTGAAGTAATGACAATCACACAAATGTTCTTATAAATTTTCACTTATTTTGGAGCATTGTAGTGGGAAAAAGCCAAATAAATATCTTGCATGAATCTAAATTAAGCGGGAGGTAGGATATTGGTCTCTTTTTAACTAGAAAGTTATAGAGTATATCTTTTATATTGTGAAAATAAAACAGAGAGAGGTTACAATTGCATGGAAAACATAATGAGTATATTTCATTTTTTTCTAGTTTTTGTTTTTTTATTGTGAATATACTGTACAGAGGGGTTAAATTACATGGGCAAGATAATGAGTATATTTCTTATCAAGCATTGTAGCTACCTCCTTTGTTTCCAATTCCCATTCCTTCTCATCCCACATCCCCCATACTCAGTCCTCGCCCATCTCCCCGACCAAAATTGTAAAGTTCGTTTTTTGACATAACGACTTGTACAGTTCATTGTTACAATGGGTCCACCTGTATCCCTAGTTAAATGATTTGTTTTTGTCCTTCCTCTCCACAAATTATACCAACATCAAATACAGTGAAATCAGGAGTTATACCGTGGGGAATGGACATACAAAGCAACAAATAAATAATCTTATAAATATGTTAGAAACAATCGCATGAAAGAAAACAAACATTTGAATACTTATCTTGAGGTTCATGTCCTTAACATCAACTAATCTGACATTTTCTGCTTGACTCAGACATATACTAGATATTGTAAATAAGGGAAACCATAGGACCTGTTTATTTGGCCCTGGCTTATTTCATTTAATATAATTTTTTCCAAGTCTCTCCATTTCCTAACAAATGGGACAATGTCATTCTTTCTGATGGAGGCATAGAATTCCATTGTGTATATATACCACATTTTCTTGATCCATTCATTTACTGAGGGGCATCTGGGTTGATTCCATATCTTAACTATGGTAAATAATGCAGCAATAAACATAGTTGTCCTGGTAGCTTTAGTGTGGCCTTGTTTGTGATCATTTGGGTAAATGCCCCAAAGTGGGATTGCTGGATCATAGGGGAACTCCATGTGAAGTTTTTGAGGAAACTCCATACTGCTTTCAAAAGTGGTTGAACAAGTTTACATACCCATTAACAATGCAGTAAAGTTCCCTTATGCCCACATCCCCTCCAGCATCTGTTATTAGAGTGCTTGATTATAGCCTTTCTACCTGGGGTGAGGTGATATCTCAGTGCTGTTTTGATTTGCATTTCTTTTATGGCTAGAGAGGTTGAGCATTTCTTCACGTGTCTATTGGCCATCCTTCTTTTCTCTTCAGAGAAGTTTCTCTTTAAGACTTTAGCCCGCTTATTTATTGGGCAGTTGTTTCTTTTTGGATTTGTTATTGGGAGATTTACTGTTTTGAGTTCCAGGTATATTTTAGATATGAGACTCTTGTCCATTGTGTGGCTAGTGAAGATCTTCTCCCAATCCGTGGGTTTTCTATTCATCTTGCTAGCGATGTACTTTGTCATGCAGAAGCTCTGCAATTTTATGCAATCTCATTTGTCCAACCTTTCTTTCATTTGTTGTGTGTCTGGGTCTCTATTAAGAAAATTTTGGCCTGTGCCAAGGAGACCTTGGGTTTCTCCTATTCCATCCGGTAATGATTTCAGAATGTCTGCTTTGACTCTGAGGTCTTTGATCCATTTGGAGTTCATTCTGGTGCAGGGTGATATATAAGCATCTAGCTTTAATTTTCTACAAGTAGTTAACCAATCTTGTCAGCACCATTTACTGAACAGGCTGTCTTTCTTCCATTCTACTTTTTTAGCTCCGTTATTAAAGATTAGATGGCTATAGGTCTGTAGGTTCATTTCTGGGTTTTAAAATCTATTCCAATGTCCTGAAGTCTGTTTTTGTGCCAGTACCAAGCTGTTTTGATTACTGTGGCTTTATAGTAGAGTTTGAAATTTGGTATTGATATTCCGCCAACACTGTTCTTTCTGTTAAGGATCATTTTTGCTATTCAGAGTCCTTTATTGTTCCATATGAATTTTTGGATTTCCTCTTCTATTTCCTTGAAGAATGAGGTTGGAATATTGATAAATATCACATTGAATTTGCAGATACCCTTGGGAAGTATTGCCATTTTCATGATGTTGATCTTTCCAATCCAGATCATGGGAGTTTGTGCCACTATCTATGTTCTATTTTGATTTCATTTTCAGGGTTTTAAAGTTTTCATAATAGAGGTCCTTCACTTCTTTGGTTAAGTTAATTCCTAGGTATTTTATTTTTTGTTGGTCTATTATGAATGGAGTTGCTTTCCTAATTTCAACCACACTTTTCTCATTGTTGGCATAGAGCAAAGCCATTGATTTTGGGGGGTTAATTTTATACCCTGTTACTTTGCCAAACTTTTGAATCACCTTGAGTAATTTGGGAGTGGAATCCATGGGATTCTTTAAATACTGTATCATGTCATCTGCAAAGGAGAATTTTACTTTTTTCACTATTTGGATCACTTTTATGTTTTCATCTTGTCTTATAGCTATAGCTAGGCATTCTAATACTAGATAGAAGAAAAGTGGAGAGAGTGGACATCCTTGTCTCATTCCAGATTTAAGAAGAAATGGCTTTAGTTTTTCACCATTAAGTATAATGCTGGCTGTCGGTTTGTCCTGTACAACCTTTATTGTATTGAGGAATATTCCATGGATTCCTAATTTTTCCAGAACCTTCATCCTAAAGGGGCATTGGATCTTGTCAAATGCTTTGTCTCTATCTATTGAGATAACCATGAAGTTCTTATCCTTGCTCTTGTTGATGTGATGAATTATACTAATTGATTTGCATATATTGGACCAGCTTTGCATCCCTGCAATGAATTCTGTTTGATCATGGTGTATGATTTTTTGGATAAATTGTTGAAGTTGATAGACCAAAAAAATTTTGAGAAGTTTTGCATCAGTGTTCATCAAAGAAATGGGTCTATAGTTCTCTTTCTTTGATGAGTCCCTGCCTGGTTTTGGGATGAGGGTTTTGCTTGATTCACAGAATGAGTTTGGTAGTGAACGTTCTCATAGAAGAGACATTAAAAAAATGGAAAAAGAAAAACTTAAATTTAAAAAGTGAAACATTTAAAATTATTTAAATTTAATGAAATGATATTGAGAGAAGAAAAGGATAGGAAGACAAAAGGGGAGGAATAGAAGGGAGACATAAAAAAACTATAAAATAAAAGTTCTTAAAATTAGTTACTTGAAAATTACATAAGTAAAAAGAGATAATTCTGCTATTAAAGAATTTAAGCCTAAGAGGTTGTGAATGGAGTAATAAATATCTGGGTTAAGTGTGTACACAATGGGAGATAAAGTCTAATAATCGAGGAAGGGTATATATCTGGGGATGAGCAGACCAGCAATTAAGTCATGTGAAAAATAAAGATAAAATACATGAAAAAAATCAAAATAAACGGGGGCACTATATGGTCAGAAGAGATTTAGAAACAAAGCACACACACATATATACCTAAAATAAAATTATATGATGAGAAATGATTAATAGAAAATAAGGTGAAAATATAAATTAATAAAAAGGTAGAATAAGAGTTCCTTGATTTTTATTGTGGTGGGGGGAATGGGAAGGTCCTGAATCTCCCGTGTGTCCGTAAAGAGTCTCTTGGTGGAGTCTCTGGTCTGCTTGTGGTATTTGATTTTCCTGTGGCTTGATTGGTTTCTTAAGTCAGTTTGTTTGAGCAGGCAGAAAAATGCTCTGCCTAACCCAGGATTTTGTTATCCTCCTCCCAGGCTAGTCCAGTGGGATGTGGATCTGCTTTGAGTATTCCAAAAAAAGAGAGATGGGTGTTTCCTCTAGTTTGGAGATAGTATGATGAGGCTAGGTTCTAGGTATGGTTGAGGATTATCAGCAAACAGTAGCTTTTCCCTGAGGGGCTAGTTTCTGAGACACTCACAGAGCCCAGCCTGGAACCATTCTCAGTGTTTATGTTCATTGAATTTCAATTGATTGTCTAGGCTACTTTCGGAAGGGGGAGCCTCTAGCTCTATTTACCCAGTGAGGAAAGCCACTCCTCCATGGGCAGAGTTCCTCTGCGTGGGATGGGTGACTTTGCCATGGGTGAAGTTGAGCCTGGCTCCTCTGGTCAGGTTACTGTGATCTACTTCCAAGGCTTCCAAGGCCTTAGTTGGAGCTAGCTTCTCAGCTGTGTCTTTGTCAGTATCAAAGGTGGAGATCTCTGGTGGTGGGGGAAGGGTGTCCTTCCCTCCTCTGAACCTGAGAAGGAGTGAGTATATCAGGGCTCTACTCACGCCAGAGTCTTGTTTCCTGGGCCATCTCTGGTCTGCGATCTGCAGGATGAAGATATCTGCTCCTTGTCAGTTCTTGCTGGTGTTAAGTAGAATCTGTGTACTGACTGGCATCTTTGTCTTGGACTCTGTAGGTATTGCGGCTCCCGCCTGTGCTGCTCAGATCTGTCTCCTTGCCTGGATTTTCCCTCTCTGGCATAACTCTCTGTACTGTGCTGGCACACTGGGTGTGATTCTCTAGCCTAGAAATGTTCACTGGAACACTAAACCTGCTGTCTATGAGAAAGATTGTTTAGCCTCCAACTACTGCTCTGCCATCTTCCTCCAAATTCTAGATTATGTCTTTCTATACTCTAACTTAGGATAATGATCTGCTGTCAGTTATTTTCTTCTCTTCCCCATCTTTTGCTCTTCCACTTACATAACTTTTAATTAAATAGACATACTTGAGCTTGCATTTCTAAATTCTTCAAAATTATCTGAATTTCTTCATACTTCTGGCAGCCTCCTATATCGTTCTCAAGGGTA
This sequence comes from Dipodomys spectabilis, assembly GCF_019054845.1. Lineage (NCBI taxonomy): Eukaryota > Metazoa > Chordata > Mammalia > Rodentia > Heteromyidae > Dipodomys > Dipodomys spectabilis. The sequence continues at coordinate 225,452 of NW_024870897.1, read as the reverse complement.
TATTTTGTCACTACCATCCTGCCTAATACAGTTGAAGATATACATTACACTCATCCATATTTCTCAACACTTGTACCACCAAAAAAAATCCTTCCTTACGTAGAATTCATGATTTTAGTATGTCTGGAGAGGTAGCATCTGTCATTTTTGAATGACCTTAAGAGATACTTACACGCAATCATGTTATAAACCAATATACCACTCAGTAGATGAACGAATTGACAAAATGTGGTTTGATAGATAGATAGATAGATAGATAGATAGATAGATAGACAGATAGATAGATAGATAGATAGATAGAGGAATTATACGCTTCCAATTCATAAAGAAATGGAAAGACTTGGAAAAAATCCTTCTAAATAAAATAAACAAAACACAAAGAAACAGTTTCCAGCCTCAAAAGCTATATATATAGGACAATATAAGATCTTGTTGAGCAAAATGAACACCTAGACATGGAAACATAGGTTTTACTTTGTGGTTATTGTTTTTAATGTACTATGTGATTTCTATTTTCTTTTGGGTTTTCCCTTTGGTTTATCCCCTGCTCTATTTGATTTTGGTACTTGTTTATTGTATATGCATCTATCTTAATTTAGCAAAGGAAGAAGAACAAAAAATTGGGGAGACAAAGAACAAAGGGAAAACCAATTCAATAGCAATACTCACAAGAAAACATGTTGAAAATTTACATTACATCTTGTGAGGGGTATTGGGGTAAAAGAAAAGTGTGAGAAACATGAGAGAGTGGGTAAAATTTAGACATGTTATGTATTCACTACTTTATAATTACTGCAACCCCTAAAAATAAGTTCCCTAAAATATAATTTCACTGTATTGCTATAGTAAATATTATTCTATGTGTATTACCTTTTTAAAAAATGAACACTATTTGGCATCTAATTTGAATTAATGACTCCTTTCTTTATCAGAGGTTCAACAACGTGAATGTTATCCAACTATACAATATTTTCACAATATACTTGCCATTATTTTGAAAAAAAAAACAATAATTTTAGTTTTGTCCCATAGTGAAACAGAAGACAGTTTAATTCTCTAGAAACTCCTAACTTTTAAAACTGAATAATTGTTAAGAGGACAGAATATATGTGTTCTTCAAAATTCCTACAACTACTAACTTTTCATTTTCAAATTCTGAACCTTCCATACCAGAGATATTAAAAATAGTACCTGTTTGCATGTTATTTAATTCTGCAATAGCTGCAGTTTCCAATGGGGTGTTTCATATTGAGAAATCAACAGAAAAAATTGCCACATTCTAGTAGAGGATATAGCTACAAAGCATGTGTAATAATTACTTCCTCAAGAGTAAACATTTATTCATCAGATTGAGCTATTATGTCTATGACCATCAATCCCAAGCTTTTATGCCATGAATTCATCCTAGCCCAACAGTTTCCAACTTGTAAGGTGCACCATAAAATTCCTTAATTCACATCATGAATAGCGTACCTCTATTGTGGAAAAATAGTACACTTCTGCTAATGTGATGCCCTTCCTATTGTGGAAAGAACACTACACTAAACATTGCTGCATCATTTTCCCCCCAGTGGTATTCTAGAAATCAGAACACTTGCAAATATTATTTATATTTATATTTTTTATCTATCATAGGTATTCATGAGGCTAAGATAAGAAGATGATGGTTCAAAGCCCACCCAGGCAGGAAGATTCCTTACATTCTTCTCTCCAATAAACTGATCAGGAAAAGCCAGACACAAGTGGCATTGATGTTGAAATGGTAGGGCATGAGCCTTGACCACAAACAGGCTCAGAGAGAGTGGCCAGACCCAGAGTACAAACCTGAGGATAAACCAAAAAACAAAATAAAATAAAAACCAACTCTAACCCTAGCATTTTGCTCATTGTATACAGAGGCATGTAATTAAGGAAATTTCCTCCTGAATTACGAATAGATTGAAGAACCAATTCGTCACACAATTATTTTCTTCGTATCATGTTATACCAAAGCCTCAAAAATTGTTCTTTTTCTAAATTTGTTAATTAATATCATCCAATTGTTGGCAACTCTGTCTAGATTATTCACATTATCAGTTTATTCATGAAATGTTGGATTTATCTGTTAACTAATTTCTAATTATACCTCCCTTGAAAGAGTATTTTAGGCAAATAGAATGCCAGAATCATAGATGAATTTGTCAATTAAACCCTCTACTTAAAAATAATTTTGTAGTATCCTATAGAATATAAAATTACAAAGAAAAGCAAAATATTTACTTTAAATCTAAATTCTAACTTAGCAAGGTCTACAAAGTCCTACATTAGATGAACTTTGTTATGTCTCCAGGCTTAAATATTTGTAATCCTTCATCATTTCTTTGGAATCCAACAGAATCATGATCACTTTCTCAAATTTTTTTATCGGAAATCAGGAGCCATTTTGCATCTAGTAATGTTCTGTAATGAAAAGAGCATTTGAAACACAACTGAGGAGTATATGTGAATTGCATTTCAATAGGAAACTTGACTACTCAAAACATAATGGAAAAATTAGCCCAAACTTCCTACTGTGTATCCCTTTCTTGTTGTTTGGAATGTTTCATAGAGCCAAAATTATACTATTTGGTCCAGAGAAGGTATCGCTATGTATGTGCACTCTCTAATCTCCTGTCTTAGCCTGAGTGCTAGAATACCAGGCTTGTATCACATTGCCCTGCCATAGTTTGTTGGTTTATTTAATCTAGATACAGACTAGCAATTCTGAACTTCTGCGATGATCTTATCCATTAGACTGACTGCTCAGACGGTTTATGTACTATTTTCAAAGACATTCTAACATTTGACACAGGATATGAACATTTGGAGATGCAACTGCAGGGGTCTGTGATTCATTCTTCCATGGATCCGATACCTTTAATAATGATTACTTGACTTTTCTATTATCTCTGGTCCCTACCTATGTAACACTGTCAAACATCTTTGAAGAAATTTCACTTGAGGACTTCCAATAATAAAAATTATCACTTGATCTAGTCTTACTCAGGATATATTTTCTATTGTTTTCTAACTTTTCTCCACATTCTGAGAGTTGTTTCATTTGTGCAGGTGTTTGCACATATAAGTGCCTCTGTGTGTTTGTGTATGTTTTCATGGTGCATGCAAAAGCCTAAGCAACCTTATCCAGCAATTTTGCTCATGACTAGTATTCCATCACTTGAGCTCACGCCTATAATCCTAGTTACTCAGGAGGCTGAGATCTGAGGATTGGAGTTCAAATCCAGCAAGAATAGGAAATAAATATTCTGAGGCACTTAGTTCCAATTAACCACCTGATAACTGGAAGTGTCACTGCAGCTCAAGAAGTAGAGTGCTAGCATTGAGCTGAAGAACGGAGAGACATTGCCCAGGCCCAGAGTTGAAGCACTGCCACGATCATCAAAAAAAAAAAAAGAAAGAAACAAAGATAGAAAGAAAGAAAGAAAGAAAGAAAGGAAGGAAGAAAGAAAGAAAGAAAGGAAGGAAGAAAGAAAGAAAGAAAGAAAGGAAGAAAGGAAGAAAGGAAGGAAGGAAGGAAGGAAGGAGAGAAGGAAGGAAGGAAGGAAGGAAGGACAGAGAGAAAGAAAGAAAGAAAGAAAGAAAGAAAGAAAGAAAGAAAGAAAGAAAGAAAGAAAGAAAGAAAGAAAGAAAGAAAGAAAGAAAGAAAGAAAGAAAGAAAAAGAAATGAGTTCTTGGCCACAAGTTCATACTAGTATAATTCGTGCTATCTCAACATAGACTTTTTTTTCCAGTTAAATCCATGCTCTTATATCTAACTTGCTTGGGAACCGGAATTATTCTTCCAGTCTATGTTTTACAAATTTGCATGATTAGCAACCATGATTTAGAGATAGAAGATGAAAGAGAGTGGCCTCTTCCTTCATGGTCCACTTAGTATTAATGCTTTCTCTATGTCACTCCCATAGATCTACATAGTGACTTTGGCTTTATTGGTTCAATGTTGTCTTATTTGCAGAGTCTTCTATAGTAAATTGAACAATTATACTTGAGCACAGAACTTTTCTTTCTCCTATTATTCCTATTTTTCTTCTCCTGTTAACTTATCTACACTTGGGAAATAATGCACAACACACACACTCACAAAAAATAAACGTTTCTGAGAATCTTCTTCCCAGTTAAATTTAATTTACAGAGCACTTTTGAAATTTGAACTTAATGTACTCCAGGATAATGGTTTCTTTCATGTTTTTATTGTAAAAATAGTGTACAGAGGGGTTAGCTTTACATAAGTAAGGTAATGAGTACATTTCTATTGAGCTTTGTTACATCCTCTTGTTTTTCCTGTGGTATCCCTTCCCTCTTCATCTACACAATTCCCCCTCCACTCCCCAAGTTGTAAAGTTCATTTTCTACATAGTGTCTTGTTCATCTGATTGTTCCTATAAGTCATCCTGTATCTTTCTCTCAGCATTTTGTTATTTCCCTTCCCCTCCCCACATTAGAAAAATGTATATACAAGATGCAGGGCACCTACCTCAAATCCAAAGAAAACAGGTATTATACCATGGGAGACATAAAAGAGAAACCAAAAAATTACATAGTACATTTTAGATACATTAAAAAAAATAGCAAAAAAGAAAAAAAACAAATTGTGTCCCTATCTTGGGTTCATTTCACTTAACATCAGCTTATATGGCCATATATACATGAATAATGTTTTATAAGCCATTTAAATTTTATATGTTGTATTTACTAAGTTGTTTCTGAAACTCGTATTACCTCATGTCCAAAGATGTCTTTGTGCTATTTCAATGAATCCAGAAAACATTTAGTTTACCTCGAGCAATGCCATAGATTGTTCCTGGAAGTAAGTGGCAGGAACTGTTACTGTAAGTGGAAACTGATCCCAAGAGAGGAATTGAACATAGAGAAATGACAAAGTGCAAGTTAAATTGTGTGTTCCTTTTTACTGAACAAGAAAAGAATCTAAGGATTGAAGGAAATTCTGTGCCTGAGTTTTTCATGTGTGTTCTTTACTCATATACAACTTGTCTTTAAACTTCTAGTTGAGAATATTACAAAAGGAATCAACGTGCCATTTGAATACCAGCATAAAACACAAGCCATTTGAATACCAGCATAAAACACAAGGAAATAACATTGTTTTTAAAAGATAATGAGTACAATTCTTATCAAGCATTGTAGCCTCCTCCTTTGTTTACCCTCCCCATCCCTTCCCAGCCTCCCCCCGCCCCCCTAACCAAAGTTGTAAAGTTTTCGACATGACAATTTGTACTTCTCATTGTTGCAACGGGTCCACCTGTATCCTTATTTAAACGACTTGTTTTTCCCTTCCCCTCCACAAATTATACCGACATCAAATAATTGTAACCCCTCTGCACAGTATTTTCACAGTAAAAATATTTTAAAAAATGAGTAAGAAAAAAAAACAAAAAAAGTGTTCTACTGTAAAGTGTTCTAATACAGGGAGGTTTTAATGTGACTTATGCATGGATATTTCACTACTGAGATGATTCTCTTGTTGAATGAGTCAGTAATCAATTCTTTTAGTCTTCTCCTGAGTTCTCCATCACAATAAGGATTACAAAAAAGCAGCATTCAGTGAGTATGATCAGCAAAAGAGCCTCTTCCCAAACCAGTGCTTTAAGGATGGTCCCAAAGTAATATTGAGGTTTTTTCCTTGTTTGTTTGTTTGTTTGTTTAGTTTGTGCTGATTCTGGGGCTTGAACTCACAGGCTGGACTATGTCCCTGAACAATTGTCTTTCCTGTCCAACTTCCCCCAAAGCTAGTAATCTACTGCCTGAGCCAAAACTTCACTTCTGGCTTTTTTGGTGTTTAATTACAGATAAGATTACAACAGACTCTCCTGCCTGGGTGGCTTTGAAATGAGAAAGTAAGAAAGCCAAGTGACATCAACTGTATTAAGATTTCTGTTTTGAACCAAGAAATACTAGATGAAGTTTATTATAAAGCTAATATTTGACAATTTTTAAAGGAAGAGAATATGCCCATCAAAGATGCCATAACTTAAATAACTCCACAAAAGTAGGTGCACTGAATCATTTTGGAATTATTTTTCTGCTTGGGAACATAACTATTGACTTCATAGTTCCTTTTGGGGAAACTTAAAGTCATATTTGCATTTTTTTGGCCAGGGGGCTTGAAATCTGATCCTGAGCACTGTCCCTCAGCTCTTCAGCTCCAGCTGAGCACTCTACCACTTTAGGTAAAGCACTACTTCCAGGTTTCTGGTGGTTATTGGAAGATAAGAGTCTCATGTACTTTCCTGATCAGGCTTGCTTTGGACTGCAATCCTCTGGTCTCAACCTCGTTGAGTAGCTAGGATTGTAGGCGTCAGCCACCAGCACCCGGCTCATATTTGCATTTATGTGCACTTCATGACACTATGTAGACAAAAAAAATTGAAATTTGAATCAAATGCTGACATTGTAGCTGTTCAGAAAAATTGAGGTAGCAATAAATATGTCCTCCTTTTCAATGTTGTTACATTAATGAATCATGAGCTATGGGACCCTTACATTAGTATCCTCTGCAATCTGTTTAGGTGTGTTTAGTATCAGGAAATGCTCATAGAGAAATATAGAAAGACTGAGATTTTTAGAAAGCAAAGGAGATCAGGTATGAAAGAGCAGCATAGAAGGAGATACAAATTATCACTGAGAGATTAAGAACTAGCCAACGAGATTTAGCATGCTAAAGGCAATGAGGAATAAGCCTACTTGATAACTAGTTCTTCAATAACCAAAAATGGTTTCCTAGAACAGTTGCTGGTATAACTTAGTAATTATTATCATTTATTCCTTCCATCTGGAGTTATTCCTTCTCTTCTGTCACAATTGTTAATTAGCCCTGCTTTTTTGGTGCCATGAATGTCCAAAAAGTTTTCTAAATCTCACTTAGCCAACCCTTCTCTTTGTGATTAGTGGTGACCACAAAAAATCCTGGAATCTTTGAATTTCCAGAATTAATCTTCACCGGATATGTAAGCACACTCCTGGCATTAATAGCCATGACTTATTAACAAAACTTTTTTTTTTCAACACAGTATTCTAATATAGATAAACTACATGAATTAAGGACTATTGTCAGGTATCAGCATGGAAGGAGCAATTATATTTTCCAAATATGGGTTCTTTATTTTGCATTTACTAACTAAATGTATTTTTTTGCCAGTCCTGGAACTTGAAGTGAGGGCCAGGGACCTGTTCCTGAGGAGGTTTTGTTTTGTTTTGGATTTTTTTTGGCTCAAGACTAGCACTCTAACCCTTGAGGCACAGCACCACTTACAGTTTGTCTTTTTCTATTTATTTGGTACTAAAGAATTGATCCCAGGGATTCATGCATGCTAGGCAATAACTGTACAATGAAGTCACATTTTCAGAGACCTAAATGACTTTCTTAAGATGGCATTAATATTTAATTCCATTAATATGTATTATAGTTTTGGCCAAGTGGTAGAGAAGAAGTGGAAACAATACTAAGTCCAGTAAGGCTGACATTCCCATCACATCACTAAGGAAGTACAACTCTTAAAACCTGCAGGACTCATAGGGCTGTTACATGTGACATTATTATGTAAAACACTCTTAACAGTCATCTCTGACATTCATAATTTTCTGCTTCCACTTTCATGGTCAAGCTCCAAATATCTAAGCCTTTTTATTCATTGGATGTGTTTCCTAGGAAGGAAGAAGGAGGATGTGGAAGGTGATGGTTGAAAAATATGTATAATGGTTCCCTGCCCACATTTTTTTGCATTTTTAAAAAGTGCTACTGATGAGCTCCCATTTACATCTAATTAACTATTCTATCTGCACAAGATGCAGATAAATGAAGGCATTTATTCTGGTGGATAGTCACATATATTAACAAAATTCATTTCTGGGAAAAAAATGATCCTAGGTAAGAAAGTATAAAGTATTGTCTTTAAAATGGTTTCTTCTCCTAGCAGAACAAAATGTAGTATTGAAATGATTACTCCAGCTTTCGATGAGATTTTATGGTGTCTCAGTATCAAAATGTTCGCTAATTCCTGTAACATCCGAGCATTAAAGACATGATTTGAAGATCTCAGTAGTTTTAGAAACAAAGATACATAATAACTTCCTTCTTGCAGAGACATGTGATAGCAAGTATGATTGACTGTATTATAGTTCTCATTTCTTTCCCTTTTCATCTCAAGTGTTGCATATTTTGGCATATTACACTATGTCATGAATCAGCTCCCTGTAGTTCAGATTTAACTCTACTCTGCAATGTCAAGATGGGTCATGTGAGCTACTTCAGTTTACAAAAGTGAACCAGAGGTGGCGACAGGCTATTTCTAGGTGAAGATTTCTGTCCTATTGTCTGTGTCTAACAGCTGACTTGTTTTACCTTCAATATAAAAACAGCATATTTCCAGAGGTAATCTTCCTTCAGCTTATATACTGGAGGAATATAGCATGTGAAATTCAGGCAAAAGTCAAATACAGCCACATACATATAACACAGCAAGAATTAAGCTAATATTAGAATATGATATTAAGATATTAGATTCTTACCATCTTTGTATACCTTTATGAGAGTTGAGTATGGCACACCAGAATTTAACAAATACTAAACAAGAAGTAAGCAAATAGATAAAATTTCCGGTTTGATGCTACTACTTTTTTTTTATAAAGAAGCATTCTCCATATGATCACTTTTGGAGTTATCTTTTAGTATAGATGTGTTTAATCACTCTAGAGCACTGTATTTAATATCCACAATCATTACCCAGACATCGTGATTAAGAGGAGGAAAAACAAAATGTTAGATTTCTCCTTCTCTTTTTTTCATTATTTAGAGAATACTTTATTCGTTTCTGTAATCAAACCCACGTAGATAAGACCTTACATATTTATAGAGTGCATTTACTCTGTACAAATGGAAAAAAATTAAGTTTAATATTTTTAGACCAATATGGCTATTAATTTCTGTAAAATGCCAACTCAACACGGTAAACTGGGATACATTTTCCAACGTTGACAGCAGAGCTAAAGTTTCCAAAAATTCAAATGATATATATATATATATATATATATATATATATATATATATATATATAGACAACTAATAGCAGTATGTTATGCATCAATAGCAGCAATAGCTTTTCCAGGTTCTGCAGTCATGTGAACAAAGCTAGACATCCAGCACATCCATTAGTAAAAAGAAAAAAAAAGATAAAAAACAAAACAGCATAAAAAGTTCTGTTACTGCTGTCGAACCTGGCACCATTTTTTTTATTAACTTCTCAATCATCATCTGGAAATAAAACATTCTTTTTTTAAATTTTATTTGTGAACATACAGTACAGAGGGATTACAATTACATGGACAGGATAATGCATACATTTCTTACCAAGCATTGTAGCCTCCTCCTTTGTTTACCCTTCACATCCCTTCCCAGCCTCCCCCCTCCCCCCACCCAATCCTGCCGCCCAACCCTCTCGCCCCCCGCGGCACAGACATTGTAAAGCTCATTTTCGACATGACAACTTGTACTTCTTGTTGTTGCAACAGGTCCACCTGTATCCTTAAACGACTTGTTTTTCCCCATCTCCTCCACAAGTTTTACTGACATCAAATATAGTGAAAGCAGGGGTTATACTGTCGGGGAGGGACATACAAAGCAACAAAGAAATAATCTTATAAATGCGTTAGAAACACATGCATGAAAGAAAAAAACATTAAAATACATATCTAAGGGTTCATTTTCCTAACATCACATTATCTGACCTTTTCCGCTTGACTCATACATATACTAGATATTGAAAATAAGGGAAAACATGGGACATAGGTTTCTTTGGGTCTGGCTTACTTCACTTAATATAATTTTTTCCAAGTTTTTCCATTTCCTAACAAATGGGGCAATGTCATTCTTTCTGATGGAGGCATAGAATTCCATTGTGTATATATACCACATTTTCTTGATCCACTAATATACTGAGGGGCATCTGGGTTGGTTCTGTATCTTAGCTATGGTAAATAATGCTGCAATAAACATAGTTGTGCTGGTAGCTTTAGTGTGGTCTTGTTTGTAAGCATTTGGGTAAATGCCCAAAAGTGGGATTGCTGGGTCATAGGCGAACTCTATGTGAAGTCTTTTGAGGAACCTTCATACTGCTTTCCAAATTGGTTGAAAAAGTTTACATTCCCACCAATAATGAAGTAAGGTTCCCTTCTGTCCACATCCCCTCCAGCATATGTTGTTGTTAGAGTTCTTGATTATAGACATTCTAACTTTGGTGAGGTGGTATCTCAATGTTGTTTTGATTTGCATTTCTTTATGGCTAGGGAGGTTGAGCATTTCTTCATGTGTCTATTGGCCATCCTTCTATCTTCTTCAGAGAAGTTTCTCTTTAAGTCTTTAGCCCACTTATTTATTGGGCAATTGTTTCTTTGAGGATTTGTTGTTGGGGGATTTAATTTTTTTAGTTCCAAGTATATTTTAGATATGAGACCCTTGTCCGTTGTATGGCTAGTAAAGATCTTCTCCCAATCCGTGGGCTTTCTATTGATCTTGCTAGCTATGTCCTTTGCCATGCAGAAGCTCTGCAGCTTCATGAAATCCCATTTGCCCAACCTTTCTTTAATTTGTTGTGTTTCCGGGTCTCTATTCAGAAAATTTCGGCCTTAGCCAAGGAGACCTAGGGTTTCTCCTATTCTGTCCTGTAATGTTTTCAGAGTGTCTGCTTTGACTTCGAGGTCTTTGATCCATTTGGAGTTGATTCTGGCGCACCGTGATATATAAGGATTTAGCTTTAGTTTTCTAGAAGTAGTTTTCCAATTTTGCCAGCACCATTTACTGAAGAGGCTGTCTTTCTTCCATTCTATTGTTTTAGCTCCCTTATCAAAGATTAGATGGCTATTGGTCTGTAGGTCCATTTCTGGGTTTTCAATTCTATTCCATTGGTCCTGAGGTCTGTTCTTATGCGAATACCAAGCTGTTTTGATTACTATGGCATTAGAGTAGAGTTTTAAATTTGGTATTGATATTCCTCCACCAGTGTTCTTTCCGTTGAGGAGCATTTTTGCTGTTCGGGGTCTCTTATTGTTCCATATAAATTTTTGGATTGCCTCTTCTATTTCCTTGAAGAATGAGGTTGGAATTTTGATGGGTATCGCGTTGAATTTGTAGATAGCCTTGGGAAGTATTGCCATTTTCACGATGTTAATCTTTCCAATCCAGGAGCATGGGAGGTTTTGCCATTTTCTAAGTTCTGTGTTGATTTCCTTTTTCAAGATTTGAAAGTTTTCATCATAGAGTTCCTTCACTTCTTTGGTAAGTTAATTCCTAGGTATTTTATTTTTTGTGGGGCTATTACAAATGGAGTTGCTTTCCTAATTTCAGCCACACTTTTCTCATTGTTGGCATACAGAAAAGCCATTGATTTTGGGGGGTTAATTTTATACCCTGCTACTTTGCCAAAGTTTTGAATCAGCTTGAGTAATTTGGGAGTGGAGTCTATGGGATTCTTTAAATACAAGATTATATTGTCTGCAAAGAGGGAGAGTTTTATTTCTTCTTGGAAAGAAAACATTCTTGAGTAACATCATTAAAAACAGCTCTGATAAAGCACTGTCACTACTACTACGTATCATAAAGCAGGTACAAGTTATTTATATTCACAGAGGGATGATACAGTACTGTCCTATGTCTATAATACTAGAGGATACAATTAAAAAGGCTTTATTGAGACTTGTTTCTACTTTTCCAGCAGATGGCCAAAAGATGGTATGACACGGCTTGTGAAGAAATGTACTTTCTTAGATAGGAGTTCCTTGATCAGTGGGACAATTCCAAGTACTCAGTACTTAGTCTCTTAATACTCAGTACTTAATCTCTTAACATCCGCTAAAAACCATTTGAAAATGGAGGTGCGGGAGAAGGAAGAGGAAATAATCCCCAAACAACAAAACAAAATCTATACCCAACATCCACTGGACTCATACGAAGATGACTGAGTGAAGGTAAGCAAGACTCAACTTGTCTGTTGTATGTTTGAATGGTGAGAATCTCACAGAGCCTGATGAGAGAGTAGCCAGGCCCTGCAGGTTTGGATGCTGTCATTAATAGTTCACCGTTTGCTCACTCATCCAGGATCTCCTTCTCTTTTTCTCTTCTCTTTTTTTAGTATGAATTTTCATCCTTTCTCCAAATTCTCCTATTAATTAAGGAAGAATGACACTTTGTGGATATCAAGCAAGAGGCTTCAAAGCCAGAATTTAATTCTTTCAGAAATAAGTGAAGTAAAACAGAGTAGCTCGACGAAGAATAAAAACAGTTTTTTCCCCCTGTCTGGCTTCCACCGTAGTGTCTTAACATGAGTTAATTATCTAATAAAACATTTGCCTTGGCTAATTTTTTAATATAGATTTCAAATAAAAATAATTTAAAAAAATTTTAAAAATACATTTTAATAAATAGTAATTTGTTGTTTGCTTTTGGCAGGCATGAAATAAGGCTGCATTTTCATTGGGTGAGTTAATGGATTAAATTTTATGAGACTCTAACATCATGAAAAATAGATGATTTTAAGATAAATAGCTTGTAGGTACATTTTTAACATGAAATATCCACAGAGACATCTTTTTTTCTTCTTTTCCTCTCCACACTGATTCAACTTCAATAACCAATTCATGTAATTCAAATATCTGTGTTTTGGGGAATAGATTAGACACAAAAAGTTAGAAAAAGAGAACAGGTATTAAATGATGCATTCTTTAAAAATAGCAGTCAAATAAATATTAGCCATAATTCCAAAATAATAGCCATCAAATGATCTTGAAAAGAGAAGATTTTAAGCAGAATGTATAAAAACTGATAGTGCCAGAACTGCTTCAGGAGCTGCTCTCTGGGTTTTAAGGTTTCTAGAGCATTATGTTTTAACCAGGATTAATTGCCTTCGAGGATGACATTTTTTATTTATATTTCATTGAAGAAATATGTGGTTCAAATTTAATGAAAGGATAACAGGTTATAGTAGAAAGAATGCTACACACTCATTGTGGTATGCAACAAAATACCTTCCCCAAATATCTATCATCCCCAAATATCTAATCCCTCAAATGTAGATTTGCATTGCATATATATTATTTTACAAACATATGTGTATTTGTAAAATAATCACCTTTTATTACACAAGGAATGCAAATTTGAATAATTATCAATGGGGGAAGTACACTCAAATGGGTACTCAAAAGTCCCATATGTATTTGGAAAGGAACATGATTAGGTAAGAACCATCAGAAAGATTAAAAAATGCTACATTAGAAGATAAAGGAAAAGACAAAAACCCAGATTCTGAAGTTTCTGGAAAGCAGAACAGGAAGTAAGTGCCTTTTCCACTAGAATCATCTCGAAAAGTATTTCAGCTCTGTAGGTGGCTCAGTTTTAATCGAGTGGGACTTCTTTTAGATTTCTGACTTTTAGGATTGTAAAATGATAAATACGGATTATACAAGCCACTTAACTTGTAGAAATTTGTTACAGCAGATTTAGTTTAGTAAACTAACTCAACTATATCCTTTCCGTGATGCAACTACAGGGACACCACATGTCCTAGTTTCTGAGAATAAGAAAAAGTTCCACTGGCTTTATGCATATGTATGATGTACCTAATACTAAGGGCATTGCATTAATGAAGTCTTGAAATTCTAAAAAGTATCTAAATAAGTTCCCTATCTTTGTTATCACATTTGGGGGATCACTAAATACCAAAGTTGTGGAGAAGGCTAGGATTAGAATTTGGAAATGAAATCTGTCTCCTAGTATTATTATAAAGATAATTATATATATAATATAATTTTAATTATGTGTTGTATATGATATGTATTATATAATCATATCATTACATAATATATATCATATATAATATACATAATTATATTATATATGTGAAATATATAAAAATAATATATGTATACATATATAAAATGTTTTATATATAATATATGTTATATAATGTATATTATATATATTAATATATATTATATATATATTATTATATATATATTTTATATATATAATATATATATAAAATATATATTATATTATATTATATTATATTATGTATTATATGTTATATATAAAATATATCACATATTATATTATATATTACGTATAATATATTGTATGTATTATATATTGTTATATATTATTTATATCATATATAGTTATATAATTATATATGATATATAATATATTTAATCTTTATATTATATATTACATAATTAACTATATAATATATAATTATATATAATACCATATATAATATATAATATTATAAGTTATATATCTATAATATCATGACGATTATATACAATACATATGATATATATAAATGTATAATTTAATTATATAACTATATATTACATAAATATATAATTATATCTCATATAAAATATATATTATATAGATAATTTATGTCATTTTGAGTTACAGTTTCTAAAGTAATAAAAAATAAGCTAAAATAGAAACAGAAACTCAATTTTCTATCTTTCCTAACTTTCCAACAGAAATTAGAGAATCCAGTAAAGATACAGCAATCCCAGGATGGTATAGGATATTATAGGGTCAATAAATGGTGGAAAAGAAGATCACAAAAATGGATCACCAGGAACAGTGGGAAACAAAATCTATGCCTACAGATTTTGATATAGCTAAAAAGTAGTTTCCACTATGCTAAGCCTTTGATATTTTAGGTTTGTGTACACAGCAACTTTCCTCTCTTTGGAAATGACTCTTATTACTAATTAAGGTTTTGCAGCTCATAACCCAGCAACAAATAATGCTTCTAAAGTTAAAAAAGCATGATACTAAGAGTAACCAAGGCTACTTCCATTGCTATAGCTGATAAATAAGAATGCTCTTTGGGAATAGTAAACAATTTTGAACTTTTTCATAACTTTCCTCTTCTCCAACACAAGAAGTCCTGGTCAAGATATGATAAACATTAATAAAGGATTTTTATATTTTTTATTTTTCACACCAAAGCAAATACACTTTCCTCTTTGCAAGCCTGATTTTGAGAGATTGAGACCATCACTATTATTTTATAGACAAAATTTACTGCTTTGGCTTAAGTGTTTTCCTGTTGCTCTCTATTATTTTGGCAACTACATAGAAAAACAAGCTAAATACATTATGATTATGTTGAATTGTTCAAAGTCAAGCTGTCTTCAAACACAGTTTTCTGTTTCCTTTTCACTGCTAACTAAAGTTTAATTATTGCTCTTTAAATGATAACAAAAATGTGATACTTTAACGTATATTCTCATTGAAACCGATGATAACAGGAGTGTCTGCAATTGCTTTTTAAATTGTTTTCAATATTTTCATTGGCTATTTTCATTATTGCCTTCATTCAGTTCTTGTAATCAGGAACACAGGGTTACACAAAAAGATCTTCCTAAGATATAGGATTTTAGGCAGAGAAAATTAGATATATAATTAAAGATTTTCATCTCCGAAGAGACTGAAAAGCTCAGAAGACATTTTTCTATCACTGACATGGTTCTTAAACTAAGTGAAATGCATGTAAATGTGACAGTTATTCCAAACAATAATTATGGCTTATACTTTTCTGCTCCAATGAGATGAGAAACTTTATTGTCAATGACACCTCTGACAAGGTTTGGATGGCATATTGATTTTAGAGTAAAATGGTGAATGTTAGAAAGCCAAGGGAGATTCCTAATACAGCACTGCCTATCACTAATCAGTTAATTATACTTATGGCATATAACTAAATAAACATATAAATATGAATTGAATGAGAAATGTGTGATTGACACAATTGATTCAATGACAACTAAAACCAGAAAACACTTCTCTACATTTATATAAACTATTATGTCTAGTGAGGATTTAAAATTTTTAGAATTATATTTTAACATTTATGTCAAAATATTTGTTTATTTTTAACTGTTATTTTTAACTTTTGTCAGTCGTGGGGCATGAAATCTGTGCCTGGACGCTGTCCCTTAGATCTTCCCCTCAAAGCTAGTGCTCTACCACCTAAGCCACTGCCAGTTTTCTGGTGGGTCATTGGAGATAAGAGTCTCACGGAGCTAGGTGCCTGTGGCTCAAGGCTGTAATCCTAGCTATCAGGAGGCTGAGAACTGAGGATTACGGTTCAAAGTCAGCTGGGACAGGAAAGTCCGTGAGACTCTTACCTCCAAGAAAACCACTAGAAAACCAAGAGTGGAGCTGTGGGTCAAGTGGTAGAGTGCTTACCTTGAGCTGAAGAGCATAGGGACAGTGTCCAAGCCCAGAGTTCCAACCTGACGATTGACTAAATTTAGCTCTCTGACTTCTTATTAGCTAGGATTACAACATGAACCACTGACACCTAGCTACATAATTAATTTTTACACATTTACGAAGTATTGAGTGGTAATCCCATTCATTCATATCTTCTGTAATGAACAAACTATCTCATATCCATTAGTTTCTGTATGTAACAATTCTTTTAAATGAGATTGCTCAAAACCTTATCTTTCGGCTGTGATGAACTATCTATTCTTAGCTATAATCACTTTGCTCCTTGTGGTATAGAATTAATATGTTTCCTTTTAGTCAGGGAAGTCTGCTAATAGAACTTATAGAAAACATGAATTGTAAAGTGAAAGAAGTTCATGGATCTATTATTTGTTTTAGGAAAACAATTATGCCTTTTGTTTTCAATAATATTCCTGTGGGAATGGGAACATAGATTTAACTGTTAAAATTGATAAAAGTTACATTATATCAAGTTGATTCAAACTTGTATTTGAAAATTGCACACTTAACACAAATATGCTTCCACTTTCTTCTACCACATAATTAAAATAACAGTAAAGCAAAGATTGGTGTTAGTGGCTCATGTGTAGAATCCTATAAACTCAGGAGGCTAAGACCTGAAGATTTTGGTTCAATGTCAGTCTAAACAGACAAAAATATGAAAAGTTACCTCCAATTTTCCAGCAAGAAAGATAAAGTGAAGATGAGGCTCAAGGGATAGAGTGTCATCAGCCATGAACAAAAATTACAAGGGAGACCATTAATATTGAGTTCAAGCCCTAAAAATGGCATATAAACACAAGACAAAAAAAAGTACTATGAAAATAAATAATGAAGACAAAAATAGGAGATAAGACCATGAAAAATATTGTGTAGACATCTAGAAGACACACGTCATTTGACAGAATTTTGATTCATGAGAGAGAAAATTTCATTTGTGTTGAAACCTGGCTAATGGGTAACAAGTGAAAGAGTAGATTGGATACCTGACATAGAAGACATTGCCTGTGACTATGCACCATCCCACTGCAAAAATCTAAAGTTGTGCTTGTTAATTTAAATAAAGCCTCATGTTAGAGACTGTTAGGTCCACACAGACTGGGGTCCTTATTTTGAGGCTTCAGACCAGTGCTTTTGCTTATGACCAATCCTGTTCTACCCCCCTTCCCTTGTGCACCTATACCTTATGTAGCTGGCACCAAACCAAGGCTTTGAAGTAGACACCCCTGCCTTAATCCCTCATTTTCTCCAGGTACAACTCATTTCACATGCTATCTATGTCTTAGCAATAGTTCTTTTCTTTCTAATCCCCACCAGAAATCACGTATATTCATGTAAACCCACTATAAATGATCTAGTTAGAAAACGGAGTGTTTAGCATTGGCTGAGGCTCTAATCTGTACATTTGCTCACTAATAAATCTGTGCTACACTCTCTTTTTTCTCCATGGCTTTTGAGTATGACAAATAATTGATTTGGTTTGATGTAATCCCACTTATCCAGACTTACTTTTATTTGTTGTGCTTCGTGATCTTTGGAAGTTTTCACCTATGCCAAGGAGCCCTAGTGTTTCCCCTAACCCTTCCAGTAACATTTTCAAGGTGTCTAGTCTTGCATTGAGGTCTTCGATCAATTTGGAATGGATTCTGGTGCAGGGGGATATATAAGGGTCTAACTTCAGTTTTCTCTGTACAGCCAATTCTACCAGCACAAGTGTTTGAAGAGATTGTTTTTCTTCCATCCTGTGTTTCTGGCTCCCTTATCAAGGATGATGTGCCTATAGGAGGGATTCATTCCTGGGTTTTACTTCTCTTGTATTGATGCAATTCTGTGCTTTCACTCGGAAGAATGGCATTACCCTATTTCTGAGGATATAGTAAGACTGGAAAAAATGATATTAAGTGAAATAAGCCAGATCAGATTAAATATATGCTGCACTGTTTTCCTCGTTTGTAATAATTAGAAGATGTCCATAAATCTACAAGTTAATCCAATAGATAATAAAAGACAAAAAATTACACTTGGAAATGATTAACTAACACCACTCTAAGCATTCACATGGAAAGAACAAGGGAAGCTATTCTTAGGAAAGGATCACAATGGCTCAATACCTATGTGCATATGACCATATAAAATTTTGCTTATTGCAATGAACTCAAAGAATCAAACAGACATGTGATATATATATCTGTATATAATTTTAATAAATGTCATAAAAATAACCGACTTCTCTGTAATCTCAAAAGCAAAATTCTAAGATTAGAAGATAAAATTGAAGGAAGTTTTCAAGACATAAACTAAAATACATAGGGGAAAAAGTTGGAGAGAGAAGATAAGATGAAAAGTGGAGTAGCTACCTATTGAAGAATTCATAAGCAATTTCCAAAACTATACAAGAGGGCTGGGGTACAGCTCACTTGTAGGACTAGACTAATGCATACAAGCCACAGGTTCAATCTTCAAGGCCTAATAATTAGTTAATAAATAGTAATAATAAATAATTACTTGAAATAAATGTTTTCATAGTAGAGAGACCTGAATCCTAAAGCAGTAACAAAATACTCTCAATTCTTGTATCCAATGACATGAAACTACAACAATAAAGAGGAAATAGTTTTCCTTTTCTATCCTTTCCTTTTCTGTTTTCTTCTTTTCTTTTTTCCTTTAGCACTACTGGTGCTTGAAGTTGCTAAGGCTCTAAGCACTTTAGATTATTTTTCAGATGAGGTCTTACTTTTTGGCCAAGCTTCCCTTGAGCAAAAATCTCTTACCTATGGCTTCCACAAAGGTCAGATAACAGGGAAATTACACTATTCTAGCTTTCTTTTTTTTTGTAATTTCTCACAAGTTATTGTTGTCAGAACTGGCCGTGGATATCAGTATTATAAATCTCTGTCTTCTAATTAGCAAGCTTTGACCCAGACTATTTTTCAATTTAAAAACTCAATATTGACTTCTGTTTTCTAGATATCATTAAATTCTCTTGAGGTTAGTATGGATCTTTATGATGTTATAAGAAGAACAGAGAAAAATCCCTTGAATCCTTTTTCCAGTTTCTTTAAATATTTATAGTATGTCATCACAAGTAGGGCATTAATATTTCACAAGTACCTTATGTAGACTTCAGTCGTTTGGATCATTTTGTGCACATATTAAGTTTAATATAATTTTATCAACACTATATTAAAGCACCATATTTACAGATACGTTTCTTTATCAAAAATAAGTATGTCTCATGCTTCCCTTTTATAATTAAACCCACTACTTCTCTTTGTCCCCTGCCAAACCTGTTTCATCCTGGTAACCCACAATGTATTTTTCCCTCGACTTCTAGATCATGCAATAAATAAGCTTTTAGGATTGCTTTCAAGTCTATGGTCGATTGTTCCCAGTTCTTGTATACCTTAATATTGTATTGTATTCACTCAAGTTGCCTTTGGTTCTGTTATTAGAGAATGTAGCACAATTCATTTCCCGTTCACCTGAAGAAAGCCTGAATTGATTTTCATATCTTTTGCTAGAGGAAATATTGGTGCTATAAAGCTCTGTGTTTTGGCCTTTGGGTGAATATTACATTTTATTTCTATGAGATAAAACCTGAAGAGCTCAATTCCTGTGCTATACTGTGGGAGACTGCATATTTCATATTCTAGGAACCTGTCAATATGTTTTCAGAAGTGGCTTTCCCATTTGACATTCCTGCCAGCATCCAGTTTCTCTGTTTCTTGATTGCATTTAGTCTGGTCATTATTGTTTTTTGTGAAGTAATACTCATCCATGTTTTATGATGTCATTTTAATTTTAATGTGCATTTATTTGATGACTGATGAAGCTTTTTGTGTGCTTATTTTGCACAAGATGTATTTTGCTGTTTTCTAATGGATGTTCTGTTTTTAACATTAGGTTATAAATGTTCTATGTAGAGTCTAGATTTGAGGCATTCTTCAGGAATAGGATTTGCAAATATTTTATTCTTGACTATGGGTAACCTTCATCATCATTTTCATCACTTCATCATCATCATCATCATCATCATCATCATCATCATCATCATCATCATAATCACTATTAGTATTACTACTATTACTTTTGTACATGTATGTATGGTCCGGAGGCTTGAACTCAGGGTCCCTGAGATTTGTTGCAATTTGTTACCAATTTACCATTTGAATCATGTCTCACTTCTGGCGTTTTTTTTTACTGATTAATCAGAGGTACGACACTTAGGGACTTTATTTTGTGGACTGGCTTCAAACAGCAATACTCAAATCACAGCCTACTAAGTAGCTAGGATGAGATACATGAGGCACCTGCTCCCAACTTCTATTCCCTACTTGTATATGAGACAGCCAAAACTATTTTACACTTTTATTGACTTCTACTATATCAAGTTTTCCTTTCACATAATTTTAATGCCGAATTTAAAAATGCTCTGTCTCCAAAATTGTCAAGACATCTTCATTTGCTTTACATTTACATCACTCTTTTTGGTTTTTGTGCCACCTACAAATCATGCTTGAAGTTAATATTTGAGTAAATTGTTATGTTTAAGTCAACGTTCACTTTTTAATTCTCCCCAATGCTGTCTAACCTATAGCGACTTATTAAAGAGAATATCATTCCACAAGTATTTGGTTTAACACTCTTATTAAATATTCCTTGATAATATTTATGTGGCTCTAATCTGATGCCCTACAGACCCATTGAGCTGGATAATCTTTCCTCTACAAATGTACAAATTTTCACTAACAACTTTAATGTTGAACAGAGAAATATATTCCAGTTTATTTTTCATTGTCAATGAGACAAAGTATCTGGTCAGGTGTTTGTAGAAATTGTCATAACCTTATAAATAAAACTGTGAAGCTGGGTGCCCTTGGCTTACGCTTGAAATCCTAGCTGCATAGGAAGCTGGAATCTGAGGATTGCAGTTCAAAACCAACTGGAACGGGAATGTCCGTGACACTCTTATCTCCAATTAACCACAAGAAAACCAGAAGTGGTACAGTTTCTCAAGCGGTAGAGCACTCATTTTGAGCTGAAGAGCTGAGGGACAGAGCCAAACCCAAATTGCAAGCCCCATGAATAACCAAAAAAATAATAAAAACGGTCGTGGACAATTAATATCTTTGCTCAATTGTATCCTCCAATTCACAAAAAATATAGGTTTCCTTTTACTTAGATTTTTGCTTATATTCAGCATTGTATCATTTTCAATGACTGTAGGTGAACAACACTGAAATACATTTTGACAATGTGTGAAGATAGCACAAAGAAGTTCACAGAAAACAGTTGAAAAACAAGGAACAATGGGAATGGAGAAAGACAGAAACAGTTTAATCAGGCCCTTGATCAATATGTGAGTGTGAAAAATATTTCAATAAGATTTCTTCATACAATTAATATACACCATTCCAAAGTCATAGGAATTCATGTATGACATAAAGGATAAATACAGATTCTGTGATGAAATTAAAGAAAGAAAGATGAGAAAATACATAATTATAATAATTGTGTAAATAAACTAAGAAATTTGGTCAACATTCTGAACACTCCTGGCTCATTAGATTAGAATGTCATTGGTATCTAAGATAATTCTAAAATGTTAAACTTGAGCCTATCTTTAAAACTGCTTAATGCTATTGCTTTTTGAGTCAGTATTCTCCTTGTTGTTGCTATTGTTGCTGTTGTTGTTGTTGGTTTAGCTTTGTTTTTTGATTTTTTTGGGGGTCCAGTAGTGGTCCTGAACTCTGGGCGTAGGCACAGTCCCTCAGCTCTTCAGCTCAAGGCTAGCGCTCTACCACTTGAGCCACAGCACCACTTCCGGGTTTTTTCCTTTTTGCTTATGTGGAACTGGGGAATCAAACCCAGGGCCTCATGCATGCAAGGCAAGCTCTCTACCACTGAACCACCTTTCTAGCCCTGTTGTTGTTGGTAGTGGGCCTTGAACTCTGGGCCTGGGCACTGTACCTCGGCTCTTCAGCTCAATTATAGAGCTTTACCACTTAAGCCATAGCACCACTACCGGTTTTCTGGTGGTTTATTGGAGAGAAGAGTCTCATGGACTTTTCCTGCGCAGGCTGGCTTTGAGCAGCGATCCCCAGATCTCATCATCCTGACTAGGTAGGATTATAGGCGTGAGCTACAGGCACCAGGATTGAGCCAGTATTCATAGCACAAGGAAAAAATACAAGTGGTTTGGAATCAAGCAGTAGAAGACTGCCTTTTTGTCTTCATAAGAGAGCTGGCAGGTATCCTATTAGTAGGTAGACTTAGGAAAATTGAACATATAAGTCCACATGGAATGCTACAAAACATTTTAGCAAAGTTCCAAAAATGATAAGGACATGAACTGCAGTAATTACCTTGGTAATAAAGGACATGCTTGGGAATTCTGTCTTTATTGTTATTGTTGTAAGTGTACAATGTCATTTTTTTTTTATTTTTATTGTTGCTTCCTTTGTATGTCCTTTCCACTATGGCATATCCCCTGTTATCACTGTACTCGATTTTGATACCCTGCATATTGAGTATACATGGCTAATCTGGGGAGGGGAAAGGGAATTACAAAACGCTGAAACAAGGACACAGGATGACCCATTGCAACAAAGATTTCCACAGGACTGTATATTGGAAATGAACTTTACTACTTCATGCTGTGAAGGGTGTGGAGATTGAAATGTGGGAGCTGGGGAAGGGAAGGTATGGTGGGACAACAACAAGGAGAGGAAGGGATAAAAATAATCAACAAGTAATGTACTCATTGCCTTACAAATGTAACCTCTCTGTACAACATCTTAAAAATAAAATAAAGTAAAATCAATAAAGGACATGTTTGGCAAATATAAGGAAAATGAAACCTTACAGAAAAATAAAAGTAATAATATAAGTATATTTCTAATAGATGTAAGTACATATCTGTACATCTTCATGTATACATATATAGGTGTTTGTATATATACACATATAAGTAGGAATATATGCATATGTCCCCATAGTGTGTATTCATATATATTTATTTAAAGAGACTTAAATCAGAAATATATTAAGAGCATATTAATGCCAATGAAAAATTTAACCATCCTGAATAAGTGAAAAAATCCAAATACATATCTTTATAATAATATACCAACAGGCAAGGAACATATGGAAAGATCATAACATACCTATATATTACATACATATAAAATTAGTGGAAATAGAAACAACAATAAGATAACACTGCACAATCACTGTGTAGAAATTGGAATCCTTTTATACATTGGTGCTTGGCACTTAAAGTGATATAGTCAGCTTATTAAACATAATGGCCATCTTTAAGATATTACACATATATTTGCCTCTATGATGCAGCATTTTGAATCATAATTCAATATACAAAATATATTTAAACATATGTCCAATCAGACAAGTATAAAAGAGTATAATTATCAGAACCTTTCACAAAACTATATAATAAAATTTTGAAATTCTCACTGAAGACATTATAAAATTATACGCATGCATACAAAACAATATGTTCTATTTACGAGAAAAACTTGCATGGACTTACTTTAGAAACACTAATATTACATGGGAGAAATGGATAAAATAGACTATGTTTTCTAATTATATGAGCTTTATAAAATTGGCACATCTGTAGACATAGACTATGAAATAATATTTGCTCAATGGGAGGGTAGGTTGAAATCATGACAGGTAGTGACTAGTAATAGGTAATGGAGCATTTTCAGAGGGTAGTGATAATAAAATGTTCTAGAACTGAAGGTGATGTTCATAGTGCAACTCTTTAACATTCTATGAATCATTGTACTTTATTGAAGAATTCCACATTGCATGCGCATTAGCATAAGAAAAATTTTAGAATAGTAGTAGGTGAATCTGAGTGATAATTCAGAATTTAAAATCACAGAATTCTCTAATACATGTTTATTACATTGCTGAATAAGACTATCAATAAAATATGATCTATTATATCATCTGAGTGATTATATATGACATTGTGAGTCAGTGAATATTCTACAAAATTATGTAAAATGAGGGATGAGATAAGATTGAGAAGGATGAGGGATAATGATCATCAAGATGCATTGTATTCCCTTACCATCCCTGCAATATAACATCACGTACATCTCATTGTTGCAATGGGTCCCCCTGCATCCCTATTTAAACAATCTTTTTTTCCTTCCCCTCCACAAATAACCAAAGTAGGAGGCAACAATGCTTGATAAGAAATGTACTCATTACATTGCCCATGTAATTGTAACCCCTCTGTACGTTATTTTCACAATTAAAAAAATTGTATTGGGCTGAGAATGCAGCTTAGTGGTAGACTGCTTGCCTTGCATGTGTGAAGCCTTGGGTTTGATTCCTCAGTACTACATAAAAAAACAAATCTGGAATTGGCACTGTGACACAAGTTGTAGAGTGCTAGCATGAGGAAAAGAGGCTGAAGGACATTGCCAAGGCCCTGAATTCAAGCCCCGAACTAGCTTCCAAAAAATAGATGCATTGTATTAAGCCAGGCACTAACGGCTCTTGCGTCTAAACCTAGATACTCAGGAGACTGAGGATTGAGGTTTGAAACCAGCCCAGGCAGAAAAGTCTGTAAGATTCTTTTCTCCAATTAAATCTCAGCAAAATCTGAAAGTGCTGCTGTGGCTTAATGGATAGAGTTCTAGCGTTCATCAAAGGAGCTCAGGGACAGCACCCAGGCCCAATGTTCAAATCTCAGGAGAGAAAAAGAACAAAAAACCTCAGTAAACACTATTCATAAACTGCTGTGTCATACAACAACTCCCATACAACTATTTAAGTTAATTAAAAATATGATTAGAATAATATACAAGCGATTTTGTGGACCAAACACAGATAGAATAAAAAGGTTTTTTACAGGGGACAAATTAAATTTTATGTCACACAGTTTGAGTTGAAATTTGTTCTTCAGTCTTCTTATATCATTTAGGAAATTGACAGTACTGCCAAATATAGGTAAATTTCTTTGAGAAACAGATTGAATTCTACTGTCTTTTCATAGCAAACAATACAGGTGATTTTTTTGCCTTTTGTTGAAGTATTTCTGATATTTAAAGTAGATTTGTTTTTCTATAATATTAAGTTAATCAATCTTTTCATTAGGGCAATGTTGGTCATATTTTTTTCCAGTAAATATTATCCCTTAAAATAAATGAGTATATGCTGTCAGTCTCCTATTAATATGACAAAATACTTTATAAAATCAATTTAAAAGAATGAAATATTAATCTTGCCTTCTAATTTTATACATTTCAGTTTATGTTTCTTATCCTCATTGATTTGGGTTGGTGGTGGCACAGTACCCTACCCCATGTCAGGAGCATTTGATAGAGAATGTGTCTTCATGGAAGCCAGGAAGTAAAGAAGAGGAGGAATAGGAGTGGAAGACTGAGAAATAGGAGGATTAGGAGAGGGAACAAGATAAGGAAAAGAAGGAGTCAGAGAACAAAAAGAAGGAAGAGGAGGAAAAGACTTTTAACATCCTATTTGATCACAAGTTCTCAGTGAGCAAATCTCTACAATTGTGCCCACTTGAAAAGGTTCACCACCTCTTTAGGGCAACATAGTGAAAGCTAATTATTAATCTCAATCCTTTATGATTTCAGATTTAAATTCAAAGTATTGAATAGATATTTCTATAAAATTATAATAACTTCTGTCCCTAAATATTTACTTGAATTAATCAGAGAAGCTATTTGGCATGGAGTTGGTTTGGTTATACCATTGCTGCAGAGATGAATGAAATATTTTGAATGCAAACACATTCTACTTAACAGATAATGGAGCTTCAAGATATTTCATTTTGTGACCTTCAAAAATGACTATTTTATCTAACTCACAATTACTTTAATTTTTCATAATTTTATGGCACTTCCATTCAAGTGTTTTGTCATCTCTATTGAATTTCTTTCTTTCTAGTTGAAGGAAAAATGAATATTATCACGATCATTTATTTGTTAGTTATTATGCAGAGTATAATAGGTATATAGAGTATAATAGATATAATATGAATTACTGCCATTCAAAAATACGTTATAGGGGCTGGGAAGGTGGCTCAGTGGTAGAGCGCTTGCCTTGCATGCATGAGGCCCTGGGTTCGATTCCTCAGCACCACATAAGCAAAAACAAAAAAGCCAGAAGTGGTGCTGTGGCTCAATTGGTAGAGTGCTAGCCTTGAGCTGAAGAGCTGAGGGACAGCGCCCAGGCCCAGAGTTCAGGCCCCACAACTGGACCAAAAACAAAAACAAAACAAAAAACTAAAAAACAAAAATAAGTTATAGTCAAGTCTATAGGAATAATTGGATAAGTCATGGGATATCCTGCTTTAGTTAGTTTGATTCAAATACTAAAAATCAGTGTTGAAATTCTGTTTTTCTCTAAAATGAATTGGTACTCAAACCTCAGAAATACATGACCAGTAACTAAGATTTTTGTATACTCACAAAATGTATGAATGTACATTTTTATGTAGAAAAATTTTATGTTAAAAAATTTAGGTTATAAAGAATGGAGAAAAAGTAACCACAGTAGATATTATTTAAAATTAGTGACAAAATGCTTCATTCAGCCTGACAGAACATATTGATTTTAGCTTACAGGAGAAATTTAATAATCCCTTTGTAGCTTTTGAATAATAGAGTATTTAAATTTGTCCAAATATTCTGTCATTTAAACCTACGCCTGTATATTTTTACATAAAAATGAAAAAAATATTTTTTCCACAGTGCAGGTTCAGATTTAATAACTAAATATCTAAATGTTAATTTGTTAAATTGAGAATTTAGAATTCAAATAAGAATTTTATTTTATTATTAGATATATCTGTGCTGAATATGAATGTCTCAAACTTGTAATAGTTGCTACTCAGTAAGCTGGGGTTCAAAGCCAGCCTTGGCAAGAAAGTTTGTAGGACATATATCATTTAATCATACATACACAACCACACACATATACACACACAGAGAGAGAGAGAGAGAGAGAGAGAGAGAGAGAAAGAGAGAGAGAGAGAGAAAGCCAGAAGTGGAGTTGGGATCAAATCAAATGTTAGGGCACTATCCTTGAGTTAACGAAAATAATGGATAGGCCTTGAGTTCAAATCACAAGAACAACACACATACACACACAAGCAAAATATTATATCTAAATTCTTATTTTCGTTTGGAGAAATAATCAACATCGTAAAAGTAATATTTTTACATATACTGCAACTTTTGTGAAGTGTTTTTTAGTATAATTTGTCTTAAGATATAGCTAGATTATTAAAATTAATATTAATCTAGTTAATTTTATAAGTACTCATAATATCTTGGAGTCCAACAGTTGGTATTTTTTCTATGGCCATAAGAATTATTCTGAGTGAAAGAAAGAGAGAATGGAAGAAAAAAGGAAGAAAGAAAGAAAGAAACAAAAGAAGAGAGAAAGAAAGAAGATAGAGAGAGAAGTAGGGATGGAGGAATACAGGGAGGAAGGAAAAAAGGAAGGAAGCAAGGAATGAAAAAAACGAAGGAACGAAGGAAGGAAAAATGAAGGAAGGAGGGAAGGGACAAAAACATCTTAAGTCATAAAATAGCTATTTAGCCAAACATAAACTTCATGTAAGTTCACCCTTTAGTAAAGGCAAGTTTGCAATTGTCACTTTTCTGCATGTTCTCCATGCAGGAATGAAACCAGCAAATGAAAGATCAGAAATAACCAGGTGAATCTGTTTGCATCTGTAGTAAATATGTACACAAATCTTTTTCTCATTTCCTATACATCATCAAATAACTATTTTCAAACAATTTAAATTGAGTTATAAATATTCTAAAAGTTGATGTAACCAAATGATGTCAATATATTTAGATAATGTGAATACTTGTATTGATAATGCTATTAATATTATAGTCTTAATGTTATTTTAATTATATTATGTATTTTATCAGAGAAATTAACATCCTCAGATTTTGGTGTCTGTGGAAGTCCTAATAGCAGACCATAACTAAGAACAAAGGAGAACTCTATTTGTTTGCTCAAATGAGTATTTCTCAATATTTCTAAAAGCAGTTAACTCATCAGAGATTGTTCAAATACATCAAAAGGGCCTTAGAAAAGCTGCAACACGTTTACATGGTTACCTATGATGTGATTCAAGAGCCACTAAACAATCCTACTTCACTTTACCATCACTAAATTTATTCCAATTGTAAGAAAAATCATTCACATAATTTACACGATATAAGTTTGTCCTTAAGTTACTATCTTCTATGTAATAATACCCAAATGATTCACTACACTAAGAGTTAAAGCAAAAGTTGCAAAGTGTATTGGGCTATGTAAGTCCTTTCAGATACACATGTTGAAAATCTTTTTTTAATGCTGAAATCTTTTTTTATTATTATTATGAAAATACCATACAGAGGAGTTACAATTACATGGGCAAGATAATGAGTAACATTTCTTATCAAGCATTGTTTCATCCTCCTTTGTTTCCCCTACCTATCCCATCAAATATTCTCTCTCCTGCCCACCCTTATTCCAACCCCTGGCCATTCCATTTCCCTGTCTGGTGACATTAGAATCAACCTTTCAAAATTGACCCTGAAATAATGATCCTGATAAAAGAAGCCCAATATAAGTACTCTTCCATATGATCGTCCAGCAAATAGATTATATTGAACCAGAAAATGGGCCCCCCATAATACAAGGAATTGCTTTGAAGAGGCAATTTCATAATCAATATAAACCATTCCAGAGTATGAGTAATATATTTCAGATTTTTTTACTGAGAAAATAACAGAGTTGTTACAATTACATGGGCAAGGTAATAAGTGCATTTCTTATCAAGCATTGTTGGAGAGGAAAGTGAAAATTGGGAAAGGGAGAGGGAGCACCAATCCAACATGGACAGGTCTACCTCAAGCAGAGATTTGGCAGGTTTGCAGTGGAGTCCTCCCATGAATTCAAAATTTTGTAACAGTGGGTGAAGGAAGTCAATATCCCAGTAGGTCCTAGGTAATGAGCCATATATCAGCTTTGGCCATGAACTCAAACATAGTAGTGGGTCTTCCTGAATGGAGGAAAGAACGTAATAGGAAGGATCATGAAGAAATTTGATCTGAAACAAATCATGTGACTTTTTGAACTAAGTTGGAATAATGTAGGCAAGACATTTAGATACTGTGTTTCGATCAAGGGTATTTATTTAAACTGACACATATTATTCTGTATATAAAATATTCTTTGAAATCTATATAAGTATCAAATAAAAATTCAGAAAAATTATGATCTACAGACTCAATGGATAAAATCACATACTCTTAGAAACCTATCTCAGGAGGTTTCTACATTTTAAAAAAATCCTTGAATTTCCAAAACACTTTTAAAATGCTTTTTATTGTAAAAATACTGTACAGAGGGTTTACAGTTACATGATCCAGGTAATAATCACATTTCCCATCAAGCATTTTACCTCCTCCTTTGTATTCCCCCTACCCTCCTCCGACTTGCACAAATACACTCCCCCTCCCTCTTCACCCCCTCCCTGCCTGAATTATAAAGTTCATTTTTCAACATAGTGTCTTGTACATCTAATTATTACAATGAGTCAACTTCTATTCCTATTTAAGCATTTTGTTTTTTCCCTTCCACTCCCCAAGCTAGAGAAGTGTATATAAAAGATGCAGGGAACTAACATCAAATACAGTGAAAACAGTTTATATGATGGGGGGGGGGGGAACATGCAAAAAAATTCAATGTCATAACTATTAATATTCCAACCGCATTCTTCAAGGAACTAGAAGTAATCGAAACATTCATATGGAACAATAAAAGACCCTGAATAGCAAAAACGGTCCTTAACAGAAATAATAGTGTTGGAGAAATATCAATTCCAAATTTCCATCTCTACTACAAAGCCATAGTAATCAAAACATCTTGGTACTGGCACAAGAACAGACCTGTCGACCAATGGAATAAAAATTGAAAACCCAGAAATGAACCCACCGACCTATAGCCAGCTAATCTTTGATAAGGGAGCGTATAAAAAAGAATTGAAAATTGACAGCCTCTTCAGTAAATAGTGCTGACAAAATTCGTTAAATGCGTGTAGAAAACTAAAGTTAGATCCCTATATATCACCCTGCAACAGAATCAACTCCAA
The DNA here is from genome assembly GCF_019054845.1 of Dipodomys spectabilis. Lineage (NCBI taxonomy): Eukaryota > Metazoa > Chordata > Mammalia > Rodentia > Heteromyidae > Dipodomys > Dipodomys spectabilis. The sequence goes on along the minus strand of NW_024870897.1, from coordinate 194,952 downwards.
ATGTATCAAAGACTTGAAACTCAAAGCAGACACTAGGTTTTTGAGAGTACAACTAAATTCTCAGTGGTGCTAAAGAATTTGGTTGTGCTAAGGCTGGCTGTTTCTAACAGTACTCTGTACAATTTCCTCCTAAATTTGTAAAGAGATATGTGAGAAAACATTTATTCTTCTCAAGTGCACATATCTTATAATTTCGCTGGAAGACAGTCACAGTTGATGTCGCAACAATTATGACCTCTTGGTAGTACTAACCGTACTTTTTCCTGGTTATCTGGGAAATTGAGTCTCAAGGATTTTCTCCTGGCTTTGATTCTCTTGTGGAATTCAATGTCCTCTGTAACTTGGACATAGAGTTCTAACTTTTAAAGAAAATGGTTATGAGGCCATATGAAATTATTTGGGTGATTTAATTTTTTCCTTTGAAGAGTTAAATAGAAAGAAAATTAAATAGGCTAAAATAGAAAATAATAATTTCCACACTATTCTAATTTCGTAGTGAAGAGTGGGGAGAAACTAATTCATTTTGAATTAAATTGAGAATGACGTTGTAGGGAGTAAAACATTTCCTAAGATACATCAGGGAAGGAGTGATGCATTATTGGTCACCAATTGAAAAAATAAACATTGCTGCACAAACTCTAACTACAGAACATCATTCTTAAAAATAAAAAAAATTCATGGTACTCCCAAATGAAGCTAAAAGAGCTTAAATATTATCGAAACCTATTCATATTATGTGGGGATGCTTAAGTGTCTATGTCAACATAAAACTTGGGAAAGTGAGGTAGGCTCAGAAAATGTAGGAGTTCACTTCTGACATGCAGCTACAAATTTTGAAACCTGACAAGCTAGTAACTTTTCAAATTTGTCCTCCCACACTAGGGCAGAATCTAATCCATTACAAATTCTTGCTGGAATAATTAACAGAGCTACCCGCTTCAGCTTAAATACAACCAGTCTCTTTCCTTTTTACTATTTTTAGTTAGCTTCCAGCAACAAAAACGGCATCTAGTAAAACTAATAGCAGCTTTGAGGCTAAAAATAAAAACAAAAGGCAAAAGAGGGGAGAGAGAGATTCAGTAGCAGGCATTTCATCTACTAAGGTTAGAGAAATCTTGATTTGTCACCTAGATGACAACAGGACAGCTGTCCCTTTTCTGTCACTGGGTCCACTGGTAGCCACTTGGAAATTAAGGAAAGAAGAAGAGGCAAAGCAGTAGTGACCCCTTCTATTTTCTCTGCTTAAAATGCAACCACACAATGAACAGTTCTGTACAAAGCCACAATCTTCAGAGCGCATCATCTGTACAATAGGTGGAGAAGGAACAACATGTCACACACATCCCACTCGTGCTCATACTTCCAAGGATGATTTCCACAGATCCCATGTGAGTGTCCACACGACCTTCTGGTGGTTCTTGTAATCGCTGGCACTAAAGGAGATCACAGAATTCATGGCCAGAACCTTGAGGAAATTGTGAAGAGAATTCAGTAACAGGGCCAGGCCCTTCTGATCCAGCAGTATGTTGGCCAGTATGGCGCCAATGTCAATCAGCAGTTGCAGGGGGTGGAGCACTCACCACTCATGGGGCATAGGTGTGTCAGAGTGTTCTCTTTAGTGAAAATCTCTGCTTACTACTTTTCACTTCAATACTCTTCTGCTGCATGCTACAATTCTTTTTTGCCACCCATCTCATCTTGCCCTCCACATACTGCTCCTGATTGAAGTTCTCATGGTTTCTGCAGATTGTGTCCATGTACACAAGTACCCTTCCGTCTGGAAGCCACTCATCCAAATTCTTACTTCAACCACATTAATGCACAAAGCAATACCTTCCTTGTCCTTTATGCCAACTTTAGCACACTTTGTTCATAAAGAAAGGCCCATAAAAGCAGGGCACTTGCTCAACCTCCTGGAACAGGCTTGGGGTCCTGTTGGATGCAGTTTATAAATGACTCAACTCGACTATTTCTCCCACTCTTCTCTCAACCCAAACTAATACCAAAGATCTTCAGCCCCCTCGGGATCACCACCCCTGGCCCAATTTACCTTTTCCCACAGACCTCAGAGCACCAAGACTCCTTCACCAAGCTGGTCCATTCTTGATAGTTACTTTTGAGATATAAGTTTATTTTAGCTAGTGCAACTAGAACGTATTACAACTTTTTTTAAAATACAAGTAAGCACTACTCAAAAGGGAAAAAATGAATGTTTTAACTCAATCCAAAAGGTGATAATATAACTAGAATTAGAATCTCTTGTGTGTATTACAGTAATGAGGCTTGAACTCAAAGCTTGGGTTCTGTCTTTGAGCTCTTCTTACTCAATGATGGTACTCTACTCTACCACTTGAGCCACAGATCCACTTCTGGCTTGTTTGGTGGTTAATTAGAGATGAGAATATGAAGGAATTTCTTGCCCTGGCTGGGTTTGAACCTCAATCCTTAGTCCTTGGGCTACTGAGTCCCTAAGGTTACAAACATCAGATACCAGTGCCCAGCTTAGAATTCAAATTTTCTTTTAAGTATTTAGAAGAAAGTCTTGGGGTTGAGTGAGTTCTAGGACACAATGGTAATTACTGACGAAGAGAAGTGGTAGGAAGTGCAGTTAAAATCCAATGTATATTCTGCAAAATTAAGTAGAGTAAGGGAAGGGGTATGTAGGAGAGAGATGGGTGAGAATGTTGAAAGGAGTGACACAGGCCGATATATTGTATTCATAAGCTGCTTTGTTAACTTTTTAATACCATTATAATGAAGAAGATCCCTAGGTAATATTAATATCACACATATATCCACATACACACAAACATAAACAAACTGGTTCAAAGAGAGCCACAACACACACAAACCTGAGAGACTTTTTGGTTAACTAGGAAAATGTTGGAAGCATGAGACTTGAGTGGAAAAGCCAAGTGAGAAAACAAGTTACCTGAATTTCAAGCTCCTTCACTGGCATAAACACACACACACACACACACACACACACACATGTATACCCACATACATCTACACACAAAGTTTTCATATTAGTCATATATAATCTAGAAAAATTAGGAAAATTTATGATATCACTACAAAATTTAATTTAATGAGAAAGAAATAAAAATTATATCAACAACATAGAATGAGATTGAGACAACAATAATCTTCCCAATAAACAAAAGCCAAAGATCAGACAAACGTCGAAGTTTTACAAGATTTCTATTACATTGTTTTGTATGTATGTATGAGTAATAGTAGAGATTCGACTCTATGTTTATGCTTGTCTTGTGTTTACTTAATATTGTATTCCTTATGAAAACACTTCCAATTTTTATTTTCTAGATACCCTATCCAAATCGAATTAAAATCTGTGTTCAGAATCTATTTCTATTTCCATTCTCTGAATAGCCACGATTTCCTTCTGGTATATTGTAGTCAATTAGTAAATAATCTGTACATGAATAATGCATTATTCTTTATGACATCAACAATGAAGGCACAATTTAACTGATCATATCCTCCAAAGATTACTATTATCCTACCTATTTCTTGACAGACATGAAATATAGAGAGTTGACCCCACAATTAACAGGACAATTCATCCCCTCTCTCACATGTATTTTGCTGATGGAGACCCCTGAGAGAGGATGCAAAGCCATTAAGAAGTGCAGAAAGAAGGAGAAAAAGAGGGAGAAGAAAGGCAAGAGGGAAAAGAGAGGAAGCATTAAGCCAACAAGGACAGGTTTACCTCAGGCCAAGGTCTTGGAGGTTTGCAGTGGAGCTTTCCTTTCCAATGAATTCAAAATTTGATACCAGTGGTTGAGGGAAATCGACATCCCAGTAAGTCCTAATGAGCCACATATTAGCTTTGACCATGAGCTCAAGTATTGTAATGTGTCTTCCTGAATGGAGAAAGAATATAATAGGAAGGATCATGAAAAACTTTGCCCCGATATATAGCACATGAGTTAATGAACTAAATTGGAATAATGTAGGTAAGACATTTAGATATTGTATTTTGATAAGGGACATTTGTTTATAATGGCACATGTGTTACTCTATATATAAAATACATTCTGTCTAAGCTATAAACGTATCAAATAAAATTTTAGAATCTTATGGATGTCTAGAACCAATTAATGATATCACATACTCTAAGAAAGATATCTCAGGAGGTTTCTCATGTTTAAAATGAATTTTGTTGATTATTGATTTATTTTCGAGAACAGTGAGTTTTTGAGAGTCTAACTACATTCTGAGTGGTGCTACTGCATTTATTGATAATATTACCCTCCATCTCTCAAGGAAGAGAGAGAGAGAGAGAGAGAGAGAGAGAGAGAGAGAGAGAGAGAGAGAGAGAGAGAGAGAGAGAGAGAGAGAGAGAGAGAGAGAGAGAGAGAGAGAGAGAGAGAGAGAGAGAGAGAGAGAGAGAGAGAGATGAAGTCATTATAGCATTTTCTCTGAGGGATAGACAATATTTAATACTTGTACAGGATCTTGCCTAGAACTATAGGTAAATGATTATTTTATAACAGAGAAAAGTAAGCTACAAAAGATGGAATATTTTCCTTTTTGTACACAGTTTTGTTGATAAATCACCAACTTTAAGGAGTAAATCTACATAGCTAAACTCATTAAGATATTAATGAGATTTATACTTCATTTTCTTTCTTTATGTACTTGTTCTGGGGTTGATATCAGGATCTGGGTAATATTTTTAATTTTTTATAATCACTCAATTTTTAATGTGATTGTAGAGGTGATGTAAGGAGAGGTTATCATTCACAAGTCAGGTAATAGGTATATTTCTTTTAGGATCATGTAAACCCTTCTCTCCCTGAGCTTTATTTGGGTCAAGGTAAGAACTCTACCACACTTGAGCCACAGCTCTACTTCTGGTCTTTCGGTGTTTCAGTGGAGATAAAAGTGTCACAGACAATTCTGGCTGAGCTTGTTTGAACTGTCAGCTTGTTTGAACGTAGGAAGGATTACAAGTGTGAGCAATTCCTACACGGAATATTATTCTTTAAACTGACACAAAATTATAGTAAAATATATAATTCTCTGGAAACGTAGTCTGTGATTCAAGTAGCAGAGTTATTACTTCTGGAAATGTTTCTGAAAAGGACATGGCGAGAGAGTTGTAACTCTTTCTGTAATATAAGCCTTTCATTTCATTCATCTGTATTTCTCTAAAGTGTTTAGTATTGATATTTTTTATTGTGAAAATACCGTACATAGGGTTTACAATTACATGGGCAAGGATATCAGTACATTTCTAATCAAGCATTGATGTCTCCTCTTTTTTTTCTCCTTTTCATCCCTTCCCAACTCCCACCCCCACCAACCCTGCCCCGGCAAAATTTGTAAAGTTCGTTTTTCTACATAACGACTTGTACATCTCATTGCTGAAATGGGTCCACCAGTATCCCTATTTAAACGATTTGTTTTTTCCCTTCCCCTCCATAAATTATACCAACATCAAATACAGTGAAAGCATGGTTATAACATGGGGGAGGGACATTCAAAGCAACAAAGAAATAGTAACAATCACATGTAAGAAAATATATTTGAATATTTATCTTGTGGTTCAGTGTCCCTAACATCAAATTATCTGACCTTTTCTGCTTGTTTCAAACATATACTAGTTATTGCAAATAAAGGAGACCATGGGACCTATGTTTCTTTGGGCCTGGCTTACTTCACTTAATATAATTTTTTCCATCTTTCCATTTCTGAACAAATGGTGCAATGTCATTCTTTATGATTTAGCCATCGAATTCCCTTGGGAATATATACATTTTCTTGATCCATTCATCTACTGAGGGGTATCTGGTTGCTTCCATATCTTAGCTAAGGCAAATAATGCTGCAATAAAAATAGTTGTGCTGGTAGCTTTAGTATGGTCTTATTTGTGATCATTTGCGTAAATGCCCAAAATTGGGATTGTTGGGTCATAAGAGAGATCTATGTGGAGTCTTTTGTGGAATCTTCATACTACTTTCCACAGAGGTTGAACAAGTTTTTCTCTCACCAACAATGCAGTAAGGTTCCCTACTGTACAAATCCCTTCCAACCTGTGTTGTTATTAGAGTTCTTAATCATAGCCATTCTGTGAGTGAGGTGGTATCTCAATGTTGTTTTTATTTGCATTTCTTTTATGACTAGGGAGGTTGAGCAATTCTTCATGTGTCTATTGGCCATGCTTCTTTCTCCTTCAGAGAAGTTTCTCTTTGAGTCTTTAGCCCACTTATTTATTGGGCAGTTGGTTTCTTTTTTGAGGACTTGTTGTTGGGGGATTTATTTTTTTGAGTTCCGGGTATATTTTAAATATGAGACCCTTGTCCATTGTAGGGCCACTGAAGATCTTCTCCCAATCCGTGGGCTTTCTATTGATCTTCCAATTATGTCCTTTGCCATGCAGAAGTTCTGCAATTTCATGCAATCCCATTTGTCCAACCTTTCTTTGATTTGTTGTGTTTCTTGGTCTCGATTAAGAAAATTTGGCCTGTTCCAAGTAGTACTAGGGTTTCCCCTATTCTGTCCTGTAATGTTTTCAGAGTGTTTGCTTTGACTCCGAGGTCTTTGATCCATTTGATGTTGGTTCTGGAGCAGGGTGATATATAAGGTTCTATCTTTATTTTTCTACAAGTAGTTAACCAACTTTGCCAGCACCATTTTCTGAAGAGGTTGTCTTTTTTCTATCCTATATTTTTTTTAGCTTCCTTATCAAAGATTCATTTCTGGTTTTTCACTTCTAATCCATTGATCCTGAGGTTTGTTCTTGTGTCAGTCCCAAGCTGATTTGATGACTATTGTTTTGTAATATAGTTTGAAATTTGGTATTGATATTCCTCCAGCACTGTTCTTTCTGTTAAAGGCCGTTTTTGCTATTTGCGGTATTTTGTTCTTCTCTATGAATTTTGGGATTGGAATATTGATAGGTATCGGACTGAATTTTTAGATAGCATTTGGAAATATTGGCATTTTCATGATGTTGATCCTTCCAATTCTGGAGCATGGGAGGTTTTGGCACTTTCTACGTTTTGTTTGATTTCCTTTTACACGTTTGTACATAGGCTTTATATGTGTATAAAAATAATAATGCTATTAAAGAATTTATAACTAAGAGTTTTTGAACTGAGTAATACATTTCTGTATTAAGTGTGTACACAATGGGGGATAAGGTCTAATTATTGACAGCACGTATATACCTGAGGAGGATCAGAACAGCAATTAAGTCACACAAAAAAGAATGAAAGAGAAAAAAATGAAAAGAATGAAAAGGATAAAAAAGAAAAGAAACAAACCCAAAAGATCAGTACAGATTTTAAAAAATCACACGCCCACTTACACACATATACATCTAAAATAAAAATTATGATGTAAAAAAGATTAATAGAAAACAGTTTTCAACAAAAATTTTAAAAGGTACAAAAAATAGTTCTTTGATTTTTTTTGTGGGGGGAGGGAGTTGATGAGAAGATCCTGTATCTCCCTTGTGTCCATCACCAGACTCCTGGTAGAGTCTCTGGTCTGATTGTGCTGTTTGGTTTTCCTGTGGTTTGATTGGTTTCTTAAATCAGTTTGATCAAGCAGAAAAATTCGCTGCTTTACCCAGGATTTTGTGATCCTCCTCCCAGGCTAGTTCAGTGAGAGGGAGATCTGCTTTGAGTATTACAAAAGAGGGAGATGGCTGTTTCTTCTAGTTTGGAGATGCTGTGATGAGGCTAAGTTCTTGGTAGAGTTGAGGCCTTTCAGAAAACAGTAGCTTTGCCCTAAGGGGCTAGTATGTGAGAAACTCACAGAGTCCAGCCTGGAGCCATTCTCAGGGTTTATGTTTACTAAATTTCAATTGTTTTTCTAGGTTGCTTTAGGGAGGGGTAGCTCTGGCTCTGTTTACCCAGTGTAGAAAGTCACTCCTCTGGGGGCAGAGCTTTCACTGCCTGGGCTGGGTGACTTTCCTCTGGGTGAAGCTGAGCCTGGCAGGTCAGGTCAGGTTCCTGTGACCTGTTAAATGACTCTTTTGTTTTCTTCCAAGGCCTGAGTTAGAGCTAGCTGCTCAGCCAGGCTTGTCAGTATCAAAGATGGAGATCTCTGGTGGGGGAAGGGAGGGGTGGCTTTCCCTCCTCTGCTCTTTGAGAAGCAGTGAGGATGTCACGGTTCTACTCACGCCAGTGTCTTCGCTCCTGGGTCGTCACTGGCCTGCGATCTACAGGATGAAGATATTTGCTCCTTGTCAGTTCTTGCTGGTGTTGAGTAGAATACGCTTGCCAGCCTTGTCTGGTGCCTTAGTCCCTGAATCTCTATGTTGTAGGTATGGCTGCTATGGCCACCGGTGCTCTTCCTGCCACAGCCGCTGCTACCTGCAAGTGCTCAGATCTGTCTCCTTGCCTGGATTTTCCCTCTCTGGCTAAAGAAACTCTCTGTACTGTGATGGGACACTTGGTGCAATTCTCTAGCCTAGGAATGTGCACCAGAAAACTAAAACTGCTTTCTCTGCGAGAGGTTGTTTAGCATGCAGTTTCTTCTCTGCCATCTTCTTCGGAATGCCCTAATAATGCCTTTTATTTTAACATTAAAGTTGTAAGTAACACATTTGAAGTCCTAGTGAAATTTGAAGGTTCAGATTTAAAGTTAAATTTTCAAAATTCCCAAATATTGCATTTTGGCAACCAATATGGAAAACAGGCATGTTTTATCCTCAAGAATGTCATTATTTCATGTGCAAAAAGTTAAATAAATATAATATTAATTCAGTGTAATTCAGTGGAAATAAGAAATCATATACTTACATAATGCATCAATTCCATAGATTATGAGGTCTATTGATCAAAATACTATACTTGTTTTAAGTAGATTACTTAAGACATGAAGCAATTGATAATTTTCTTTAATCGGTGAAGTTAATATAGAAGTTCTGTGTGCTTGATACATGTCAATTTACACATATGCTTGGCTCATCTCAATGTTATTTGAGGATAACTGAGAAAAGAACTAGAAAAAAATCACTCAAATGTTTAGCTTCATTTTGTGGCTAAATATGTCTTTTTTATATCTATTTTATTTTATTTGAAAAATATGGTAAATTTATTTAAGTTACATCAACAATAATGAGAAATACACAGCCCATAATTCCTTAAAAGACAATTAATAAGAAAAAAAAGAAATGATAAAGAAACAAATAGAATGTCATTTTGCACGTGGTCATTGTATATTGTGGTGGTTTGTAATTGTTTATTATGTGACTATCCCATTAATCTGGGCTCCAATCACTAGGGCTACTAGATGAAAATTTCAAAATCTAGAGCAGTTAACACAGCTGTGCAGTTATTTGTGGGTTTCACTATAGTAGTAGCTGGGCATAAACTCTAAAATGAAATAATTCTAGTGCTCTACAGGTAAGAATGTGATGAAAAGCATACTTTTATATTCCTAGATGAAATAAGAAGAACACACCTTCAAAGCTTACTATACCATTAGCCCTTTAAATAACAGTGCCATTTTTAAGGCAATATAGATGATTAAAGTCTTTCATCTCTCCCATCCATTAATGCCATTCACAAATCATTGCCAAGGTAAATTTTTAGTTCTTTTTGATATTTAAATGGCTTAGGAGTAACATAAAGAATAATTTTATTGACAAAATTTAATTTAGAATAAGCAAGCAAACGAGATTCAACTCCATAGTATTACCTTTAGGAAAAATGAATTAAGGAATATGGCATGTCCATTGTAATTAATATTAGAAATTAGGGCAAAATTCCAGAAAGAGACTCTGGAAGAAGGAAAAAGAAGTCTTTGATAAGATATATTAAAGATTACCTAGGGACAAGTAATTTTGCCTACCTTTTGTATTATATGATAACAACATATTTTTGTTTGCTAATCAGTAAGACTCAAAGAGATTTTTGAATATAATAGGAAAAATGCATAGTCGTGAATGAATGAAATTAGGGAGTAGATGGTTCAGGAGCTAGGTGATTCTGTAAAATATTCTCATTATTTTGAATAATCTGGTGTTTATGTATGTGTGGAATTATGAATGTATTTATGTCTGGGCAGGAAAGTTTGATTATTAGATCATGGCTGGTACACAATGTCTGGAACTTAACCTGAGTCAGAGTGGTAAATACGTGTGTGTGTGTGTGTGTGTGTGTGTGTGTGTGTGTATGGGTGTGCCTGCAAGTCTGTATTTAGAAGGAAGCATCTTATTTCCCTCAGAGTATACAATTAATTATATTAGGTATACTATATTAATGACAGCAGATAAAAGTAATTAACATTTCATGCCATATGTTTTTGTTCATATGATTGCATGAACAATCTAAAAAGTTATGTTTGGGGATTGAGTTTTGTGGAAGGTCAACTGAAAGCATAAACTTTTGGAATCTTGAGAAGGATATCAATGGCAATCATTCCAGTGTAGATCAAGTTTAGACAACACTTGCAAGGATATATAATCCTATTTGAAAATGCAATAGTTATTCATTTTTCCATAGCTACATTATTCTATAAATTTGTAGGAAAACAAGTTCAATTATGGAAACATAATGTAATGTCATTATTTACTGCATACAGTTTAACACTTTAGTTTCGTCAAGTCGAAATACCATTTATTTCTACTGTATAGGAAGGAAAATGTTAAATATTACAATTTGTGCCATAGTTCACATTAGGAAGCTTTCTCTGTATCAATAAGTTTATTTCTTTTGTTTCTGTTTTCCTATTTATAATTCTGTTTTTAAGGACTTTTTCTTCCTCCACATTTGAGGCTTGAATATACCTCATGCTCTCAGTTTTTGGTAACAGTAGTCAGTGTACCATTAGAACCATGCCTCCAGCAAAGAAATTTTTGTAGTTAAATGGAGGTAGAAACTCATGAAATTCCCTACCAGCCTGAGAACCATTATCTCACAAGTGCCATCCTTCTTATTCACTAGAATCATATAGATGAGTCATGGACCCCAAGAGTCAATGACTTTTCATGTCTTATAGATTCCACGTTTGCTAGTAATTGTAATAATAAACTACCACAGATTGGGTAGCATTAACACTGTAGATACATTGCCTCTAAGTTTGTGGAACTAGAACTCCAAGATCAGAGTTGGCTTCTTCTGAATCCTCTTTCCTTGGCATACCCATGGCCTTGTGCTTTTCTTGCAGGAGACATCAACTTAAATGCTACCTTTGAGATTCTGTTTCCAAATGCATTCATTTTCTAAGGCAATGGGTTGTTGAAGTTTAGTATGATTTCAGTGGGACAGTATCGAACAGATAACATATTACTTAATGGATAGAAGAAAATCTAGAGTTAGAAATTATTTGGATTGGGCATGGAAGTTATGGTTATACTTTAAAAAATAGGAAAAGAGATAAAGGTTTTATTAGAGCTTATAAAACCAGTATGAATTCTTTACCTTAGACAAGCCAAATTCTTACCCTGGCACACTTAAATTCCTAGTGGTACTGGGGGATTGACCCCAAAACCCTATACTTGTAAAACAGCATCTCTAGTACTGCCATACCTGCATATTGTAATTGGATTGTTTATTTTCAAGTAGTATCACTATGCCTGGGCCTGTTTAGACTGCAGTACTCCTAACACAAACATAATTCATTGCATCCAGCAAATGGTTATAATTTCTGAAACTTCTTTTTTTGTCTGGGCTTGCCTGGAACTGAAATTCTGTAATCTCTGTTTCCCAAGTAGATAAGATTACAGGTTTGAGCCACTTTATACAGTAAAAGTATACAATTTAGGGCTGGGAAGGTGGCTCAGTGGTAGAACCCTTGCCTTGCATGCATGAGGCCCTTGGTTCAATAACTCAGCACCACATAAGCAAAACGAAAAAAGCCAAAAGTGGCACTGTGGCTCAAGTGGTAGAGCACTAGCCTTGAGCTGAAGAGCTGAGGGATAGTGTCCAGGCCCAGTGTTCAGGCCCCACCACCGGACCCACCCCAAAAAAAGAAAAGTATACCATTTTAAAAAACCTTGATATTGCCTATATTTGTGCTTAAGGTATATAGTTTACCTTAATTTTTGTTTAGTACTCTGAATTGAAAACATTTTCTTGGTATGCATGGCTTTGTTTTTGGATGGAATCCTATAACAATAAAAAAATCTCCCAAAAGTCTATGTCAAAATTCATGGAAAGGAAAACTTCAGTTGGAAACAAAATACTGATCCTTAAGTTATAAATGCAATATATTTATTGTGTTAGTCAATGCTTTCTTAAATATTAGAAGAGAAGGAAGGTAGAAATGTGAAATATGTAAGGTATAATTTGGATAACCTACTGGGCGTCTGTAGAAATTCTGTAGTTTTCACTTTATGTTATCTTCCTTTCTTAAAGCTTGCTTTATTAGAACCCTCTGGGTTGATAATGGTTGGACTGACTGGTAACCTTCTCCAGGAAATTAAGCTTATTTTAGAAGGCTGATGGTGTGGTAAATAATGGAATGATCAGAATGAGCACAGATATTGTCACAGAATGAGCCAACCAGGTTCAACTGCTGAACAGCAAAACAAGCAAAGGTTCAAGTCTGATTATCCACATTGGAAGATATATAGATAAACATACATATACATATACATGTACATGTACATATACATACACATATATATACATACGCATATACATAAACATATACATACATACTTGAAAAAGTAAATATCTGGTAGAATATAGAGAATCTTGGCCTGACAAGTATTAAATTATATCAAACTAGTTGCACGAAAGGTACAGTAAAATATCAATTGTTTAGTATAGATTTTGCATAGATTATGTAAAGGATGAAAATTCTTCTTTCATTTTATACTTTACAAATATCCATAGTTTTACGTTTTTTTACATTGTACTAGGAGTATCTATACAATAGTGAGAATTGGAATTACACGAAATATGCAACATGTTGGTTTAAGGATGTAATCTTAGCTAGTTAAGAAATAGTCAGATAAGTTGATGTTAGGCGAAATGAACCCCAATATAAGAATTCAATTTGTTTTTCTTTCTTGCGATTGTTTCTAACATATTTATAAGATGATTTATTTGTTGCTTTGTATGTCCCTCCCCCATGGTATAAGCCCTGTTTTCGCTGTATTTGATGTTGGTATAATTTGTGGAGGGGAAGGGAAAAAAACAAATTGTTTAAATAGGGATACAGGTGGACTCATTGCAACAATGAGATGTACAAGAGGTTATGTCGAAAAACAAGCTTCACAATTATGTCGGGAGGTGGGGGCTGGGAAGAGCGGGAGGATGGGAAGGGCTGGGAAGGGGAAACAAAGGAGGAGGGAACAATGCTTGATAAGAAATGTACTCATTACCTTCCCCATGTAATTGTAACCCCTCTGAATGGTATATTGACAATTTAAAAAATAAGAGAAATGGGAAAAAAAGAGATTGAGATCTGAAGATCACAGTTCAAAGCCAGCCTGAGTAAGAAAGTTCATTAGATTCTTATCTCCAATTAACGACCACTTCAAATTGTATGTAAAGCACTGGCCTTGACCACAAAACACCAACCAGGCCCTGAGTTTAAGCTCTAGGATCAACAGAAACAAAAACACAAAAAGCAACATGGAATTAGATATTTTATAAGGAAGCACATTTTAATATATTCTACATTGTTAGAAAGACTAGACTTCTGAGTTAGAGTTATAACCTACCATACTAAGTGATATTGTCCATTTATTAAGCAGAAAGGCTTTTTCAGATTTACAAGTTTGAAGGTTTCAGTGTATGTTCATTCAGTTGGTTATGTTGCTTTGGGGGCCTACGACAAGACAATGTCAATTTGGGGGATATGTCAAAGAGAAATGATTTTGACCTAGAATGATTAAAAGATAAAAGAAGTAAGAAGATGAGCGTCTATGTTCTCATGGGTTTCACTCTGAAAAACTTAATCTCCAGAAGAACTATTCAGGTATTCTCTTCAGTCTGGGAGGAAATCAAAAGTCATTTTTCTTTTACACATAGCTCTTTCTGGGGCATTCTAAAATCAAATGGCAACATCTTCACCAATGGTAATGACTTGTCCAGGAGTGGAAGCAAATAGATATTTCTATAAATTCTAATCAGATCTCAGCAGACTAAATATTTTATGGAATTTCTATTAAAATATTTTCTTGCACACTGACTGGGTCTTCTTTCTACATGATTGTATGTTTGTGTGTAAATTTGTGTTTGAATAAACTAATATAACAACGTAGAGATAAAAGTATTAGTATGGCCTTTTGTTTTTCTTCTCATATCATGAAAACCTGCCACAATTCCCAAAAAATTCCCATCCAACATTCAAACATTAATGCTGTCCCAAAAGTTCTGGTACATCCACCTCATTTAAAACAGCCATGCTATATGAAAATTTTAAGTCTTCCAATTACATTGTCAACAAAGAAACAACGTATAATATTTCTTTTAAAAATAGCTAGATTGTAGAACACTTTAGCCAGAAAATTGAAGGAATATATATTATGGGATTTCATTTAAATATTTAGTCACTTAAATTGATATTCTATATGCACTACTCAGAGCCCTTTTGAACTACATAATTGCAAAACTAACCTATTACCATCTTCTATGAAGACAGTCCTTGCTGAAAACAATCCAAATGTGGTAAAAAAAAATTTACACGTATGCCATTGTCAAATGCTGCAGTTCTAAAGCATGGAACTGACAGAACAATTAATGCCTGTGAAAAGCTGGTTCTAAGGAGTATGGAAAGGGAATACATTGCATCATTAGTGGAAAAATCCACAGATGTTTCAGGTTGGGTTTCATTATTGGCATTTGTGAGATATATTTTGGAAAGCACAATGAATGAAAGCATGCCATTTGTAAAACTTTGCTGGGAAAGAAAACTCATTGAAATGTTTGAAATGAGAATACAGACAATAGAGTGGCTAAGATGTGGGATGCAGCTTTAAATACAGACTGAAGCAAGGCAAAGAATGGGAATAAAGTTTTTCCTTATCAAATGTTTTCAGGGTATATTGTGCGATACACTACAATAATGAAATGAACATTTCTTTAAAAAAGAAAGGAAAAATTACTGTCACCTGTTGAATTTCTTTTTTTAAATTTAATTTAATTTAATGTTTTTATTGGGAAAATATACCATACAGAGGGTTTACAATTACATGGGCAAGATAATGAGTACATTTCTTATCAAGCACTGTAGACTCCTCCTTTGTTTCCCCTTCCCATCCCTGCCCATCCTCTCCTCGCCCTCCCTAACTTATATCTCCCCCCCGCACAAAAGTTGCAAAGTTCATTTTCGACATAAAGACTTGCACATCTTATTGTTGCAATGAATGCACCTGTATCCCTATTTAAACGATTTCTTTTTCCCCTTCCCCTCCACAAATTATAGCGACATCAAATACAGTGAAAGCAGGGGTTATACTGTGGGGGAGGGACATACAAAGCAACAAAGAAATACTCATAAATGTGTTAGAAACAGTCATATGAAAGAAAAAAAAAACATTTGAATACATATCTTAGGGTTCATTTCCCTAACATCAACTAATCACATTTTTTGCTTGACTCAGACATATACTAGATATTGCAAATAAGGGAAACCATGGGACTTATGTTTCTTTGGACCTGGCTTACTTCACTTAATATAGTTTTTTCCAAGCCTTTCCATTCCCTAACAAATGGGGCAATGTCATTCTTTCTGATGGAGGCATAGAATTCCATTGTGTATATATACCAAATTTTCTTGATCCATTCATCTACTGAGGGGCATCTGGGTTGGTTCCATATCTTCTTATCAAGCATTGTTGCCTCCTCCTGTGTTTCCCATTCCCATCTCTTCTCATCTCTCTCCCCCCTCCCCCGCCCCCTTCCTCTCTCCCCTCCCTCCGCCAAAATTGTAAAGTTAATTTTTCGACATATAAGTTTCCAATATTTTTGCTTTTATGCAATTGTTTCTAACATATTTATCTTTGTTGCTTTGTATGTCCCTCCCCCACAGTATAACCCCTGCTTTCACTGTATTTGATGTTAATATAATTTGTGGAGGGGAAGGGAAAAACAAATCGTTTAAATAGGGATACAGGTGGATCCATTGCAACAATGAGATGGACCTGTTGAATTTTTTTTTAAAGTGAATCTTAAATGAAAAGAATGAAGAAATTTAGATGTTTAATAAAATATTATCAAGAATTTCTTTATTTTTTTCTTAAAAGTTAAAACAAACTGAAAGACTAATAGTCCATTAAGATTATTATATAGTAAGTTTCCTGTCATTTATTTTCCTTTTGTACCTCCTTTTTGGAGGTGATATAAATTTTTTTTTTTCAGAAAGACAATCTGGTCTTAACCACTACACACAAAATTTATGCTGTCCTAGAATCAGAGAGTAATTTTTAAAATTAAATTAAGATAATAGTAGGCTCATTTTATGCTAACACAAAATATAAACACCAATGACATTTTTCACTGAACAACCACTCATAAATAATCATGAAATAATAAACTAAAAATCCATGTAAATTTTTTTTGTCAGTTGTGGGGCTTGAACTGTTGGCCTGGGCACTGTCTCTCAGTTCTTCTGCTCAAGACTACTACTGTATCACTCAGCCACAATGCCAATTCTGGTTTTCAGATGGTTTATGGGAGATAAGTCCCATGGCCTTTTCTGCCCAGGCTGGCTTTGAATCATTAGCCTCAGATCTCAGACTCCTGAGTAGCTAGATCCAAGCCCAGAACCAAGTCCATTTAAAAAAAGCAAGCTTATTGAAATTTCAGGCTTTTTTCCAATAAACAATGTTATTTTCAGCATTAGTTTATAGCTATGAGTTATTTTGAGGTGTAACTTCCATTTTTTTAATATAATCAAATATAATTTCTACTATTTCTCATTTTCTCACAAAATACACTGTAATTGACTTTCCAAAAAGTCAATTATTACATATTATTTTACACCCTATCATTATTACACTGTATATTACATATAGTGTGAAGTGAAAATAGTTTGGCCCATTTCATATATATGTGTAGATTTTATTTTATTTAATTTTAGCATTATAAATTCACATCTGTCTTTTAAAACTGAGGAAAGAAGAATTTAGAGTTAAAATCAAATATGAATGTGTAGTGTGTCTCAATTGAACCAAAAATTCTGAGTTCACACAGACAAAATTATTTTCTTTCCACTAAAGACTTTGAAGTAATACCATTGGAAACAGTGAGGCAAGAGGAAGAAGAATTCAAATCATGTCAAACATTGGCTCTGTTATTCTGCTACTCCCTCCATTAAGAAGACCTGCTCATTCTCAGTTGTCACAAAACTTCAAATGTCTTAGAATTCTATTTGGAAAAGATCTGAATCACTGATGCTTTTTGTGCTTTATGTTATATGAAAAAATATAAAGACACAAAACAATTAAAATAAAATGCACATATGAGTTGAAAAACAACCAACAAAGTAGAACTCCAGCAGCAACAAACCTATGTTATGCCCCCCTTTTTTGTAAATACTAAAACCTCAAATACATGTTAATTTGAGTAGAGCCATAAATATAACTCTGTCTCAGAAATAAGGTTCTGTTAATTTGTAATTAAATTCATCTAGATGAACCTAATATATCAAATCCCTTGAATGGATCGAATTGTTTAAAACAAATGTAACTATGTGAAGTATGATCTGCACATATTTAGAAGAATAAAATGTAACAATATCAAATCACAAAAATCATGACATAATTAAAAATTCAGAAATTCAATGAATAACTCCAATAGTATCCATATTGAGAACTAAATACTATTGATTTAAGAACAAAATATCCAAACAATAGAATCTGAGCAGTGTATATGACTGTACATAATTTAAACTACTCCAAATTACATGATTGTAGAAGATTGGATGTGGGTTCTGTAAAGGAAAACATCAGCCATTATATAAATGAAATTAAAATTTCATGAAAGGAGAGAAGTAGTTTCTAGAAAATAATATTTGAAAAAATGGTGGTCAAAATCTTTCTAGTACTGACAATATTGCATACCTATTTAGTTAGATACAAAAAAGACCCAAGTTACATGAGCTGATTTGAAACTTTGGCAAAGTAGCAGGATACAACTGAAACATTATTATGGATATTGACTCTGGCATGGAATTCATTTCCTCTTTGATCTGACAAATGAATATATGAAAGAACATAACTTCTCCAACTAAATATCAAGACCTAACTAAACGTATAACCAGAAAAGTCATCATGCAAGCCATAGTGCAATTGGGGTAAAAGAAAAATCAGTCATACAGATTCTGTATTTATTTTAAATGTTGATTTTTTCATAAATTATTTCCATTAACTTGCATTTTAAAAACATTGTATTAAATGATGTGTACCTTGGTAATTTTAGATGGCTCCTTAAATTTTGTTCTGAATATAATGTATCACTTTAGTTCCTAACCCATGAAATGATGTTGATTACAAAACAAATGCTAATAACCAATGTTTATAACACACAAAATCTCATAAGCATGGTACCAGTAAGCATGGGTTAACTTTGTGATATCATGGTCTCATGACTGATGAGGTCTATCTGCATGAGTATTGTACCTAGATTCCTCAGCCTAAATTTAGCCACTGTTAAATATGTTTATATCTATTTATCTATATATACAGATATATATATAGATAGATATATAGATATAGATATGTCTGTCACCATCAGATATTAAACCTGAGTATAAAGGCTAAGGAAAATGATAAGGTAAAAATTTAGCTTTTCTGGATATATACAAAAATGCATTGGTTTAAAGTCAACCTATTTCTCCAAAACATTTTCAGCATTTCCTTACTATATGTTTTATTCTCAAGAAGGGAATGGGGAATGTGAGAAGAGGACTAAAAAAGCATTGTCTTCAAATATACATAATTTGGATTTACCTCTTTATTTTGTTATAGGCATTTTTGATAAAACTTTTATATAACCGATTTCCTGGTCAGGTATAATATATCCTAATTGCATACACCAAAGTACATTCAGAAAATGGTATATAGAAATTAAGTAAAGAAAATATATTCAATAAGTATCAAAACGTATATGCCTATAGAGATAATATTTTGAAGATTAAAATGGAAATATTCTAATATAATAATTAATTTGATTGAACAATTAAATATTGACAGTATTTAACTAGAATACTTTAATGCTACTTGGACAAGATTGTCTTTCTAAATTAGCAAAACCAGTTTCTCCTTTTAATTCATCAGGGAAATATTTGAACAAATGAACTTATAACAACTAGAATGAATTTTTGTGTTTTTATTAGCAAATATTAATTTCCCAAAGTATTTTTATTGTATTATACACATATGTCTACATAATATAGCTTGCTAAATTTTATTCTTTTTATTAATTTTATTATCCTGTTTTTATATGTTTTATTATGTCATCATACTAACTTATACAGTATTTGAACATATTTACTCCACACTATTTCTCTTCATGTCCTCACTCATTTTTTCCCAAACTTAAATAGTTCCATCTTTTACAACTGGCTCAGGCATTTTATTTTCTGGGTCTAGAGTCTGCACATGAGAAATCTAGTATTTGTTTTTCCGGGTATGGCTTATTGCTTTAATGTGAAGTTTTCCAGTTCCTTCTCTTTTGTTGAATATGGTATGATTTCATTATTATGTGTGGCTAAATAATACATCATTGTGTATATATGTATTTATATATATATATATATATATATATATATAACAATTTATTCAGTTGATGATTAAGGAACATGTAGGTGAATTCTGTAGTTATTTAAATTTTTATGGGGAGAAAGAAGGATGTAAATAATGATGCTTGGAAAGAGAAACATGCTCTTTAGAAGGGCACATTAGTATTTCCTCTCAGCAGCTCTTTCATTAGTATTTCAATAATACATTATATTTAAAGTATAAATTACATTTGCAAATGTTTTCTTTTTCAGTATCTATAATATTTTTATTACAGTGTTACATTTAGTATGTCACGTGAGTATGGAAATGATGTGAGCATGACTATGTATGCATGTTTGTATATGTAGCTGACTCTAAGAAAACTGAGTGTATGTGAGATACAGGATTCAAATAATAGTTTCAGACCTATACATTGCTAAATTTATGTACATGTCCTGTTCGTGGAGTGTGATTTCAAGATCACATTTTGGTAGGTTTCATACCAAGTAAGTAGATGTTTCTAATCCAAAATTATAAGGAATAAAACAACTACTCTGTTTCATAATCATTTAGTCTTAGTACTCAAGACAATGTAATAAGTGTAAAAAATTATTGAAATATGATGGGTCAGTGGTAAGTCTTTAGAAACTCTACATTTTTCCCCAAAATCTTCATATGTACTCTTTGGATATAAATTACAAATATATTTTGAAACATACAGATACAATGTGAACATATTATATATGTAAATATATGTACATAATGTAAATATATTTTATATTTGGTTATATTTTGAAGGTGAATCATATATATCTATTTATATTTAAATGTAATTCCTCTCGTCATACACACACACACACACACACACACACACACACACATATTGTTTTCTTGTTTTGTTATTTTTTTTGTCAGTTTTGGGCCTTAAACTCTGAGCTTGGGTGCTGTCCCTGTGCTCTTCAGCTCAAGGTGAGGGCTCTACCGCTTGAGACATAGCCCCACTTCTGGTTTTCTGATGGTGTATTGGACATAAGAATCTCATGGACTTTCCAGCCAGGGCTGGCACTGAACCGTGATCCTCAGATCTCAGCCTTCTGAGTTGCTGGGATTACAGGCGTGAGCCACCAGCACCTGGCTATATTTATATCTAAGATTTGTCAGTGGAACAAAGGGTACAGAAACTATTATTCTTATCACGAAAGGACTTCATATTGGCAGGTATTATTACAAGAAGACATATGATGAATATTCACAGTGGCACAAAAATCCCTTAGGTGCCTAGCAAGACAGCACCTTTTTCAAGACACTGTATGTAGTATGAGAGGTTTGCAAACTAAGCAACTGTAGAAGAAAGTGAACCCTACGCATAACTGAAAATTGCAGGAACCCAGTCTTCTGTGACAGATTTAGCAAGGCCTCTCTTGGAGATTCTTGTAAGGGACATGATGAACAATTTATAGTTTAGTTTTGATTACAGGACTCTTTTACATCTATCACTCAGATATTAACTTAGATATAACTTAGATATTAACTCAGATATAAATTTAATATAGTTCCTTTTGCTCTAACTTATATTTTCATGGCTCAGGAAAATGTTTTTGTTTGTGAAAACTTGGTTGTTCACAACATAGGCATGGGTTTTTAATCCTTTTGAAATTACTTTTTGCAGAGTATTCTCTGAGATGAGCTTCTCTTTATCATATCATAGGAATAAACTTACTCTGATTCAAGCTAACTTGTTCTCTCCCATCTGAACAGACTTCTTTACATGTCAACAAACCCTCATTTACTTGCAAAAGTCTGTCAGTGAGTCAAACCTAGCTCACCCAAGTGAGGTGTATTCCTCTCCCATGTTTCCTTTACATTGAAAAATGGTAAGAACTGTTTAGCATTGCTCATACTTTATAATGTGAAGTGTGACTCCTATTTTTCATAAGGTGAATCAAGCAGAGGAATGGATTAATATGTAAAAAAAAAAAAAGCCTTTGAAATAGTCTTGAACCTTGAAAATTGTCCTGGGTATGAATTTTTGGAGAAATCTCCCTATTCAAAGATGAACGACTCATTTTTTTTATTGGGCTAGTACTGGGGTTTTAACTCCAGGCTTTGAGCTCTATCTGGGCTTTAATTCTCAATGTTTGCACTATACCACCAGAGCCACACCTTCACTTCTTCCTTTTTACTACAAGTGTAGAAAAGAATCACTTAGGCTTATCTACTTCAAATAGCTTCGAATTGCAGTTGTCAAATCTGAACCTAACTAGTAGCTAGGTATAAGTAACTGGTGCTCTTCTAGAACTCACTTCTTAAGAATAATCTCAAAAAAAGAGAAAAAACTGTTCAATTATTTATGTATTGTCTGATAATCCAAATCACTTGCTACTGAAAGATAACAAGATAGAAGTTAGAGATAAATATTGAGGAGAGACACAAAAAAAGAAGGAGGTATGGGAGGACATATGCGGGAAGGGAAAGGGAGGAGAAGAAAGGTGGGGTGAGCTGAGTGGAATTGCCTATTCCTCACTAAGGTATTGTTGGACAGTCAGTGCCTTTGCATTTATGTACCCAAAGCTTTATATTTTTTGTAGTAGTAAGTTGAGATATAAAATACCAATTTCCAAGTAATAACCTATTAGTGTGCTTCCTCCTGCACCCAGGGCACCACAGTTAGGTTACTGTTACAGGGAAGACAAGAGTAATCAGTTTAAATGATTCTAAGAAACAACAATTGACATGCCAGGAATGCTCCCTTGTATGATGAAGTCAAGCATCACTCTTGTTCCCTGCTCCAGTCTTCCTCTCAACAAGAATAGGAGAAACAGAAGAGGAAGGAGATATCTGAGTAATGATCATGTCTCTGTTTACCCTCTTCCCTTGGACTCTCAAACCATAAATCCAAAGGAGACATAACCTGAACTAGTGGGGGAAAGAGGGGGAAAATTCAGTCTAGCTAAACATGAAAATTTTAAAATAATTGGGGCAAGATTTCAAATACTGAAATAAAACTTTTTAAATTATTAATAAAAAGTAACTAAATTTATTAAAAATTTAGAAGACTACAAAGCTTACTATATAATGGAAACTGCATAATTAAACTGAATCCTGCTTCTATCATCTGAAATTAAGACCATTCCTAAAATTCCAATACTAGATAAATTACCCTCGATATTCACTTAAACTGTGTGAATATGATGCAGAAAACATGACTTTAAATTCAGACTGCTGAAATAGTAAGTGATGGAAATTCATGAAGGATAGCATCATGCTGAGAGCATGGAAAAGATTTTCCTTCCATCTTCAGTGTGTAGAGAAGAGAAAAGCTGTATTGGATGGTCCTGAAGGTCCAATTCTGAATTTAGGACAGAAGGTGAATAGTAAAGAATACCTATCTCAGCCACTTAGAGATTAAAAATGTGGAAAAATATACTCATTAATGTAGGTCAAACATAGAAGAGAAAATGTGGCAATACCAAAGCCAAGTGCCAAAGGCAGAGATATTGAACAAAATACCATGAAGTTGAAACAAATCTTAAAAGGGAGATCTGGGCTTAAGGGGAGTAGGACAGAAGAATAGAGAGGGAGATGGTGGATTAATACAGTCATAACACTCAAAGTACATATGCCAGAGTATAAATAGGAAACTTGAAAGGATAGGAAGGAAGAAAAATGGAGTGCTGGACAATGATCCAGATGTATAGTAGTTTGAAATCAACATACACTCTATTCAAAACTGACGTGATGAAGTGAAACCCCTTTGCACAACTATCTAAAGACTACATTTTTTGAAGTTTAAATAGTAAGAGACCAGAAGCACAAACCTTTACAGATAAATAAGAGGACAGCATTGACACATTTTTGAGGATTTTGTTCATTTCAATATACAAAATTTAATGTGTCAAATCTGCTGCAAGTGTAAATTTTATTTTGCAAATTCTTTTTACAAATTGCTTAAAATATACAGAACCATATTCCACTATCAATCACATCAATTCCAATAAAAAATATTATAAACCTTTAGGTTTCTCAGTTGTTTCTAAATATCTTAATGTAATTCATTGGAACTAATTTCATTCTAAATTTAAATTTAAATTTTAAAATCCTTTTAATGGGACACAGGTATGTCTAGATAACTGATGTTAGCAGAATCAGAATTATTCAGAAGGCTGTGAATGGATGTTTACCTAATTTTCTCTCTTCTGGATCATGGAATACAGATTGCCCTTGTTAGGAAAATGGAGGAGAATGGAAAAAGAATAGGCTGGAGTGGATCATCAACAGGTGAGGACTGTTTATTGAGGAACAGTGAGGGGCAGAACCCTTCCAGTGGGTTTGGAGCTTGGAGCTGGGACAGTATCTGGGTTTTTTAGGAAGTCTGAACAAGGAGGTAGAGGTTAATGAAAAGCCCCTAGGTCAAGGAAGGTGAGGGCCTTTCAGTTGGGCCCCAAATGGGATGTTTACAGCTGGGCTTAGGTGGATTGCCTTGCCTGCACTTCAAAAGAGTTTACACATAACTGGGATTTTGCCTGCAGTCTGTATGGGCCTGGGACAACAGAGTGGGGGTGAACCCTTCATATTCCACCCTTAGATACATAAAATGAGAGGGCCAAGAAGCGAGAGGGAAGTTCTTATAGGATCTTTGGGTACATAAAAATAATTGGGCTGAGACGGAAGTAGCATGGTGTTAAGAGAACAAAGCAGATTCCCATCATTTGGAACCTTGAAGGAGTATAAAGGAGGAGGGGCCTCGTGGTCTTTTCTGGTTACTTCCTGCTGGCATTGGGATGTGGAGAAGTCAGTGGGGTTTGGGTTTTCAGTTCCCGGTCTGTGCTAGGTCCAGGGCAGTGTATGCGAACCCTCTGGTTGCCTGTAGGAATAGGATGGCCTTGGCTTGGTCACAGGTCCTGATTGAGGGCTTTTATCCTGTTAGAGAGAAACTTGTAAATGCTGAGATCAGGCAAAAGGCTGCAAGGTGGCAGGAGTTGTTGATATGAGTGACACAGGAAAACGCAACCTGAGCACAATCCAGAAAATTTCCAATTATGCCATGAGCCCATAACTAGTCAAAAGCTAGGGCTAGATTGCAATAGTTAAGGGCCTGGTGAGAGACCTTGATCATTTCCTATAAATAGCAGGTAACAAAGGCAAGAATATAAATACCCATCCAGTTAGAAGTTAGACAGATATCGATATTAGATGGACAAGCTTCTCAACTTATTTCTATTGACCTCCTGGCTCTGGTTAAATTTGAAAGGGCAGGCAAAGTGTGGCTGATGTGACATCATCTCCTCTTACTCTTTTCCACCTTTTCCTGGGGGTCTAGGTGCTTGTGCATGGCATATGGGCTTTGAACTCAAGGCCTGAGCACTTTCCCTGAGCACTTCTGCTCGAGGCTAGCGCCCTACCACTTTGAATCACGGGGCCACTTTTAGCATTTGGCTGGTTAATTTTTGAGCCAACTTCCAGCGTGGCTCTTCGGTGGTGGTTAGTTGGGAGATAGAGTCTCAGAGCGATTTTTCTTCCCTGCCTGGCTTTGAACTGCAATCGTTGCCACAAAAACCCTTTATTACATCCAATTAAATCAACAAGGAGATCTATGGGATCAAGAGAGCTTACATGCACCCTATCAAGAATTGATCAAAAATACATTCCAGAACTCATGACAAAACTCAATAGATGGGATGAGAGTTTGAGCACAGCTTGGCTGCCTGGAAAACCTGATAACCAAAATTTACAGGAGCACTCCTGGCCTACACATGCTTCAATAGCATAACAACATAGCTGACTTATTCAGGTCTAGCTGGGTAAGGTTCAAAGAGAGTGTCCCGCAAGAGTCTTAGTTTTTGTAAATCTGAAGAAGTCTTTTACCAAGAATCAGCTGTGTGTGATGGAGTCAAACAGGAGTCCAGTGTACCATGGTGGAGTAGGGATGGTCCCAGGCAGGATCAGGGCTAGACTACATTCCTCAGATGAATTGTCATATCTCCTGCTTAGTTGCTTACAAGTTTATACACAGACTGGTTAAAGACACTTAAATTTATATGGACATATAGAATTACATGCTAGTTTTAATGTAAATCACAGCAAACTATTACATAATGACTTACTCAAAAGCTGTCTTTTAAGGCATACTCATATCATTTGCTACATATTCGAACTTTCTGAAGACAGAAACAAATATGTGGAACAAATATTTTAAGACAATTCTTACCTCCTTACTGGTGTTTTTCCTCACAGCTGGCTAGGAGCTGAGCTGGGTCTCGTTCCTTTTACTACTACCTTGATAAAAATGTTTTCTTTTAACAAATGGTACATTTGATAGGAAATATCAGTACTAAGAAATAGAAGAAGATAACTTTTTACGCAGTTTTTATGTACTATGAGATTATATTGAACATGCTCACACACACACACACACACACACACACACACTTAAACCAATGTTTTCGTTTAAAAAAAATAAAAATCGGCCATAAGTTTTATGGAATTCCAGAGGCAAAGTGATATTGTTTTGCCCAATATGGAAAAACCACGTGGTCAATGTCAGAAAAGTAGACAATACCAAAAAATGCAGGGCAAATTTTAACAAATAATTTCCACCCTTAAATAAACATTGAAAAAAGCAGAAAATCTTTAAATCAGTTTTGGTGATGAGTCAGATTAGTATATGAATTGAATATATTAACCCTTAAAAGAGTGAAGAGGAGAGAGCAGTAAGGCTGATGGAAGAGTGGGGGTTGTAGAAAAACCCATCATTTGGCCTTTATCTCTTCCTAGGTGTCAGCTTCCAGGGCTTGTAGACAGAATTGGGGGAGGGGGTGACTGAACAGGTTTTTAAGGAGAATATGTAGAACTTTTAACCTGAAGACATTTAAAGGAATATGTGGCATCATCATGAACATATTGAAATGTGTGTTTGAGTAATTGAATAGAGAGAGTTATTGGAAGAAGTGAGAGGGTGGGATTTCTCTTCTGAAGTCTCCTTGAGGAGAAACCAAGAATCTAGATTTTGAACTGAGTTGTCTCAGGAAAGAGAAAAGGATTGGATTATTGTTTAAGTCCCCAAAAGTAAAAGGACTGGTTTGTTCCGATTATGGGATTTCAGGGTGGTAAAGGGAGAGAGGAGTAAAATAGAGAGGCTGTCCTCAGTGTGTTTGCCAGCTAGCCACTGTCAGTGACAATTAGCAAAAGGTCCAGAGTAGAGGACCCATTTAATTAGGGTCTGTAAGGGAAAAATGCGTATTAGCTATAGAAAAGGGTTGAGAAATGTATACGTATGGAGTAGTTTGTTTACAGTGATATTTAACAGGGTTGTTAGCTTGTTTTTTTACCTTTGGAGGCCTAAGCCCATCCCTACCTTGTGTCAGCTACACAGGCAGGCAGACAGGCGGGCACAGGGACAGGGATTAACAGAAGGAGTTTGCTTGAAACAGATAGTTTTAGCCTAGAAAATCTGGACCAACTGCAAATAGCAAGAGTGTAGTTAGAAGAGCAAGGAAGGAGATAAAGATCTTTGTTGCTCGAGGTCATCAAAGAAAAGAGATAGAAAGGGAGGGTGTGAGAGAAGTGGGTGAGAGACAGACTGAGATGCGATAAGATAAGGAGTTACATTTTTAGAGGAGATGATTGGGAGGCTCATGGCAGAGAAGTGCTGGATTAGTAAGGCAGGAGAGCAGGGAGGGGGACCTCTGGAGTAGAGGTCAGAGAAGGACTTGGTGGACAGAACAGAACAAGCAGAGGGCAAGTTTTCTGGAGCAGAGGTAGAGGAGGGCTTATGTTT
This sequence comes from Dipodomys spectabilis, assembly GCF_019054845.1. Taxonomy (NCBI): domain Eukaryota; kingdom Metazoa; phylum Chordata; class Mammalia; order Rodentia; family Heteromyidae; genus Dipodomys; species Dipodomys spectabilis. The sequence goes on along the minus strand of NW_024870897.1, from coordinate 167,515 downwards.
AGGGTACCTTGGATTCCTCATCATTTCGTTGGAGAATTGTTTAAATCATTAAAATTAAAACTTAAAGTTACAAATTTAGGCCAGTGTTGGCCATGGTAAGAAGACCAGATTTTGGTAGAAAAACAAGTCATTTTTTTTAACAAAATAATTTTTATTGTGAAATTAACGTACAGAGGGGTTAAAATTAAATGAGAAAGGTAATGAGTATATTTCTTACCTAGCATTGTTGCCTCTTCCTTTTGTTCCCCCTACAATCCCTGACCTCCCAAATCCATGTTTCTCCCCCCTCCTCAAAGTTGTAAAGTTCATTTTTTGACATAGCATTTTGTACCTGTCATTGTGCAATGGGTACACATGTATTCTTATTTAAATTTTTTTCCCTTCCCTCCCCAAATTATACCAACATCAAATGCAGTGAAAACAGTGGTTATACCATGGGGGAGGGATATATGAAGCATTTTTTTTACTGTAAATTAGTCAGCCCAGAGTCTTAAGATTAAACTGCAGGCATGCTAATGAGTTGTCTCTGGGAGACAATTTGGAAAATTTGGTAGGATTTTGGAGCCTGTCCCACTTCTCCAGGCATCCTTGGTGTTTTGAGAAGGCAGATGGACAGAACCCAATAATTAATACAGTGCATGCCCAAAGGTCCTAATTAATGGTGGTCAGTCAGGGGGTCAGGAAAGTGGAGACTCCTGGAGTTACTGAGATCCCCAAAGACAGGAAGCAAGGGAGGGACTCCTGGAGTCCTGGAGTCCTTGTCGGGGCCCCTCTTCTCAGACTAGGCTGGTTACCTTGTCCTGAAGGCTTTCAGGTGGTGGGTGAAGTCGGTCAAGTGGCAAAAAGCCTCCTGCCTAGAGATCAGAGTCCAGTGACAGGGTAATGGAGAGAGAATAGGGGGTTTATGCAAGGGTCAATAATACTGCAAGCCACAGCAGAATGGCCCTCCCCTGCTTGCACCACTTCCAAAGGCCAAGGCCAAGAGGTCTTTCATGAGGCTGTTTAGCAAAAAGTAAGCTCATAGGGCTGTGAACTCCCAATTCAGAAAGGCCTTGGAAGGAGGAGGAAAATAGCAGAGAATCTCCATTAGAGGTGGCAAAGAGGTGGGTTGCCCCTCTGTAGAGGGCATCCAGTTTATTCCTCGCACTTTTCCATTCCTGGATGTAGGAACCATATGTTAGGAAAATGGAGTAGAATGGAAAGGGAATAGGCCAGACTCGATCATCAACAGGCGAGAACGGTTCATTGACAGACAGCGAGGGGCACAGCCCTTCCTGCAGGATTGAGGTTGTGTGAGGAGCTGGGACAGGATCTGGTTTTTTATAGGAGGTCTGAACAAGAAGGTAGAGTTTAATGAAAAGCTCCTAGGTCAAGGAAGGTGGGGGACTTTCACATGGGCCCTCAATGGGATATTTACAGCTGGGCTTAGGTGGATTGTCCTGCCTGTACTTCAATGGAGTTCACACATACCTGGGATTTTGCCTGGAGTCTGTATGGGCCTGGGACAATAGGATGGGGGTCAATCTTTCAGTCTTAATTGGAAAAAGATAGTCTTCCCAGCTTTTCTGCATATAAACACTCCATCATCATTTTCTTATTAGAGGATTATTCCAGATTAGCTGTATGTTGATTTATAATGACTGAGCCTGACATAAAGGTGAGGGAAACTGCCTACACTTCAGTGAGGTTCTGAATTGTGTTTCACAAAGTGTTATGAAAGCTCTCCATGAGAAATCTAGCAGCATTTCTAAAAAGTCCTTGTGTGCTTATGCTTTCTGATAATATCTCAATTCAAGTATTTCTCCTCAGAGTTCCATACCTTTCAATAATGCTGTATTAGATCCCTGTTGTATTTTGCAGACAAATCTTGGTGATGAAATTTGTGCTTTTCAATATTGCTCTCCCAATTCCATCCACAAAATGCAGACAAAAATTATCTGAAAAAATTTTTATCTGTTGAGAGTGCATATAATTTTTAAAAGTATTATTTTATTTTGTTAAATTTTTAATTGTGAAAATACCATACAGAGGGGTTACAATTACATGGGCAAGGTACTGAGTATATTTCTTATCAAGTATTGTTGTCTCCTCCTTTGTTTCCCCTTCCCATCCCTATCCATCTCTCCCCCACGCCCTCTCCTACCCCCACCAAATTTGTAAAGTTCATTTTTCATCATAATGACTTGTACATTTCATTACTGCAATGGGTTCACCTCTATCCCTATTTAAACTATTTGTTTTTCCCTTCACCTCCACAAATTATACCAACATCAAATACAGTGAAAACGGGTTATACCATGGGGAGGGACATACAAAGCAACAAATGAATCATCTTATAAATATGTTAGAAACGATTGCAAGAAAGAAAAACCATTTGAATCTTTATCTTGTGGTTCATTTTGCCTAACATCAACTTATCTGACCGTTTCTGCTTATCTCAAACACATACAAGTTATTGCAAATAAGGGAAACCATGGGATCTATGTTTCTTTGGACCTGGCTTACTTCCCTTAATATAATTTTTTCCAAGTTTTTCCATTTCCATGTAGACAGAAGGGAACCCTCCTGAATTGTTGGTGGGAGTGCATATACTTTTATTTTCCATTACAAACATAGAATGTAGTAAAATTTTTCATAGCAATTACACTGCACTAGGTGCTGGGCATATTCTAATGTAAATAATATACTGTGTTTATGCAGAGATTTTGAGCATCCAAAATTTTAATATGCCTGTGGTCCTAATACCAATACCTTATTGATATTGAGTGACAAATACAACTTCTTATAAGTACAGAAGTTTTCCTTGTATCTTTTTAATATATATATGTCTTTACTGTGAAGATACTATACAGAGGGGTTACAGTTAAGTAAGTTAATGAGTACATTTCTTATTGAGCACTGTTACCCCCCTCCTTTGTTTTTCCCTTATCAACCCTTCCACTCACACCTCCCCACCTCTTCGCTCCACCCCTCCTCTGATAGAGTGTTTTGTACATCTCATTGTTACTCATTGTAACAATGAAGAAATGCTGGTTTCTTTCATGCTGATTCTACTTGTGTAGACACACCTAAAGTCACCCACCAAGCCCAAAAGCACATAAATGAAATGCATATCATCTTTTGTCAGTTGGTATAATTGTGTTCTACACATTTATTGACAGGTTGCAAATTATTTCAAACTTTAATGCATTAAAATGTTTTCTGCCGTGGAACGGCTCTGTCCGGACGACGGAGGACACCTAATGGAGGTAACTGGAATAGGTGGGGAGATGGCAAACAGACAACTCACACACAAGAGGAGTGAATGCTGAGTGTGATTTATTGCAGAGGACAACAAGCTTTTATAGAAAAACTCTCCATGAGAAAGGGCAAAAGGTTACACAATCTTGCTGCAAGGCTTTGTTCTGGGGTGGTCACCAGCTGGTTGCCTGATCTTGTTTTTTGGATGATGAGCTATGAAGATAGGCACTTGTTTTCAGCTTTACCTCTATTTTTAAGAAATACAATTGGTTTCGATGTTTATCACCTATTAACCATTAACCAGAGCATATGGGCAAGGTGCTGAACAGAAAGGCATGAACTCTAGTACTTCATAGTTACTTTTGCTTAGTTTTGTACTTTATGCATTTCAAATCTTTTCTAAGCAATTGTGCTTCTTTGCCATTCTTTAGAGGGTCCCCAATTTGTGGCCAAAAATCATGATAGTCAGTATATTTAGTTAAATCTGGCCATATATCAAATTCAAGCTCATAGTGTCTTTTCTGTAACCGTTTCACATAATCATTTACTCTTCTCCATAGAGGCCTTAACTGTCTCATAAGAGCTTTCTTGTTCCTTCTTTGATAGTAAGCACCAAGGAAGCCTAGATCTAGCAAGCTCTCAGTAAATAAAAGAGTAATAGGAAGTTCTTTCTCCTAAGTAGTTTTCCCAACGTTTGCCATCCTTATCATACACACCTGTAAAAGGCTATGGATCTGGGGGAAGTCTTTGGGGTCCTCTAGATAATTGAGGATCCCACTATTTTCCTCTGATAAGTCATTGCCACCTTCCATCTACCAACATTTTAGGAATCTTATTTAGCTTTTGGTCTATATATCCCTCTACATCTTTTTTATCTACAGGATATCTATATGAGTCTATTGTATATGCTTTAGGATTAAAGGGAAATCTCCAATAGCCATACACTCTTTCTGCTCTAGCCGTGCCTACAGCTTCTTGTAAATCTCTTACAAACAATTCCTTCTGCTGAACTGACGTCATGAAACCCCCAATACGTTTATATTTACATATGACTTGTCTAATAGCCTCCATAAGAGGGGCTTTTAGGGTAGTACTTAACTCTGGTGAGTTAGTCATGTTCTCAGGACACTCATCAGATGTTGGAGTCATCAACACTTCTAAGAAAGAGCCTTGAATAAGGGAACGTTGAGCATGAGTAAGTAGAACAAGCAGCAGGAACAGTAAAAGATTAGTAGGCACTCCTATACAGTGAAGATAAGAAAAACAGGAACACATCTTTCCCAGTGGCTTGCCAGCCTTTCCAGGAGGTAGGCCTCTTTGAAGCCCCATTCTCAGATCTGAAAGCAGGTTTCCCATGCTAAGCAGACTCCACCGGAGTATGTGTGGCAGTTTTCTTTCTTATTTTCTTGGCCAATAAATCCGCAAGACCTCAGTCAGCATTTCTCACATAGGACTTTTCAAATGGGTTGGTTAAATATTGACCTGAGCTCCAGTCTTCTGAGGACTCACTCATCTGCTTAGGAATTGATGCTGGCTCTTGGAAAAGAGCTCAAGGAAGGATGCCATTTAAAGCCTTATAACGTTATTCTTTACCAGAGTATTCTCCAGCTACTTTGGTTGTTGAGAATGTCTACAAAAGCAAGCATTCTGTTGGAAACAGGGAGACACCATATGACCATTACTTAATGAGATTTCCGAGTGGCTTGCTATCACTTGTACTGCATTTTGCAAGTTGACTCTGTCAAAACCTATCAGTTTTAAGAGATAAGAGGAGTGGTAAAAGTACTTCTAGAGAAAAATGCATTTTCAACATATTTGGTTCCAAGCATTCCGTCTAAGGCATATTCAACAAGTAGTGAAACTTGTGTTGGCTGTAACTATGTGTCTTTCTCCATGTATACATGTGTGTATGTATGTGTGTATTCATGTGTATAGGAGCATACATGTGTACATATATAAGGGCATATACACATATATATGCAAATATAAAATTATACATACATAATATATGTGCGTATATATCAGCTGTTCAGTGATTTAAGCTATAGTTCCCGCACATTGTCATTCACACAAAGTGTACATGATAAACTGCTCTGAGGATCTTTGCTCTATGATGGTTATCCTTTGTACTCACTTCTGCCACTACTTTGTTTTTCATCCCTGCTACAGGGATGAAAATCTATCCATAGGATAGCTTTATTTTCATTACATGTATTTACTTACTGATAATAAAAGAAACAGGTTATTTATAAAAGAAAAAGATCTTTTAGGTAACAGGATAAAGTATCTTATCCATCCCAATGATTCCTATGAGATAAAATTTATAATAATAGTAAAAGTGAAAAGGAATTTTTAGATCTGTTGTTTTGCCATTTAGCATTGCAAAGAATAATATCACATGACTGCTATAACTCTTAAAGAATGCCATTGTAACTGATGGTCCCTATCATGTTCTCACAAAACCAGTGGATCCTGAAAGATAATTGTACACCAGCAGAAATGCTAAGTAGCAGACATGGAGCATGAACGAGAAAGCAAGTGAAAGAGATAGAGTGAAAGATAGAGAGAAATATCATAATACTGAAAGTGCATAACAGATAAATAAGAGCTATATGAGAATATTCATACAGCTATTTTTAGATTCCACATGTACATTTGAAGGTATTTAATGTACAATAACCCACCAACATAAAATATAAAGTGCTTTTGATAAAAAACTAAAAATGACTCAAGAAATTAGATTTGCAAAAACAATTTTCACAGAAGCAATCTCTCAGAGATATTTCATGACTTTGAGAATAATAAAGTGGCTGAAGTTAATATAAATTAAGTAGTATGATAATTCACAAAAATATAAAAGATATTCATATATTTCAATATATAACCCAAAGCTAAAACAAATGTTCTTTAGATGATTTTTTTTAAAACACAGTTTCTCAAGAACTGGGAAAGTGGCTCAATGGTATATAGTGCTTGCCTTGCATGCATGAGGCCCTGAGTTTGATTCCTCTGCACCACATAAGCAGAAAAAGATGGAAGTGGTGCTGTGACAAAAGTGGTAACGCTAGCCTTGAGATGAATAGCTGAGGGACAGCACACATGCTCCAGATTTCAAGCCTCATGACCAACAAAAACAGAAAGAGAACAAAACACAGTCTCTCATTTTTGTGGCCTCAACTCTGTAATATGTCAGCTTCGCCCTAGGGCTAAGATTTTAGGTGTGGAAATTTATCAGCACTCCTGATTTAGATTCTACTTGATAAAATTTTTAATCAATATTTTGTTCTTAAATTTGCTATTTGTAAACTCACATGCACCTATAAAAATGGTTGACCATCCCAGTAACCTTCTCAAAGTACCTCCAAAAGACAACTTACAAAACTGTATTATATTACTACAAGGAAAACAATGCTACAAATAAATAAAACCAACGATTAAATATTCATAATTAATAAAATGAAAAATAAATCAGTTACGTGTTTCCAGTATTTGAAGTATACTACATATTAGATTTTACTATATTCTCATATTCCTGTACGTTTAAAACTGGCTAAGATTATGATGTTCAACAAGAGTTTTATAGGCTATGAGTAGTCTTTAAAGTTACCCAGTAAGATTACTATTTATGGCTCATCTCGTCATTTGTATATGGCTTATATCATCACTTGTTCCTCGCTAACATATAAAGTAAGGAAGCTCTAAATTGTAGTTAACAAATTCTTAACTCTTTACTCTGCTTCTTTACACAAAGGCTTTGCAACTTCTCATTAGTAAAGTTTCTATAAACTCTGAAATGTAAATACTTAGTAATATATGTCTGCTACCATAAATCTTAACTACTTCATGGAAAATTTTTATGACCTGCGAAATAGTCCCTATTTTGGCATATTTAAGCAAATTCCCAGAATTAAACACATTTAAAGCATTAAAACTTTAACAAACCTTAACCCTTGCTGCAATGTTCATTATGACAGGTGCCTTGTAGAGAATAATTGAACTCCTCCTTCTACACATCTCTGGAACCACAAATATTTGGAATTACTTTGCTTTTGACATATCAATTTTGAGTTTCTTCTTAAATCTGTGCTTATGTAAGAAATACATATTTCATGACCATTCTTTTGTATTTACTTTTTGTTGAATTGTCTAGTTTAAGAAAATCAATTACACTTTATATATAAAAAAATGTTCTGTGCTCAATTTGGCAGCACATACCCTAAAACTGGAATGATACAGAGAAAATGAGCATAGCTCCTTCGAAGGATGACACACAAATTCCTGAAGCGTTCAATATTTTTACAAGGACAGATGCTGGAGTGAATGTGGCCAGAAGAAAACACTACTGAATTCTTGGTGAGAGTGTAAACTTGTTAAACCCCTTTGAAAAGCAGAATGGAGGTTCTTCAAAAGATTCCACATAGAGCTCCTCTATGACGCAGCAATCCTTCTTTTGGGCATTCACCCAAATGATCAGAAACAAGACCATACTAAAACTACAAGCACAACTATGTTTATTGCAGCATTATTTACCATAGGTAAGATATGGAACCAACCCGATGCCCCTCAGTACATGAATGGATCAAGAAAATGTGTGTGTGTGTGTGTGTGTGTGTGTGTAACTGTGACCCCTCTGTACAGTACTTTTACAATTAAAAACCTATAAAAATGTTCTGAGATGGAAGAGTTTATTCCCCCAATTTTATCCATATAATATCGTTAACAAAGCAGATTTTTAAATACTAAGTAGAATGTGCTATGTATTACAGAAACCATTACATGTAATGAGCAACCAGAAATAATGTTATCAATTGACTATGCACTGCTTCCAAGGAAGCCAGATGGGTAATTTCTCATGCTGTAAATCAAACTGTTGATCTTATGTCTTGATAGTGTAAAAATATCAGGGACAGAATAATGAAGGAATGTTGTAGACTGAGGTGAAATCATATGAAAATATACAAACCTGATAAAACATATAAGTACCTGAGCAGTATATTGTGTTTTAAATCATTTGTGTTACATTGCAAAGATAATGAAGACCTATTAGAATGAATTATCTTTTTGATATCCTATCGTAGGTCCTTAGAAGGATGAACTCTTTCCTCATTCTTGTAGAGGCTTCATCAGATGAGAGGAACTGTATTTTTTGTTTGCTTCCTTCCATTTATTCTTCACTCTGAAATATGAGCTACATGATACTGAAACACACCAAGAAAAATTAAACACACAGGCTTTGGAAAGATCAATCAATGTAAAATAAATAAAATACGTATAACCTTGTAAAAGGTCTAAATAAATTAATTTATATAATCTCAAGTGTAAACAGAAAATGATTTAAGCAATGTCATGTAATTGAAAAATGAAAATTTTTAGGCGATACTTAATTTTTTCCTTTCTACTACATTGAATTAAAGATTGATTTTGTATAGAGAGATTAAAGATGAGATTAACAAGAAGCTTGGTTAAAACTGGGCATAAATTCTGAATAGACATGTATTCCAAAATCTATGAAAATCGCCAGTGGGTTTACAAAGTTGTGTTTAATGCTACTTCTATGCTGGCTTAAGCTTTGGGAACAGAAGTCATTAGAGAAATGCAATTCAAAATTAATATGATACTCCTTCATAACTATTACAACTCTTATTAAAAAAAATCAAAGGAACCAGTTGTGGTGGCAGTCAATTTGGTCTAGAAACCCCTCTAAGGAGAGAGCAAGATGAGGCATTGGCTTAAGTGAGCCTCTCAATGTCTGCCATCCAAAAAGGAAAAACATTGGAGTGAGGCTCAAGGCCATATGCCTTTGGGCTTGGGTCCTTCCCTTGATTATAGCATCTGCAAGTTGGTCTGCCTGAGATTATACCTGAGGTGTGCCCCCAGGGGAGTGTGAACCCACTCTAATGGCTCCTCCCTTTGAATTAAAACTGCAGAAATCAATGTAACACCTCCAAACCACCAAAGGGAAATGGGCTCAAAAATAGAATACCTGTTCAGGAAAACTTCATCCAGGGCTTTTTGGAACTGCAAAAATATTGCCCAATGGCTGTCTGTAATAACTTCTTGTGGCGTCCTGCCTTTTAGTAGGGCAAATAAGGCACACCACACACTATCTTTAGGAACAGGAACCCATGGAAACAGCCAATTGGTTTCCCCTAAAAGGCTCTGAAGTTGGGATAAGGTCAGAGAGGTTGGAATATCCAGCAAAGGCTTAAGGAGACTGGCCTGAGTCAATGTAAGGTGGAACCAGAGCACCTTAAAAGAAGGTAACTTTTGAATTATATTGAGTGCTATGGTGAAGCCCCCCTTTCTTAATACGATGCGAACCTGGGCCAGAAGGCCCTCCAGGTGTCCTAGGTCTTGGTGCCCCACAATTATATCATCCGGGTAGGCAAACACAAGAGAGGTATCTGAACCCAGCACAGGCCCTAAAAGTGTGGCCAAGTATTGTTGGCAAAAGGCCAGGTTATTTGCCATTCCCTGTGGCAGCACCGTCCATTCAAACCTCCAATCAGGCAGGGAAAAATTAAGAGAAGGGATGGAGAAAGCAAACTTTTTACAGTCATCTGGATGCAGGAGGATAGAAAAAAACAATCTTTAATATCAATCACACCAAGGTATATTCTGAAGGTATAGCAGGAGTCCAGAGCATACCTCTAAGGGATGTTCCTACTAGCTCCATCCTTTCATTTACCTTTCATAGATCTTGGAGCTTACACCTAGCCCCAGAGGCCTTTTGAATAACAAATATGGGTGTGTTCCAAGGACTCATAGAAGGGCATATGTACCCAAGGTTTATCTCCACCAGAAGGTGGAGGACTACAAGTTTAGGTTTTATCAATGGCCACCACTTCACTCAGGTAGGGCTTCCTATCTAAATCAAACTTGGATCCACAATTCTTTTTCCAATGGTATCCATTTCTGCCCCTGGGTCAGGGTGTAGGGGGAGGTTAGGCCCCCTAGGGCCAGTTGGCAGGGGATTGTTGTGAACAGTCCCTCTTAAAGTGCCCCTCCTGCCCACATTTAAAACAAGTCCCTTTCCCCGATGGTCTTGGGGTTCCTTGGCCCTGGGCTGTCAGTGCTTGAGTAATAGCCACAGTCACTGCAGATGTCTGAACATGTAAAGCTAAAGCTAATGATTGGGACTGGTGCTGTTGCATTCCCACATCCTGTGAGGCCATCACCCATCTTCTCAGAAAACACTCTCTCAATCCCATGCAGGCCATGTGGTGGTCTGCATTCATGTCTTCCCAGAGCAGCAGCTTTACAAACTGATCTTGGAGGTTCTCTGCTGGCAGCTTGTGGTTAATACTCTGTTGGACTCCATCTACAAACTCAACTAGAGGCTCACCAGGTTTTTGTGTAACTCCTGCTATGAGGGACTCAGTGGGCCCATCATCCAGTTTGTACCACGTGGCAAGTCCTGCCAGGTATTGCGGCATGTTGGACCCTAGTGGAGTACCATTCCCCATCCCTTGTAATAGGTATCACAGATTGAGCCTGCCAGTTATTCTCCGCTCGCACTCTACATTCCTCCTTAAAGAAAGGCACCATTTAATAAACTGAGAACAAGTGAGGAAGGCTTTGGCCACATCTAGACAGTCCTTAGGGACACATGGGTGATAAGCAATGTCCTGTAATAAGGTCTGGGCCCAAGGAGAGTTTGGGCCATCCTCCTCCACTGCCTTGTGGAGCTCTTTAAGATCTTTAGCTTCCCATGGATACCATTCCAAGGGCCAGATTTACCAGATACACTTGGGGAAGCAAATCCCGTGGCCCAGGGTCCGGGGTCCTGGGTGGCCCTTCCTTTCCAGGGTAGGCCTCCAATTAGGTTATTTCCACACCCCTCGGCCCCTCCATGGAAGGTTGGTAGGGGTCCAGGTCTTGCAGGTCCCTCTCACAGGTTGCGTAGGGCGCCGTACCTCTCCCTCAATCCGGGAAATAGGGTGGGGACATAGGATCCATCCGGGGCACCTGAGTCAGAGGGGGTAACTTTCACCTTCATTTTGATTTCCACTGTGCATGTTTCAGTGCATTATTGGATGAATTTGACCCATTCCTTTTCCTTCTCACTTCTCAAGTCCTCCTTTATTCACTCTAGGCCTAATGCTGCCTCCTCCTCCTACTTCTGTGAAATAGCATTACCCATACTAAGGGTTTCACTTACCCTGTGAGACTGCTTAGCCTCCGCTGGTATCTTTTCCTTTCAAGCCCCACGTTGGGTGCCAGATGTTGGGTCTTCGTCCATCCCACAAAAGATGAATGGGGTCCAAGGAAAGGTAAGTGTGGCTGCTTCCTCATTCCCTGGCCTCCCATAGCCAGGGAGATAATCAGACACAGCAGGGAGTCAAGTGAAGCAGGAAATTCATTTATTAACTCAGAGCAAGCTCTTTTTTAAAGCAAAAAAGACCAGGTGTGCATGGGAGGGGAGGAAGAAGAACCTTATCATGCACCTAAGCTTCCACGGGATGGTTAGTCACGGAACGTAAAGCAAATTGGGCTCTGCCCACACTACTCCCCCTCAGCGCCATCTTTGCTGCCCATGTGCTCCACAATCAAAGACCTCGGAGTCAAAGCTGACACACTAAAAACTCCAAAGGATGAAATAAGTGACCTAGGGTCTCCTTGTCACAGGCCAAAATTTTCTTAAAAGAGACCCAGAAACACAACAAATTAAACAAAGGTTGGACAAATGGGATTGCATGGAATTGCAGAGCTTCTGCATGGCAAAGGACATAGCTAGCAAGATCACCAGAAAGCCCACTGATTGGGAGAAGATCTTCACTAAACATACAACCGACAAGGGTCTCATATCTACAATATAACTGGAACTCACAAAATTAAATGCCCCAACAACAAATCCTCAAAGAAACAACTGCCCAATAAATAAGTGGGCTATAGACTTACAGAGGAACTTCGCTGAAGAAGAAAGAAGTATGGCCAATAGACACATGAAGAAATGCTCAACTTCCCTAACCATAAGAAAAATGCCAAACAACATTGTGATACCACCTCACTCCAATTAGAATGACTATAACGAAGAACTCTAATAACAACAGATGCTAGAGGGGATGTGCACAGAAGGGAACCCTACTGCATTGTTGGTGGGAGTGTAAACTTGTTCAGCCACTTTGGATAGTAGTATGGAGGGTCCTCAAAAGACTCCACATAGTGCTCCCCTATGACCCACCAATCCCACTTTTGGGCATTTACCCAAATGATCACAAACAAGAGCACACTAATGGTACCAGCAAAGCTTTGTTTATTGCAGCATTGTTTACCATAGCTAAGATTTGGAACCAACCCACATGTCCCACCGTAAATGAATGGATCAAGAAAATGTGGTATATATACACAATGGAATTCTATGCCTCCATCAGAAAGAATGGCATTGCCCCATTTGTTAAGAAATGGAAAGACTTGGAAAAATTATATTAAGTGAAGTAAGCCGTGCCCAAACAAACATAGGTACCATGGTTTCCTTTATTTGCATAAACTAGTATGCCTGACACAAGCAGAAAAGGTCAGATAAGTTGATGGTAGGCGAAATGAACTCCAAGATAAGGATTCAAATGGTTTTTCTTTCTTGCAATTGTTTCTAACATACTTATGAGATGATTTCTTTGTTGCTTTGTATGTCCCTCCCCCACGGTATAACCCCTGCTTTCATTGTATTTGAGGTTGATATAATTTGTGGAGGGGTAGGGCAAAAACAAACTGTTTATATAGGGATACAGCTGGACCCATTGCAATAATAAGATGTACAAGATGTTACGTCAAAAAATCAACTTTACAATTTGGCTGGGAGGTGGATTAGGAAAGGGGAGTGATTTGAAGGGATTCAAAGGGGAAACAAAGGAGTAGGCAACAATGCTTGATAAGAAATATACTCATGAATGTTGAATGAAGACTGCGGAAATGAAGCTGGAGGCTATCAATTTTTCGCATAGATAGCAGTTTAGTGTTCCAGTGAACAGTCCTAGCCTAGAGAATCACACCAAGTGTGCGATCACTGTACAGAGAGTTTGGCCAGAGAGGAAAAATCCAGGCAGACCTGAGCACTTGCTTGCAGCTGTGGCAAGGCGTTGGTGGTGGCGGCCATAGCCACCCTACCTAAACACAGAGAATCCGGGACAAAGGAGCCAGACCCAGGGGGCTAGTGGATTCTATTCAACACCAGCAAGAACTGGCAAGGAGCAAATATCTTCATCCTGCAGATCACAGACTAAAGATGACCAGGGAACCAACACTCCAGCGTGAGTAGAACCCTGACATCCTCACTCCTTCTCAGGAAGCAGAGGGGGGAAGTCCACCTCTCCCCACCCCCAGCACCAGAGATCTCCATTTTTGATACTGAAAAAGGCCCTGCTGAGGATCTAGGAACAACTCAGGCCTTGGATGAAAACTGGAGTCATTTAGCAGGTCACAGGAAGCTGACCTGACATTCCAGGCTTAGCTCCACCCAAGGGAAAGTCACCAAGCTCAAGCAGAAGATCCTTGGCCCCCACAGGTGTGGCTTTCTTCTGGGTAAACAGAGACAGAGGCTGCCCCTCCCTACAGCAACCTAGAAAAACAATTGAAATTCAGTATACATAAACCCTGAGAATGGCTCTAGGCTGGGCTTTGTGAGTATATCAGAAGCTATCCCCTCAGGGAAAAGCTACTGTTTGGTGAAATGCCTCAACTCTACCCAGAACCTAGCCTCATCACACCATCTCCAAACTAGAGGAAACAGCCATCTCCTTCTTTGCCATCTCCTTCTTTTGTGATAATCAAAGCAGATCTCCCTCCCACTGAACTAGCGAGGAGGAGGATCACAAAATCCTGGGTAAAGCAGAGCATTTTTCTGCCTGCTCAAACAAACTGACTTAAGTAACCAATCAAGACAGACCAGACAGTAACCACAAGCAGACCTGAGACTCCACCAAGAGATTGGTTAGAACACAAGGGAGATAAAAGATCTTCCCATGCACGCACCCCCTTTCCCAATCAAAGAACTCTTTTTTATACCTTTTTTTAATTTTTAAAAAAGTTTGAAATTATATTTTAAAAATTGTTTTCTATTAATCTTTTTTGTCCTCGCATAATTTTTATTTTAGGTGTGTGTGTGTGTGTGTGTGTGTGTGTGTGTGTCTGTGTGTGTGTGTCTGTATGTGTTTTAATCTCTACTGAGTTTTTGGTCCTTTTTTTTCTTTTTTCTTTTTCTCTTCTTTTTTTTTCTTTTTCATTTTTTTCTTCCCTTTCTTCTTTTTGGGTGACTTAATTGCTGTTTTGCTCATCCTCAGATACATACCTGTCATCGATCATTAGACCTTATCTCCCTTGTGTACATATTTAACCCAGAAATTTATTACTCAATTCAAAACCTCTAAGGCTTAAATTCTTTAATAGTAGTATTATCTACTCCTACCTATATAATTTTAAGAACTTTTATTTTTTAGCTTTTCTTCTCTCAATATCACTTCTTTACCCTTTCATAATTTTTGTGTTTGACTTTATATGTAAAGTTTTGTTTTTCCATTTTCTCTTGTTTTTTTAAGTCTCTCCAATAATTCTTCCCAAACTATTTCCCTCTCTGAAATTAGGACTTGGCCAAATACACTCTCTTTTTACCTACCACATCCCTCTAATCCTACTTTTCCCCACATTTCTCCCTAAACCTAATAACTTCTCGTTTGCCAAATTCTTCTTTTCTGTTCTTAGCCCATTAGTACATAGTTGTTTAATGTTGAATAGATTGTATCTGTTGAAGTATGGAGGTTCCTCAAAAAACTTCACATAGAGCTCCCCTATGACCCAGCAATCCCAATTTTTGGCATTTACCCAAATGGTAACAAACAAGACCATACTAAAGCTACCAACACAACTGTTTATTGCAGCATTCTTTAAGAGAGCTATGATATGGAACCAATCCAGATGCCCCTCCGCAGATGAATGGATCAAGAAAATGTGGTATATATACACAATGGAATTCTATGCCTCCATCAGAAAGGATGACATTGACCCATTTGTTAAGAACTGGAAATACTTGGATAAAAGTATATTAAGTGAAGAAAGCCAGGCCCAAAGAAACATAGGTCCCATGGTTTCCCTTATTGACAATAACTAGTGTATGTCTGAGACAAGCAGAAAAGGTCAGATAAGTTGATTTTACGTGAAATGAACCCCAATATAAATATTCATATTTTTTTTCCTTCTTGCATTTGTTTCAAACATATTCATAAGATGATTGCTTTTTTGTGTTCTATGTCCCTCCCCACGGTATAACCCCGGCTTTCATTGTATTTGATATTGATATATTTTGTGGATGGGAAGGGCAAAAGCATACCTTTTAAATAGGGATACAGGTGGACTCATTGCAGCAATGAGATGTACAAGTCGTTATGCTGAAATTCGAACTTTACAACTTCGGGCAGTTCGGGGAGCGGATGGGGTGTGGTGGAAGATATGAGGGGAAGGGGAAACCAAGGAGGAAGTAATAATGCTTGATAAAATATATACTCATTACCTTTCCTCTGTAATTCTAACAACTCTGTATGGTATTTTCATGATAAAAAATTTTTTAAAAGGATATAAAATATTTTGATTTTAAAACATTATATATTTGTATATGTATATATATGTATGTATATATGTATATATATGAATATACATATATAAATGTATATATGTATATATATTCATTACCTTGCCCATTATCCCCTCTGTACGATATTTTCACAATAAATAAATTATCTGAAAAAAATGGTATCAGTCGATAGTGCATATAATTTTATTTTTCACTACAAACATAGAATGTAGTAAAAATTTTCGTAGCAATTACTGTGCACTAGGTTGTGGGCAGATTCTAATGGAAATTATATACTGTGTTTATGTAGAGAATTTGAGCATCCAAAATTTTAATATGCTTGTGGTCCTAAAACCAATACCTTGCTGATATTGAGTGACAAATACAACTTCCTATAAGTACAGAAGGTTTCCTTGTATCTTTTCAATTTATATTTTTATTTTAAAGTTCCTGTGCAGATGGGTTACAGTTACATAAGTAAGGTAATGAGTCCATTTCTTATTGAGCATTGTTGCCCCCTCCTTTGTCTTTCCCCTACCATTCCGCCCCTTCATACCTCCCCAACATGTCACTCCACGCACCCCCCCCCCCCCATAGAGTGTCTTGTACATTTCACTGTTACAATGTGGCAACCTGTATCCTTTCCTTGTATTTTAAATGAAGAAATGCTGGCTTGATTTATGCTGATTCTACTGGTGTAGACGCACCTATAATCACTCGCCAAGTGCAGGAGCACAAAATGAAATGCGTAGCAGAAACATTGGAACATTTCAAAGAAGATTAGCATGGCTCATGCACAAGGATGACAGGCAAATTCCTGAAGCATTCCATACTTTTACAACAGATGCTGGAGGGGATGTGGCCACCAGGGAACCGTACTGCATTCTTGGTGGGAGTATAAAACTTGTTCAACCACTTTGGAAAATAGTATGGAGGTTCCTCAAAAAACTCCACATAGAGCTCCCCTATGACCCAGCAATCCCACTTTGGGACATTTACCCAAATGATCACAAACAAGACCATACTAAAGCTACCAACACAACTGTGGTATATATACACAATGGAATTCTGTGCCTCCATCAGAAAGAATAACGTTGCCCCATTTGTTAGTAACTGGAAAGTCTTGGTAAAAATTATATTAAGTGAAGTAAGCCACGTCCAAATTAACATTGGTCCCATGGTTTCCCTAATTTTCAACAACTAATATTTGTCTGGGTTAAGAAGAATAGGTCAAAAGCTATCTGCATATGACCAGATAGGATGATGTTAAGGGACATGAACCCCAAGATAGGGACACAAGTGGTTTTTTTCTTTCTTGCTATTGTTTCTAACGTACATATAATGTGCGATGTGATTTTTTTGTTTCTTTATATGTTCCTCCCTCTGCTATAACTCCTGTTTTCACTGTATTTGAAGTTGGTGCACCTACATCTTGTATATACACTCCTCTAATTCGTGGAGGGGAAAGAAAAAAACAAAATGCTTAAATAGGGGTACAGGTTGACACATTGTAACAATGAGATACACAAGACACTATGTTGAAAAATGAACTTTACAATTTAGGTGGGGGAAGAGAGGAGGGTTGTGTACTTGTGGAGGTGGGAGGGAAAGGATGGTAGGGGAAAAATAAAGGAGGAGGTAACAATGTTTTTTAGGAAATGTACTCATTACCTTGCTCACGCAAATGTGACTCCTCTGTACATTATTTATCTAATAACTAATATTATGAGGCAGACTGAAATGAGACTCCAGAGAAAGAGTCAGAAAGACTGATCAGAGAGACTAAAATTGGTCACACAAAGATTGGAAAATAGAATTCCTTGTACAACATATAAATCATTGAAAGCCTGCACATGTAAGGACAAGAGAGCAAAGTCCAGAAATGCACATTTTCTTAGAGATCAGCTATTGAATTATCAATGGAAATATTTGTATTCTTAAATATTTGACCACATGTGGGAGAAGGCTGAAGAGAAATAAAATGCCATCACTCTGTTAGGACGTCCAATATCACACTAGGAAGTAATCAATCACTGATTTGTAATAAAAAGAGAAAACAATTATTCCAAATGAGGGTTTCATTTCTTTTCCTGTAACAGTTCTTGATTTAGATGCTAGCAATTACCATACAATTGATCCAGTACCACAGCTGAAATGATATTGACCGCAGTATTCCCACATGAAGGAAAAGAGAAAATTAACAGATATCTGAAGAAATGACTTGAGGATGAAATGTTCTAATAGTGATATCTGAGGTTTTGACACAGGTGAAGAGGTGGATTTTCTTTTCTAAAAATTCCCCATTTTTAGCCTGGTGCCAGTGGCTCACATCTGTAATCCTAGCTACTCAGGAAGCTGAGATCTGAGGACTGCTATTCAAAGCCAGCCTGGGCAGGAAAGTCTGTGAGACTCTTATGTCCATTTAACCACCAGAAAACCAGAAGTGTCACTGTGGCTCAAGAGGTAGAGCACTCACCTTGAGTTGAAGAGCTCAGGGACTGTGCCCAAGCCCAGACTTCAAACCCATCGACCAACAACAACAAAAAATCGCCCTTTTCTTGGACTACCTACATCTTTTCCTATCATTCAACAAAGAAGCCATTTTATCACCCACTAAATTTAAGTCCTATCCTAGCTACTGCTAATAGAATGATTTGGTATCGTTTTTTTTTTTTGTTGTTTGTTTCTTTTTTTGTCCACCCTGCGACTTGAACTCTGGGCTTGGGCTCTGTCGTTGTCATCTACAAGACAAGGCGAGTATTCTCCCGCTTGAGCCACAGTGCCACGTCCGGTTTTCTAGCAGTTTATTGGAGATTAGAGGCTCGCAGACATTCCTGAAAACGCTGGCTTTGAACAGTGATTCTCAGATCTTAGTCCCCTGAGTAGCTATGATTACTGGCCTGAGTCACCAGCACCCGGCATGTTTTGGTATCTTATGGCAAATGGTTCATATTTGGGGGGAAAAAAGCAACTGTGGTAACATTTTTTCCAGTCCTTAAACTCTGGGCCTGGGCCCTGAACACGGTTATGCCGGTAGCTTTTATGTGAGCTTGTTGGATTACTGCCCATGAGGGGAATTACTGGGTCTTAAAGGAGATCTATGTTTAGTCTTTTCAGGAAACTCAGTACTGCATTCCACAACATTCTACACCAACAGTGTAATAGAGTTCCCAATTGGCTACATCCATGCCAGCATTTACTATTGATAGCTTCTTGATAAAGGCCATTCTAACTGGGATGAGGAATAATCTGTCTTGTTTACTTGTAGATTTGTGGGCACCTTCTAGCTACTATGAATGAATCCATGAAACCTATATTGCTCAGAGTCTGCATTCCTTTCTCTTTTCTCTTAGTATCATTTTCCCCAACCTTTCATTTTCCTTAAGACTAGTGAAAAGTCATCCTTTCTGATGGATGAATAGAATTCCATTTTGTGTGTGTGTGTGTGTGTGTGTGTGTGTGTGTGTGTGTGTGTGTGTGTGTGTAAGATGAATATAGGCCCATGAGTTCATTTCTAAGACTTCTGTTTCATCTGTAATTTAGTAGTTCCATACTAAAGTTGAATTGTTTTCTCTACAGAATTGAAGAATATTGTTGGGATATGAGTATTGCATTTTCAATTTTGGGGGGTCAGTATTGCAGTTTTTGCCATGTTAATTTTTTTTCAGGCTTCATGATCATATGTATATTATGTTCAGAAAACACACATTTAGAACAAACAGAAGGAAAAGTGTCTGGCAGTAGTTCCAGAAAATTTATCCTCTTAGGCTGCAGGAAGCCTGTCTCCCCCTAGGCTTTTTTAAACTAGAAATATTCTTTTTTATTTAGTTACAAGAGTTTTCAGATTCAATTCTTTTTAAGAATCCTAACAACTAGGTTATGAATAGCCTTTTATAATTACCAAGGCTATTTTTGTCCTTGGCCTAGGCAAGTTCTACATAAGTCATCCAGCCCCCACCTCATCATTACAGAATGAATGATATTTCCAAATGTCTGAGAAGTTTAGCATGCTTTTATTTTCTTACTTTTTAAAATGGGGCTTGAACCAAGGACCAGGGCATTCTCCCTTTGCTCCTTCACTCAAGACTATAATTCTAACACTGGAGTTACACCTCCACTTATGCTTTATGGTGGTTAATCAGAAATAAGTTTCCTGAATTTTCCTGCCCCAGCTGGCTTCAAACTATGAGCCTCAGATCTCAGGCTTCTGAGTAGCTAAGATTATAGGCATGAACAACTGATGCTCAGCCTTTGTTTTTTGTTGTTGTTTTTTTTATTGTGATTAAGTGATTGCATAATTTCCCAAATTTCACACTATTGTGGGATCGTGATGCTCAGTTAAACTCACAAACACATTCTATCTTTCCTGGAGCAAATTGTCTATCATGGTCTATAACATTTATGATTTCTATGAGCTTTGCGATACAGTTATTTCTTCCACATTGGGTGGTATGTACATTTCTTTTGTTTTGCATAGCATCAGCTGTTCCCTCTTTATCATTTGTTCCCTTCCTCCCATTGTTGCCATTAAGTTGCTTAGCTCATTTTGGTCAATG
This sequence comes from Dipodomys spectabilis, assembly GCF_019054845.1. Classification (NCBI taxonomy): domain Eukaryota; kingdom Metazoa; phylum Chordata; class Mammalia; order Rodentia; family Heteromyidae; genus Dipodomys; species Dipodomys spectabilis. The sequence goes on along the minus strand of NW_024870897.1, from coordinate 147,157 downwards.
TCCTGTGCAGCTAATTGGTCCCGTTGTTGTATGTTTTTCCCTGATTCCCTCTAGTTCTGTGTCGTCTTCCTGGATCCCCTCCAGTGTACACATATATACCATACATATGATCAGCAGCATGGAGTTATTTAGTTGTGATTCAACCAGATGAGTGGAAGCTCTTTGTTTCTTAAGTCCTGTTAACTTTGTCGTATCACCTAACATTTTGGATTTAACATCCACTTATCAGGGAGACCATGTACCATTTGTCTCTTTGATCTTGGCTTATCTCGCTCAACATGATTTCTTCTAGCTCCATCCATTTCCATGAAAATACTATTATTATTTTGTCCTTTCTAATGTCTGCATAATATTCCATTGTGTGTAGATACCACAATTTTTGGATCCATTCATCTGTGGTGGGGCATCTGGGTTGTTTCCATATCCTGGCTATTGTGAACAATGCTGCAATAAACATGGAGGTGCATGTGTCCTTGTATACTGGTTCCTGTTGTTCAGGATAGATGCCTAGAAGTGGTATGACTGGGTCCTATAGGAGGTCAATAATTAGCTTTCTGAGGATCCTCCAGACTGCTTTCCAAAGAGGTTGTATAAGTGTACATTCCCACCAGCAGTGTAATAGGGTTCCTCTTTCTCCGTATCTCCTCCAACATTTGTCGTTGCCTGACTTGTGGGCCATTCTGACTGGGGTAAGATAGTATCTCAGGGTTGTCTTTATTTGCATTTCCTTCACAACCAGGGATGGTGAACATTTCCTCATGGGTTTTTTTGTCATTTTTATCTCTTCATCTGAGAAGTCTCTCTTTAGTTCCCTTGCCCATCTAGTAATTTGTTTGTTAGTCTTGGGAGAGATCAGTTTCTTGAGTTCCCTGTATATACTGGATATTAACCCCTTGTCTGGTATATTGCTGGTAAATATTTTATCCCAATTAGTTGGTTGTCTTTCTAGCACGGTTGTGATTGCTTTAGCTGTTTAGAAGCTTTTTATTTTAAGGTAGTCCCATTTGAAGAGTCTCTCTCCAATTTGCTTTGACCCTGGGACTCTGTGCAGGAAGTTCCTTCCTGTGCCTATAAGTTCAAGTCTCCCTCTTATTCTGTCCTGCAGTAGTTTCACAGATTCAGGTTTGATGTTAAGGTCTTTAATACATTTTGAGCTGATGTTGGTGCATGGTGATAGGCTGGGGCCCAATTTTAGTCTTCTGCATGTGGCCGCCCATTTTTCCCAGCACAAGTGGTTGAAGAGGCTGTGTTTCTTCCATTGTATGTCTTTGGTTCCTTTGTCAAATATCAGCTGACTGTACGCATGTAGATTTATTTCTGGATCTTGTATTCTATTCTACTTGTCTTCGGGTCTGTTTTTGTGCCAGTACCATGCAGTCTTTGTTATTATAGTTCTATAGTAGAGTTTGAAGTTCGTCATGGATATCTCTCCCATGTTGTCTTTATTTCCTAGAACTGTTTTGGCTATTCTAGTTCTTTTGTTATTCCATATGAAATTTTGGACTGTTTTCTGTATTTCAGAGACGTACATCTTTGGGATTTTAATAGGAATTGCATTGAATTTGTATATAAATTTTTGCAGTATTGCCATTTTCACTATATTAAGTCTGTCTATCCAAGAGCATAGGAAGTCTTTCCATTTCCTAGTGTCTTCTGTAATTTTTTTCTTTAACTTTTTATACTTTTCATTAAATAGTTCTTTTACATCTTTGGTTAGGTTAATTCCAAAATATTTAATTTTTTGGGAGGTTATTGTGAATGGGGTTGCTTCCTTTATTTCCTTTTCTGCTTGTACATTGTAAGTGGACAGGAAGGCAACTGATTTTTGTGGGTTGATTTTGTCTCCTGCTTCTTTGCCGAAGTGATATATGATTTCTAAGAGTTTGGGGATGGAGTTTTTGGGATATTGAAGGTATAGTATCTTGTCATCTGCAAAAAGGGATAGTTGAACTTCTTCTTTCCCTATGCAGATCCCTTTAATGTCTTTTTCTTGTCTTGTTGTCCTGGATAAAGATTCCAGAACTATGTTGAAGAGGAGTGGAGACAGTGGGAATCCTTGACTTTTTCCGGATTTTAAGAGAATTGGTTGTAGCTTTTCCCCATTAAATATAATATTGGCTATTGGTCTGTCATAAATGGATTTTATTGTTTTAAGAAATGTTCCTTCTATTCCTATTTTCTCCAGAACTTTTAGCATGAATGAATGTTGAATTTTATCAAAGGCCTTTTCTGCATCTGTGGAGATAATCATGTGATTCTTGACCTTGGCTCTGTTGATGTGTTGGGTACGTGTTTTAATTTTTCCCATGGCATCCTTAATCCTGTTAATATGGGTTTCTTGTCTTCTTTTTTAAATTAAACTTGCCAATGGTCCATCAATTTTATTTATTTTTTTCAAAGAACCAGCTTTTTTGGTTAATTTTGGCTATGATTCTCTGATTCTCTAATTCATTAATCTCTGCTCTTAGTTTGGTTATCTGGCTCCATCTACTAACTTTAGGTTCCATTTTTTCATGTTTTCTAGCTGTTTTAATTGCAACATGAGATTATTTAAGTGGTCTGTCTCTATTTTCTTGATGTGGGCACTGAGGGCAATAAGTTTGCCCCTCAGGACTGCTTTTGCTGTGTCCCAAAAGTTTCTTTTAGAGGTGTTTTCATTTTCATTGAGTTGTAGGAATTTTTTAATTTCTTCTTTAATCTCTTCCATTACCCAGGCATTGTATAGAACTGTATTGTTCAATTTCCATGTTTTTGAGTAATTTTTGCAATATACTTTGTTATTGAGAACTAGCTTGATTCCACTGTGGTTAGATAGGATACAGTGGATTATGTCAATCCCCTTGTATTTGCTTAAATTCCTTGCATGAACTATGATATGGTCTATTTTGGAGAAAGTTCCTTGAGCTGCTGAGAAGAATGTGTACTGTGTTTTTTTAGGGTGAAATACTCAGTAGATGTCAGTTAGTTGCACTTGAAGTATGGCCTCATTTAATTCAGTAGCTTCTTTGCCAATCCTCTCGTTGGCAGACCTGTCCTTTGGAGAGAGTGAGGTGATAATATGTCCTAGTATTATCGTATTGGGATCTATTTTATACTGTAAGTTTGAGAGTATTTGCCTAACATGTCTGGGTGCACTAATGTAAGTTGATGGTGGTAATATCCACATCTTTGATTGTTCATTGTATTAATATGTAAAGTCTGTCCTTGTCTTTTTGTATTGATTATAATGAAAAGTTTATTTTGTTAGATATCAGGATTGCTACACCTGCTTTCTTCCTGGGGGAATTTGACTGGTAGATCAGTTTCCAACCGTTCACTCTGAGTTTGTTTGTACGTTTGGCTAAGAGGTGGGTCTCCTGAAGGTAACAGTTTGTATGTCTGGCTGAGAGGTGTGTCTCCTGAAGGCAACAGATGGATGGGTCATGTTTTCTGAGCCAATCTGCAGTTCTTTTTCTTTTGATTGGTGAATTAAGCCCGTTATTATTAAGAGATAGTATAGAGAGATGCATTGTGGTCCCTGTGATTCCCTATTTTCCTAAGGTTTTCTTCTTTCCTTTCCTCCTGTGCTTCCTCAGTTAGACTTCTATTGATGCCTGTCTGGGTCCAGGTCCCTGTTCCTGGTTGCTTTCTTCAGGTTGTGTCCCCCCTCTTAGAATTCTTTGTAATGCTGGCTTAATGTTTATGTACTCATTTAGTTTTTCTTTGCTATTAAAATTTTCAGTTCTACATCGAATGTGAATGCTAGCTTTGCTGGGTATATCAGTCTGGGTTGGCAGTTATTGGCTGTCAGGGCTCGTATGTTACTTTCCCAGGCCTTTCTTGCATTCAGTGTTTCTATGGAGAGATCTGCAGTGATTCTAATTTTTTCCCATTGTAGTATAGCTCCTTTTTCATTTTTGTTGCATGCAAGATTGTTTCCTTATTATTCAGATCTACCATTTTTACTATAATGTGTCTAGAAGTGTTTCTCCTGGGATCTTGCTTGCTAGGTGTTCTATAGGCTTCTGTTATGTAGGTAAGATGTTCTTTTTTGAGATGGGGAAAACTTTCACTGATTATTTTGTTGAATAGGTGTAACATTCCCTTGCTTTGATATTCCTTACCTTTGTCCATTCCAATTATACAAAGGTTAAATTTCTTGACACTATCTGCTTGCTCTTGAATTTCCCTTTGGCATAATTTAAGTGATTTTTCCACATCTGTCATTTTTTGGTCCAGTTGGTGTATCCTGTCTTCTGTATCTGACACTTTACATTCCATTTCGTTCACTCTGTTAACTGTGGCTTCCATTGTGGTTTGCATGGAAGAAATGGACTCATTTATGGATTCTATGTTCGCTCTCAAAGTAGTGATCTCACCTTTTAATGAAGTGTAAACTGCCTCTATTTTTCCACTTATATCACTTCTTAGTGAGGTGTGTGCTGCCTCTATTTTTGCGTGTACCTCCTGTTTTAGATCCTGCATCTCTTTTGATAGTTCATCCCTGTGATCTTTAATTTTCTGGTCTATTTCTCACTTTATTTCCTGAGTCATTGCCTCCAGAATATTTTGGATGTAGCTTTTGTCTTCCATTCCTGCTTTGCTCCCACTGGGGCTCTCCCCTGGGTGGCTGCTGGCTTTTGGGGATAGCTTGTTATCCTGGGTGTTGATAACCCTTGTAATTTTTCTGATTTTCGCATGGGGATTCAGGGAGTATTGGAGACTAATCTGAAAATTTGTTTTGGTCAATAGGTGTCTGTCTTTGCTTGGTTGTTGTTTCTCTGCTGGTGGAGAGGATCTCTACCTGATCTCGGTTCTGTTGGGGGCCAGCCTCCAGGTGCTGGTCTGACCCATATAGGGTTCTCAGTTCTCTGTTCTAGATCACTGGCAATTCCTGCCTTTGGAAGAGTTGAGCAGCCCAGATTGCTCCCGTTTGCTCCTACAGGTGCTCTTGGTGAGTTTGGATGTGCTGGATGCACTGTCCCAGATGCTGGAGTTTGTATGGGCTCCTGATATTTTTTTTTTTTGGCGGGTTGTGGGCTTGAACTCTGGGCTTGGGCACTGTCTCTCAGCTCTTCAGCTCAAGGCTGATACCCTACCATTTGAGCCAAAGCACTTCTGGCCCTTTCTGCTTATGTGGTGCTGAAGAATCAGATCCAGGGCCTCATGCACCCAAGACAAGTACTATACTGCTGAGCCACCTTACCAGCAAAGCTCCTGACTATTATCAGGTGCTGGTAGCTTGTGTTGTCCAATTTCCAGCCTAGAATACATGGGTCAGGTTCTGGTAGGGTTTAGGCTTCTCCTGTCCTGAGCCCCCAGGTCTTTGCTGTCACAGATGTGCTTCCCAGGGGATGCAGTTCCCTGTATTTCTCCCCTTTACTTAGGCGTATGCAGCTTCTTACTGCAGTTGGGAGGAATTGGTTGTGTTGCCCAGGCACCGGATCCCCAGGCCTGGTGCCAGCCCCCGGCCTGGGACATGCCGGTTGGACCTGTGCTGCTGTGTATCCTGCCTAGTTTATGCAGCCTGGGGTACTCAAATTTCTTCCACTGTTGGGTTTCTTGACCCAGGGGTGCTGTTCCTGGCTTGGGCATTTAAGCTACTTTCCAGGGGTGCTCTTGCTCTAGCCTGGCGAGCTGAGTGTGCTCCATGGTCTGGTGGAGCTCTAGAACATTTCCCAGTTTTAGTGTGTCCTGTGGTCCAGGTGTTGGGATAGGGTGTCTGAGTCAGGGTCTCAGGATTCCCACCAGCTCTGTTCTCTCTTAAGGCATACACTGTCTCCTGTGGGATACTCACCCATGTGCTAATTGTTCTTTCTGTGTGATGTACGTCATTGGTTGCCATTGAAATCAAGAGTTCAGGTGAGGTGGTTGTGGGCTGGGCTGGGCAGTGGTGGCTCTGTGAGTTTCTTTTTTGTCTCTGCCTCGATTGATGCTGTTAGGGTCCAAGCTGCAGGATGGGCCTCTGTCCTCGACCCGAGGGATGGGGGAAGGGCCTCCATGCAGGTTCTGAGTGCTGGGGTTTGTCTCTGTTTGTGTTCTCTGGATCAGCATCAGTTCTTTGCAGGTCTTCTGCCTGGTTTTCTGTGGGCATCCCATGTAGCTCTGGGGCTCCCACCATGAGGCTGAGTTCCTGGCTCAGAGGTTTCTCTGTTCATTGCGGTCGGCAGGTCTGACACCAGTACCTCAGACCTGCGCAGGTGATCTGCAGGTACTGAGCACTGCGGTTTGTCTCCAATTGCGTTCTCTGGATCACCACCATTTCCTTGTAGGATTCTGCTCTGGTGTTCTGTGGCTCTGTGTAGCTGTGGAATTCTTTCAGTGGGGCCGAGTCGCTTTGGCAGGATGGAGCCTCTCTGCTCGGATAGAGAGTGAGGGGTGGGGTTGGAATCTTCGTGCAAGCTCTGGGCTTGGAGGTTTCTCCGTTCGTCGTGATCAGCTGGTCTGACACCGGTACCTCAGGCTGCTTCTGCGCGAGTGATCTGCAGACAACCCCCTGTGTCTCGGGGAGTCTGGCAGCCCCTGTCGGGCTGGCTGGCTGTGGTTTGGTGCATTGCTGCATGGACAGTAGAGGTTGGGGAAGGGGTCTTCGTGCTTCTCTGTTCTGAAATTCTTTTTCTCTCTTTTTTTTTCTGCCTCCTGTTTTTCTCTCTGTGTTCATCTTTTTGTTCTTGTCGGTTTCTTGGGGAGATTAAGCGTTGGAACACGACTCTCTTTTTGGTTGGGGAGAGCTGTGGCATTACCCTACTGCCCCTTGCCATCTTGCTTACCCATCCAATTTTTATATTTTTAAAAATCTATTTCATTATAAAGATGCTATACAGAGCAGTTACATTTACACGAGTAAGTTACAGTTCTAATTGAACATTGTTACGTACTGCAGTTTTTTTTCTCCCTCTGACTCTTCCCTCCATTTCTCCCACACACATTACATTGTAAAGTTAATTTCTGCCATAGTGTCCTGTGAGTATCATTGTTGCAATGGGTCACCTTTTGTACTTCTTTCAGTATTTTGTTATTTCGCTTCCCTTCCCCCAATCAGATAAATGCATATACAGGATGCAGAGTACCAGAATCAAAGACGGGAATTGCCATGGATAAAACCAATAGGAAAAGAAAAATGATATAAAGTAAGAAGAAAGAACTAGCTACAGTATATTGGCTACATCAAGCTTGACAACTAAACAAAAGAAGACCTGCTGTTTCTTTGTCTTCATTTCAGTTAGCATCATTTTGTATGGTCACATATACATTCATACCTCCTGAGCTATAATGATCCACTTTCAGGAGTAACAGGCTAATGTTAATAATTTCAAATGAGAGAAATCATAGAGCTCAAGTCGTTTTGCATGTGCTAGGAATTGATACAATGCACAAAAATTACATGCTTTAATAACTACAATGCCAGTTTATCAGTGCAGTATTAGGTGCTCCTTGGCTGGAATCCCTCCTGAGGAAACCTAAGATAGTTGGTGCACCTGTCTTCTGGGCTGGACTGAGGGCCTTGCTGGGCAAAAGTATTTTGATATCCATTCCTGGATTCCACTTACAACTTTTTTAGTAGACCCCCTACAAATCTCTCTCATCCCAATAACAGCCTTCTGGCTTTCAAGTGAGGTTATCTTTCATATCTCTTAGAGCTCTCCACACCTTTGTCTAGAAGAGCTCTGTTCCAGGGCCCACATTCAGCAGCTTGTTTTGAGAAGAGTAGTAGCTATTTTGCTAGCCAAATATATTCTCTGCCATCTCCTCATCAAATTAGTATTTGGTGTCAGTATGAGTCTGCTCAGAGGGTAGAGCCAGCCTGGGATGGCTTTGAACCATGATCCCCAGAACTAAGTCTCCTGAATAGCTGGGATAACAGGCGTGAGCCACCTGCACCTGGACATCATTTCTTTCTTCCAGGAACATTTCAGGGGGATGGAATAGCACAGCAACCACATACATTTGTTAGCAACTGCCCCAGGGTGAGCCAGATGCTCAGACCAAAACCACTGACCTTGATATTGCCTTTGGTGTCCAACAGGATGTTGTTGGACTTAAGGTCGTCGTGTGTGATTCTGTTTTGGTGTAGGTAGTGAGCAGCACTTAGAATTTGTGTGATGAGCCTCCTGGCTTCATCCTCATACAGGTGGCACGATATTCAGATCCACCCCAGGAGGTATCCCCTAGTGGCCAGTTCCACGATGAGACATACATACTCTTCCTTCTCCAATACCTGGTACAACCTGATGATGTGTTTGTGCCATACCGTCTTAAAAATGTCCACCTCATTCTTTATCTAATGATGATGACTCTCACTTCCAGGCTATTTTAAATGCCACCTCCTTTTCTGTGACATGGGGATGGGCCACCTTCACTTGTCCATAGGTACCTTTGTCGATGAGCTCATTCACCTGGTATTTTTTGATGATCTCCTCCTTCAAGAAGATTGAGGATGAATCTTTGTGTTCTTCCATTCTTCCACTATGATGGCAGGTTGCAAGTCTACCTAAAATAAACTTAATAAAATAATGGAAAACCAGAAATAGTAAAAAGAAATACCAAAATCCAAACAACAACCAGTCCCCACAACCAAAAATTCACTTAGCCTTGAATCAGTCCAGCGGGTCATCAGGCAAGAGCTCCCAGCTCTGTTAACTGATATAGGTTGGAGCACAGTGGCTTCCTATATATCCTGCATGGCCTCACACAATGGAGCAATCACAACCAGGCATAGTAATCTCATGGAGGAAATGGACCAATGAGAGTCTGGGCCAGTGAAGTCCAAGAAAAAGTGGACCAATCACAGCCTGCCAGCATTGACATTCTAGCTCAGAGGCCTCAACGACTGTTACTAAGGACTCCAGGTGGGTTTGAGGTTGCTCTGGTCATTATCATGGCATTTTTGAAACCACTAGGACAGTGGTCAATATCCTCTGTTTTTCTAGAGGACCACTGCATCTTATAAATTGCTTCTCTACCTAATAGCCTCCATTCTTCATGGTCAATTTATTGTCTGGTTCAAACAATGGCACTGCACAAAGGCCTCCCTCCTTCTCAAGGACAGTTATGTCCTACAACTTCCTCTTGAGAGGACAAGCTGGCTTTGAGCCACAATCCTCACAATTCACCTTCCTGAGTAGTTAGGATTTTAGTTCTGAGCCATTGGTAGGTATTTAGCTCGTCTCTTACATTTGGAGACAGTATATTTGTTAGAACGGTAGGTTTCGATATGTCCTTTTAGCACTTTAAATTTCTTGCCCTTGCTGTCTAATAGATAATTTAGTTTATGATGAGAAATTAGTCATAATATCATTGAAGATCACTTGGGTGTGATGAATTGTATCTCTGCGTTTTGGGATGATTTCTGTCTTTGTTTAATTCGAATGTGTCTTAGTGTGGGCTTAGGTAATTATGTTAATTTTTTGACCTGCTAGATCCCTGCATAGAAGGGTTCATGCTTTCAATCAAAACTGGGAAGCTATTGGTTATTATTTCTTCAAATACTATGCATTTCTTTTTTTTCCTCTGTACATTATACATATATACATTATACATACATATTCAAATTGTATATGTGAATATACATTATATATATATACCTACATATTTGTATTATATATGCCTTTATATACATATATTTATTTTCACATAGCTTCCACTTTTGTGGTTGTTTATGGTAGGAAGGTTAGATTGATCCTAGCTACTCCATCAAAGAGTTAGAAGTTTTCCTCTTTATTTCTTGATAAAAATATGCATTTCTTGGCAAGGATATTGAAACACATAAAAAGCACAGCTAGCCCCTCGTCTCCATATCTCTCTAATTTCTTGCCTTTGTCAGGTCTCTGAGCACAGCACCATTACTTATCAGGTTCTTCTAGTGTGTGGGGTGATCTTTTTCAATGTCATGTGCTGCTTCAAAGGCCAACAGGTCTGCACCTGGAAGAGGAGCTGCTCCAAAGTCAGCCTGCATGGGTGTACCTGACTGCCTCTGTCTTGGTGTCAGAGCCACTGCAGATACTGGGGTGACCTTAGCAGATGTGCGTGTGCCAGGATTGCAGATTGGTGACTGCAGAAGGCACAAGCACAGCCTCTTTTTTACCCATCAGAGGTCTACGGTGGAACCTGGGGGTGTTCCCCTGTTGGAAGCTATGCTTGGAGCACGGCTGGGTGCTGCAGAAGCCTCACTTTGGCCTCACATCTGGGGTACAACAGATGCCAAGGATTTTTCTGGGCTCTTTTCAGAATATATGGGCAGGTTCAAGAGCAGAAGATGCGTTCAGGGAACCCCTAAACACAGGTTGTGCAATGGAGCTGGGAGGGGCAGGGCAATCCAGGTTGGCAGGGGTCAGATGATGAGCCTATATTAGTAGTCTGCTGGCTTCCAAATGAAAAGCTAGACTGGCTTGCTACACAGAAATATCCCTCTAATAATAGTTGCACCAGAGAGTCCCATGCTGGTCGGGGGAAACTGCTAAAGACTGCAGTAGATGGACCAGGAACACTTGGTGTTCTCTGTGGGCAATTCAATGCTGGCTCTGGCAGGAGGGATCTGAAGGTTCCTTAACACTGCAGACCCAGGGAAGCCAGAGCCCAAGCAGACACCAGGGTTTGCCAGCTGGGCACTGGGCAGGCTGGTAGGTGAAACCTTGCTGGATGGCTTTGCAGAGTCCTCAACCTGGCCCACCTGCCAGCACAATTTCCTGCCTAGGATTTCCTCAACTGTAGAACTTGGAGGCAGCAGTTCTTCCAAATTGGACATGCAGTGTCCAGCTTTCTAGAGGCTGATGTGGTCAGGGCCAGTCTGGAGGAGTGGCATGCCTCCTGCTGGGGGAAACAGATGTCCCTTCCAAGGCATCTTGGGAAAGGGATGCCCCTGGAAGTGGACTCATGGAAAGGCTGGTCTGTCCTGCTCAAAGAGAACACCTCCAGTTTGTTTGACTGTTTGATTGGGTTGGGGGGTCTCCCCTTGGCGGCAGTGATATTAGGAGACTGTATTGGTGAGATTATCTCAAAATTAAACCAACTGTTGATCAAGCAAAAGAGTAAGGCTTGCTTAACTGCCCGTGGTTGGTGGAGTTGAGGTCATGGCTGCTTTTGCCTTGAATGTCCTCAAGGATTTGTCACCAGAAGAAAAATGACTGGATGCTGGCATGAAATCCAATGGTTTTAGGAAATTTATCAGAGAGCCCTACTTGGCTTGTATGTCATTCAATAGGGCTAACACTGGGTGCGGAGTTTGAGCTTTAAAGCTAGGCATCACAGCTTGATCTTTTTGGAGGACTATGGACACCTTCTGGATGGAGTTGGACCTTTAAGGGGTCTCAGTACATTTTGAGATTAGATGTGATCCTCTGAGCTTCATCCTTGGTTTGTGACAGGGCTGAGTTCTCCCTCCATGCTATCCTGATGTCTTTAGGGTGTGGGCTGGTTTCTGGCAAGTAGAAAAGTTTAATGTGTCTTCTATTCCCTGAGCCTCACTAGGAAGGGCTGTTGTTGGCAAGGAGGATTGTGTAATTGGGAGGTCTTTGTCTTCTTTGAATAAGGGAACCAGAGCACATCTTGGCTTTCTTTTTGAATGTTTAGTTTCTGTGGAAGTCTAAAGACCTAAGAGTTTAAGGCTCCAGAGGCTTTGTAGTTTTCCAAACATATCCAGGTTTGTTTTTTTTTTCATCATCTTACAAAGACACTTCTAACTTCCTCCCTTAGTCATACTCTACTGAGCCTTTTGGCTATGGCATAAATGAGGAAAGACAGGCAGGGCTGTCCTGTTGCTAAGGAAGGCAGTCAGGGCTGCCTTGTTGCTGAGAAAAAGCAGGCAGGCCTGTCTTGTTACATAGTTTCATTTTATTCCCCAGTGTTGGTAAATAAAGCCTCCAGATTGGAATTCAGGGGCTACCCATGATCATTGCTCATTCCTTTTCCCTGCTCTTACCATACTGACTTTCCATTTAAATTCATTTTTACTTTTCATTTTTGTCAGAAGTAAACAGGCGATGAAAAATCTATATGTAATACTAGTTTTTATTCTTGAATTACTAAAATACACGAAGAACATATCAATTCAAGAAGCATAAGATGGCAGATAGGGGCTGGGAAGGTGGCTCACTGGTAGAGTGCTTGCCTTGCATGCATGAGGCCCAGGGATCTATTCCTCAGCACCACATAAGCAAAAAGAAAAAAGCCGGAAGTGGTGCTGTGGCTTAAATGATAGAGTGCTAGCCTTGAGCTGAAGAGCTAAGGGACAGCGGCCTGGCCCAGAGTTCAGGCCCCACGACTGGACCAAAAAAAATAAAAATAAAAAATAAAATAAAATGGCAGATGGCATGAGTTTGATCTCTGTCCCTCTACTGTGACTCTCTTCCTCTACTCTGGGGTGACCACTGCCACTAGTTAGATGTTTATCCTTGCATTCAAACCAAATGTGCACAAAGGAGAGGCTATTAAAAAGGGACTTGTCCACAGCTACCCAAGGTACGCAAAACCTATCTTAGTCGGAGGACAAATTTCCAATTCACACTATGGAGATTCAAACTTCTATATTCAGGTTCACAGACCTTAGCCAAGTCTGTGCTGGAATCACATGACTGAAGGTGGTAGCTCATTGTTCACTAAAAAAAGAAGTCTGCAATAGCTGTAAATCTCCCCCCTGTCTTTCTCCCTAAGTAAAAGTATGATGTATAAGGACTAAGGAGTTACACAGGCCTTTTAGAGGTTACTAGACTTTGGGTTTTAACTTTTGTATTTCCAAGTTTCGCTTCAGATCAAATATTGGGTCTGTAAAGCAGCAGCCCAAGAGGAAGTCATGTTCAGAACTTGTTTAAGTGTCTTAGACTATTTGAATTTGTTTTTACTGAATTATCTTTTTTCCTACAATCCACACCTGTGGCCAAATGGGGGCTTTCTTACAGCTAGCGGACTGAAGGCCCAACACTGCATCTATTTATGCCTTGTTCTGCAGCCTTGTTCTGGTATATAGCTGTTGCAATCTTAGATTTAGAACTCCTGTCTTTCTTCCCCTCTCTTTCTCCTCCCTCTCTGTCCTTCAGTAAACAATTCCAAAATATTTGTTGAAAATAAAGCTTGGAAAATTGTCATAACATTAAACAGCAGTGTCCACCTTTCAAGCCTGACAATTTTGTTAACACAGGTAGAGAACAAGCAAGATAAAATGTATATGCAATATACAGATGCACACACCCACACCAAGGGAATATTTTTCAATAAACATGTGATTGTATTCAGTGAGTATAATAATATCCTGAACAATTATAATCTTTAACCACAATCTCAATTTGAACTAATAAATGCTAGAACAACTTCTTGTAGCATTTAAATGATTTACTTTTCAAATATTCTCTGAGTTGTTTCCATAGTGCTACCAGCCACTTCCAGGGTAACTATTAGTCAAAAATTCATTTAATCTTTATCGTATTGATATCATACCTATTGATATTATTGGCTGTAAAGTTCTCCAAACTATAAACTTTTAAGCTTCCCAAGCCAAATTTCTTCCTGTGCCTTAACAGATTGTTTCCTCCAGGTTTTATAGACCTTGAATTCTCTGTGGGAAAAGAAGAGATCTATGTATCTAATATATTTTTAGGTAGTATATATGTAAGTATGTGTGTCAGTTTTCTTAAACAAAACATAAATGAATAGGTCTTCCATTTCCTAGACAGAAATGATTAATGTTACAAAAGAAATACAGGTGGATCAGGCCATCATGGGTACTGAGTATTAACAGATATGGGAATTCCCCAGGCAACAGTGTGGAATGTGGGATGTGTGTGTGACAGTGTGTGCGGGAAAGTCCGTGAGACTCTTATCTCCAATAAACCACTAGAAAACCAGAAGTGATGCTGTGGTTCAAGTGATAGAGCACTCACCTTGAGCTGACTAGCTCAGGGACAGCGCCCAGGCCCAGAGTTTAAGCCCCTCAGATGACAATAATAATAATAATAATAACTATTATTATTATAAAGGAAATTAGACAAAGTCCACAACTTAATTGTACAGCAATACAAAATAATGCATAATACATTAGCAATAAGTACCATAAAAATTAGATCAAATAATTACAAATGTCATATTTATATGTATATAAATTTTTCAGAAGGATTTAAGAGTGGAAACGGTGACATTGATCAATATCAATGGACTCATAAACTGACATATTGAATTAAAAAAATGAAAAGCCTGCTTCAGAAAATAATATATAAATAAATAAAACCCATATTCAATCATTCAGAAAAATTATATATATATACTTATTCAAATGTTTATGTGTTCCCATATATATTATATACGTTTTCTAGTGTCATATTTGACTACATGTGGCTTATATAATTATTTTTAAATATTTTCTTTTGTTGATCAGAAAGCGAATATCTAGCTTTCAAATTATATGGCATTCTTTTTTTATTTTTGATATATTTTCTTTTAGGAGAAAATTTGAACCTATTACAGACCATTTTAACTTTTGGAAAGGCTGTACTCATACTGGATTAGCAGGAAAACTGTGCTCTGTTCATCTGTAATGTCCTACGAGAAAACCATTCTCATGGTCTAAATCAAAAAGTTAGTTGCTACCTACTGAAGACTAGCTTGTTGTCTTTGTTTTTCTAGTTGTGTGTGTGTGTGTGTGTGTGTGTGTGTGTGTGTGTGTGTGTGTGTGTGTGTGTGTGTGTGTGCATGCACGTGCATACGTAGGCCTGTCTTGGGGACATGAACTCAGGACCTGGGTGCTGTCTCTGAGCTTTTTTTTTCAATATTGTCACTTATGCCACAGATCTACTTCCAGCTTTTTGCTGGTTAATTGGAGATTACAGTTTTGTGGAGTTTCCTGCTGGCTTTACCTCAGATCTTAATCTCTTGAGTAGCTAGTATTACTGGTGTGAGCCACCAGAGCTCAGATAGAAAGCTATTTTTGTCTACGATTAGGGATTATAATTGTCTTCACTCTAGCCTACCCTTCTCCCTAAGGTATCACCAAATCATGATGTGCTCTTTCTTATATCATATTTCCTTTCTTTCCCTGAGTTCTTGCCTTTTCTCCCAGCTTCCATCTAACAATACTGGGCACATACAGAAATCATGTTAACCAAGTGAACTATCTTCACATTTTATTTCTATTGTTTTCATTTTCCTGGCTAAGTATGTTGCATTCCTTATAACTAACTCCTTACCATAATCATGTTCTTTGAATTTTTTTTCTAGAATAGCATGCATAATAACTTTTGATTCATTTAAGTGTTTTCTGATTTAGAACATGTGGCTACTGACAAATAAGAAGATACAGGAATATATGAGACCAAAACTAGGAACCAGTACATACCTTTCTTCTCTTCCTCCTCCTCCTCCTCCTCCTCCTCCTCCTCCTCCTCCTGCTCCTCCTCCTCCTCCTCCTCCTCCTCTTCCTCTTCCTTCCTTCTCTTCCTCCTCCTCCTTCTTCTTTTCCTCCTCTTCTTTATTCTCTCCTTTTTCTCCTCCTCCTCTTATTTTAATATGGTTTAAATCATAAGTTTTCTTCAACAAATGCGCTCCCCAAATCCATGACACTTTCTCTAAGTTTCAATAACCTTTGCTTCCCTCTTATTTTTATTTGGATCAATTGTTTGTCTTGAACAAGGGAGTTTCAGAGTGACATGTACAGATATCATTCATCTGGGCTCTGACTTGGTTCAACCTAAACCATGCTACGGGTTTCATCGACTTTGAGATTACAATTTCATGGATGTACATACAAAATCAAAGGTTTTCACCCTGTTCTCTTCAACTTTGAAAAAATGACTCATTGAAGGGAATATTATCCTCCACATTTATTTTTCCTTAAAGCAAGTGAATAATAGGAAACATTTTGCTGTGGAAAAGTGAAAAGGAAATCAACAAAGTTGAAATAGTCTATTTATGCTTGAGAACTCTTGCATACTTCACATACATGCTGTTTTTATTATGACTATTTGATATTTTGACTTTCTATTCATTGATTGACTTCATTACTTGATAGGAAATTTACGTAGTCAAAGATGTATCTCAAGGTATTCTGCAGCAGTTATCTGGGAATTTTAGCCATGGAAAACAAGAAGCACATACCTCACAGTAAGCTGGAAATATAATAGAGTTCATTCTTTGTTAATATAGTATTTCAGTGTTTATAATATAATATAGTATTTCAGTGTTTATACTGAAAATGAAGAAGTTTAATTGCAACAAACATGTTAAAGGATTGATAGGTATTCTCTGTATACTTTGCATGTATATATATATATACACATAATTTTAAAGCATGACTCAGTTTCCAAAAACTTCTGGATAAAATTTTAAGTGTAAAAGCACCAGTAGGTGCCTATGCACTTACAACTCAGAAGGAAACCAAGTTAGTGCCAGGGGGACTTTTGTTCTTCTAAATGAAGAGGAGCATTACTGTTGGAGAGATCAATCTGAGACTAACTTTTAAAAGATAAAAAAAAGTAAAGCATTTCATATTGTATTTCTGTAATATAAAAAGATATTATCTTGAATAAAATGTATCTATTATATGGATTCCTTTTAGAAAAGGGCAGAAAGATCTGCCTGGAAACTACATTATGTTTTTTCTCTCTTCTTAAAATGAGGAAAGAAATGCATGCCACAATTACCTCTTCTACACTTTGTACCATGGAACAGTAACTAGATAGCACATTGATTTTTAGTGCACTTTTCATTTGAAACAACAGCTTCTACTTTAAACTGATTAGTGATTCTTCAAAGATTAGTGAGCAATCAAAACATATAATAATCACATTGCTACAAGTATGGCTATGTATGTAACATAGTCAGAGATCATGGAAGACTGTACTAATGATATAAATCAGGTTAAATGGTCAATTTAACTTTAGAGGTAAGGAACATGCCTTTGAAAAATAACCAGTTTTGCCAGACACCGGTGACTCACACCTGTAATCCTTGTTACTCAGGAGGCTGAGATCTGAGAATAGTAGTTCAAAGCCAGCAGGGGAAGCAAAGTCCCTGAGATACTTATCTCCAAGTAACTAGCAAAAAGTCTGGAAATGTAGTTCAAATGGTAGAGCACTAGCCTTGGGCAAAAGAAGCCCAGTGACTGTGTTCAAGTCTTGAATTAAGCCTCAGGACCAACACACACACACACACACACACACACAAACACACACACACACACACACACACACACACACACACACACACAGAGCGTTCAATCCACATTTTCAGAATTTATTTGCAAACTTATTTTAGTAAAGTATTTAAGTCTTTCCATTTCCTAACAAATGGGGCAATATCATTCTTTCTGATGGAAGCATAGAATTCCATTGTGTATATATACATTTTCTTGATCCATTCATCTACTGAGGGGCATTTGGGTTGGTGCCATATCTTAGCTATGGTAAATAATGCTGCAATAAACATAGTCGTGCTGGTAGCATTAGTGTGGTCTTGTTTGTGAACATTTGTTTAAATGCCCAAAAGTGGGATTGCTGGGTCATTGGTGAGCTGTATGTGGAGTGTTTGGAGGAACCCCCATACTACTTTCCTAAGTGAAGTAAGTCAGGCCCAAAGAAACTTAGGTCCTATGGTTTCCCTCATTTGCAATAACTAGTATATTTCTGAGACAAGCACTATCAGATAACTTGATGTTAGGCAAAAAGAACCCCAAGATAAGGACCCAAGTGGTTTTCTTTCTTGCTATTGTTTCTAACATATTTATAAGATGATTCTTTTTATTTATTTTATTTTATTTGTGAACATACTGTACAGAGGAGTTACAATTACATGGGCAGGATAATGCGTACATTTCTTACCAAGCATTGCAGCCTCCTCCTTTGTTTACTCTTCACATCCCTTCCCAGCCTCCCCCCTCCCCCGCCCAGTCCCAATCCTTCTACCTCCCTCCCGCCACCCCCCCCCCTCCCCGCGGCACAGACGTTGTAAAGTTCGTTTTGGACATGACAACTTGTACTTCTCATTGTTGCAACAGGTCCACCTGTATCCTTAAACGACTTGTTTTTCCCCATCTCCTCCACCAGTTATACTGACATCAAATATAGTGAAAGCAAGGGTTATACTGTGGGGGAGGGACATACAAAGCAACAAAGAAATAATCTTATAAATGCGTTAGAACACACATGCATGAAAGAAAAAAAACATTAATATACATATCTAAGGGTTCATTTTCCTAATAACACATTATCTGACCTTTTCCACTTGACTCATACATATACTAGATATTGCAAATAAGTGAAACCATGGGGCCTATGTTTCTTTGGGCCTGGCTTACGTCGCTTAATATAATTTTTTCCAAGCCTTAACATTTCCTAACAAATGGGGCAATGTCATTCTTTCTGATGGAGGCATAGAATGCCATTGTGTATATATACCACATTTTCTTGATCCATTCACATACTGAGGGGCATCTGGGCTGTTTCCATATCTTAGCTACGGTAAATAATGCTGCAATAAACATAGTTGTGCTGGTAGCTTTCGTGTGGTCTTGTTTGTAAACATTTGGGTAAATGCCCAAAAGTGGGATTGCTGGGTCATAGGGGAGTTCTATGTGGAGTCTTTGAGGAACCTCCATACTGCTTTCCAAAGTGGTTGAACAAGTTTACATTCCCACCAACAATGAAGTAAGGTTCCCTTCTGTCCACATCCCCTCCAGCATCTGTTGTTGTTAGAGTTCTTGATTTTTGCAATTCTAACTGGAGTGAAGTGGTATCTGAATGTTGTTTTGATTTGCATTTCTTTTATGGCTAGGGATGTTGAGCATTTCTTCATGTGTCTATTGGCCATCCTTCTTTCTTCTTCAGAGAAGTTTCTCTTTAAGTATTTCGCCCAGTTGTTTATTTGAGGATTTGTTGTTGGGGGATTTAATTTTTTTGAGTTCCAAGTATATTTTAGATATGAGACCCTTGTCAGTTGTATGGCTAGTAAAGATCTTCTCCCAATCCGTGGACTTTCTATTGATCTTGCTAGCTATGTCCTTTGCCATGCAGAAGCTCTGCAACTTTATGCAATCCCATTTGTCTAACCTTTCTTTGATTTGTTGTGTTTCCGCGTCTCTATTCAGAAAATTTTGGCCTGAGCCAAGGAGACCCAGGGTTTCTCCTATTCCATCCTGTAATGTTTTCAGAGTGTCTGCTTTGACTTCGAGGTCTTTGATCCATTTGGAGTTGATTCTGGTGCAGGGTGATATATGAAGATCTAGCTTTATTTTTCTACAAGTAGTTAACCAATTTTGCCAGCACCATTTACTGAAGAAGCTGTCTTTCTTCCATTCTATTGTTTTAGCTCCCTTATCGAAGATTAAATGGCTATAGGTCTGTAGGTTCATTTCTGGGATTTCAACTCTATTCCGTTGGTCCTGAGGTCTGTTCTTATGCCAAAACCAAGCTGTTTTGATTACTATGGCTTTATAGTAGAGGTTGAAATTTGGTATTGATATTCCTCCAGCAGTGTTCTTTCCGTTGAGGAGTGTTTTTGCTATTCGGGGTCTTTTATTGTTCAATATGAATTTTTGGATTGCCTCTTCTATTTCCTTGAAGAATGAGTTTGGAATTTGTAGGTAGCCTTGGGAAGTATTGCCATTTTCACGATGTTAATCTTTCCAATCCAGGAGCATGGGAGGTTTTGCCATTTTTTAAGTTCTGTGTTGATTTCCTTTTTCAAGATTTTAAAGTTTTCATCATAGAGGTCCTTCACTTCTTTGGTTAAGTTAATTCCTAGGTATTTTATTTTTTGTGGGGCTATTACAAATGGAGTTGCTTTCCTAATTTCAGCCACACTTTTCTCATTGTTGGCATACAGAAAAGCCATTGATTTTGGGGGGTTAATTTTATACCCTGCTACTTTGCCAAAGTTTTGAATCAGCTTGAGTAATTTGGGAGTGGAGTCTATGGGATTCTTTAAATACAAGATCATGTCGTCTGCAAAGAGGGAGAGTTTTATTCCTTCTTTCCCTATTTGGATCCCCTTTATGTCTGCATCTCGTGTTGTTGCTGTAGCTAGGCATTCTAATACTATATAGAAGAGAAGTGGAGAGAGTGGACATCCTTGTCTTGTTCCTGAGTTAAGAGGAAATGGCTTTAGTTTTTCATATAAGGTGATTTTTTTATTGCTTTGTATGCTCCTCCCCCACGGTATAACCCCTGTTTTAACTGTATTTGTTGTTGGTATAATTTGGGGAGGGGAAGGGAAAACAAAATAAATTGTTTAAACAGGTGAACCCATTGTAACAATGTAATGTACAAGATGCTATGTTGAGAACCGAACTTTACATCTTTGGTAGGGGTGGGGACATGGGTGGGGGGTTGGCTGGGAGTGTAGTTGTGGAGATGGGAGGACAGGGATGGTAAGGACAATCAAAGAAGGTGGCTATAATGCTTAATAAGAAATGTACTCATTACCTTGCTCAAGTAATTTTAACCCCTCTGTACGGTATTTTGACAAAAAATTAATTAAAAAAGAAAAGTATTTAATATATATGGATATACATCTGTGTGTATATAATATAAGTGTAAACCAATTTAATAGATGCTGCACTATAACTTGAAAAACAAAATATATTGTAACCCCACATATCAACTCCATAGATCTAGTAATAATGTGATTCTATGTTTAAAATATTTATTAACCTAGACCTTTAAACTAACCTAAGTATATCCTGATAAAAAATTTATCAAGTAGAAGCAATATATAGAATTGTTATGGGAGAAACTTTTTTGGAGGTTGGGAGAGAGGGAGTACTGCAGAATGAATCTCAGGTTCTTGAGCTTTCTAGGCAAGTACTCTCCCACTTGAGCCATGCCTTCAGCCTAAATATATGCAACCAGTTTTAAAAAACTGAAATAAGAATAAACAAACATATCTATTATTGTTGGTTATATTGATAATGGCCATTCTTACTGGGGTAAGTTGGAATCTCAATATTGTCTTGATTTGCATTTCTTTTATGGCCAGAGATGTTGAACCGTTCTTCATGTGTCTACTGGCCATTCTTATTTCTTCTTGGAGAAGCCTAACTTTAAGTCTTCACTACACTTATTAATTGCTGTTTCTGTAAGAATTTGTTTTGGGGAGGTTTACTTTTTTGAGCTCTAAGTATATTTTAGATAAGAGAACCTTGTTGGATGCAAAGTTGGATCATCTCCCTTGCTGTGGGCTGTCTATTTATCTTGTTAGCTATGTCCTTTGCCATGCAGAAAATCGTTTGATGCAATTCCAGTTATCCAGGCTTTCTTTGATTTATTTTGGTTCTGGATCTTAGGAAGTTTCTTTTTTTTTTTTTTTTTTTTTGGGTCCAGTCATGGGGCCTGAACTCTGGGCCTGGGCACTCTCCCTCAGCTCTGCAGCTCAAGGCTAGTGCTCTACCACTTGAGCCACAGTGCCACTTCCGGCTTTTTTCTTTTTGCTTATGTGGTGCTGAGGAATTGAACCCAGCGCCTCAGGCATGCAAGGCAAGCGCTCTACCACTGAGCCAACTTCCCAGGCCAGGAAGCTTCTTTTTATATATTTGTTATTTTTGCAGAAGTGATATATGGGGGATTTACAATTACATGAATCAGGTAATGAGTACAATTCTTTTTGAACCATGTCTCTTTTCGTTTGTCCACTCCCAGTTTTTCCTTCCTATTCTCATCCACAGATGTATATTTCATTTTCCACATAGTGTGTAGTGAGTACCACTGTCATGTTTGTTCACTTTTTATTCCATCTTTTCTGTGCCTATTCCATCCATGCCCTAGTGCTCTAGTGTATCCTCTACCTCCTCCTGCTGTCTGGGATGTGGTCAAAAGGCAATGCTACTACACCATTGGTGAGAATGTAAACTTACTCAACCACTCTGGAAAGTAGTTTGGAGGTTTCACAAAAGAATAAACATAGAGCTCCCCTATGATCCAGCAATCCCACTCCTGGGCATTTATCCAATTGACCATAAACTAGGCCCCACGAAAGCTATCAGCACAAGCTTGTTCATTTCAGTTTTTGTTTTTTACAAAAGCCAATATATAGAATCAAACAAGTTGCCCCTCAGTGGATGAATGGATCAAGAAAATGTGGTATGTATATATTATGGAATTCTATGCTTCCACCAGAAAAAATGATATTGCACTATTCATAAGGAAATTGAAACACTTGGGGAAATTATATTAATTGACGTAAGCAGCCACACCCAAAGAAATACAGGTTGCATAGTTTTACTCATTTGTGGTAACTAGAATGTGCCTATAATTTTAAAAGTAAACACAATAGCTGGTAAAAGAAAAAAATAATAGAGGAAGGAAGTTGGGAGGGAAAAACAGAAAATGAGGAAAGAGGTGACACTGTTCAAAAAAGATACTCAGTACCTAACATGTAACTCTAACCCCTGTGTAAATCACCTACACAATAAAAATTTTAAAAAAGAAACAAAAAGAATACACAAACACAAGTATTACAATAGAGTAGTAGAATGGAGGAAAATGATGAAAAGAGTTTCTGATCAAGAAACATCAGATATTAAGTGCTTAAATTGTAACCCCTTTGTACAACCATTTGAAGTTTAGAAAGAATAAGTGAATTTTTTAAAAAACTCAATAATTTGTTTTGTGAATCTATATTTATTACTTGTAGATATACATAATCACTAATTTTATGTATTGAAATATTTATGTCTTCTCTTTTCTTTTTTCTTTTTTTTTGAGGGGGGGGGGGTCCAGTCGTAGGCCTATACTCTGGGCCTGGGCGCTGTCCTTCAGCAGCTTTTCAGCTCAAGGCTAGTATTCTACCACTTGATCCAAAGCACCACTTCTGTTTTTTTTTCTATTTATATGGTGCTGCAGAATCGAACCCAGTGCCTCATGCATGCAAGGTAAGCGCTCTACCACTGAGCCACCTTCCCAGCCCTTCTTTTACATTTTTTAAATATCTTTTTACTTCTGTATTAATAATAACAATTATGGCAATTTAGGATAATTTATTTCTTCCAAAATTTTAATATTAAAGTTTTTTGATTTAGTACTACATTTGTTTTCTCAGTGTTTTTAAAATCAGATCTACATAACTTTCCAATACACTTACTAATATTTAGTCACATACAATGTTTAATATATCTCATTCATAACTTAATTCTAGCATACATCAATTTGGATGCATTAGAGATATTTTATTGATAATTTTCTTAGTTTGCAAACTACTACTTAATTTTACGTTGTCTCAAACCCTAAATGCCAAGTAATTAGAAGGCAACTTTCACATTTTGAACATACGTATTTATTTTTATATTGTTAATTTTTTCCTTATCTCAATCTTTTGCCTCATGTCACTTTATTTTCTTGTGAGGAATAGGGTTAGCATATTCCTTCAGAGAGAGAGTTTTGGTGTGAAATGTTCTCAATTTTAATTCTTTACATATTAATTCTTTACATATTTTACTTTTTGTCTTCCTTTTTCATTGTCAAGGTGATGTACAGAGAGGTTAGTTATGTAAATAAGAAAATGAGTATATTTCTTGTCAACTTGTTACCCCTTCCCTCATTTTTTTCCTACATCCCACCTCAAGCCTTCCCCCTGAAGTTGTATAGATCATTGTTTACATATTTTAAATCTTTGTATTTGTATGGCAGTTTAATAAGAAAAACCCAGATTTGGGTTGATGGTTGATAAGCATTTTAAACATATTGCTTTATTGTCATTGAAAAAAATTCTTCCTGTGCCAAGCATTCATCTCAGGGTCTTATACATGCTGGGCTTCTCTGGCTGCTGCTCTCCTACTTAAATCATGCCTCCAGTCAAGCCGTTTGATGGTTTCTTGGAGAAGACTCCTTACAGCATTTTTTGTGTCCTTGCTGGCTTCAAACTTTGATCTTCTAGATTCCAGATTCTTGCTCCACTTGGATTACAGGTCAGAGCCTCTGGTGTTGCATGTGTCTAGCATCTTATAGATGTTCCTTTATTGTTGAAAAGTTGGTGGCTTATTATTCTAAACTTTTTTTTTTTTTTGGTCCGGTCATGGGGCCTGAACTCTGGGCCTGGGCGCTATCCCTCAGCTCTTCAGCTCAAGGCTAGCCCTCTACCACTTGAGCCACAGCGCCACTTCTGGCTTTTTTCTTTTTTCTTATGTGGTCCTGAGGAATCGAACCCAGGGCCTCGAACATGCAAGGCAAGTGCTCTACCACTGAGCCACATTCCCAGCCCTATTCTAAACTTCTGTATTCATCTTATTACAGGTAATGTCAAGAAGTTAGAAATTATGCATGTTATGTTTTTTTCTTAATAAACTAATACTGGTACCATACCATCCATTATTCCTTTATTTTTGCTTTCTTTATTTCTTCTGCATATTTGAACGTATACAAATCCATTCCCTTCAATGACCTACAGTAAGCTCTTTCTACATTTTATTTTTACAACATTTTTACTTTATTGTTAGCATTTAAACGTTTTGTGAATTTTTATTTCAATATTTTCCCTATATTTTAAATTAATTTTAGTTGGAGTGTTTTTGGAATACTAGCCTTCACATTACTAGAAACCCAGTTACAGATAAACCTATATATAAAATATGCTCTTAGTGTTGTCTTTATATAGTTAAGATTTTTGTAATGGGTATTTGAGGCTCTAATAAAGACATTAAATGTTGAAATAAACTGGGAAGAATATAAAATGCTATTTAATGAAGTTTCTGTCTTGCCTCTATCAGTGACTAATATGTTTTTTCTAAATAAACTCCCACAAGGTATAACCCCTGTTTTCATGGTATTTGATGTTGTTATAATTTGGCGAGAGGAAGGGGAAAAACAAAATGTTTAAATAGGGATACAGGTTGACCCATTGTAACAATGAGACGTAGAAGACACTATGTTGAAAAACAAACTTCACAATTTAGGTTTGGGGTGGGTTGCTGTAGATATGGGGTGGGAGGGAAGGGATGGTAGGGGAAAACAAAGGAGGAGGCAACAATTCTTGATAAGAAATGTACTCATTACCTTGCTCATGTAACTGTAACCCCTCTGTACAGTATTTTCACAATAAAAAAATTAAGAAAAAGCATTGTAAGTTTTACATTCCTTTGCTAAGGCTTTCAAATGAAATACCACACACAAGGTGAACTATAACAGAATTATCTATTTATTCTCACACTTAGAGGCTAGAAGTCAAGTTGGTGCTGGTGTTGGAAGCATCCTCCTCTCCGTTCCATGGGGGTACTATCTCCTCCCTTGCACTTGTTTTCTTGCTACTGTTCTTCCTTAGGGTTATTTCTCTATTACATTTCCTTGTCAAAAGAGGATCATAGTTCATTTTCACTGTGCTATCCAATAATGGCCTCATTTTAACTTTTTCCTTGGTGCAAAATCTATATTTAAAGTATCATATTCCTGGGTATGAGGGATGAGGGCTGAAAAAGTAAAGTTGGGGGAGGGGCACACTTCAGCCCAGGCACAGATATAGGTTTCTTTGGATGCCATCACTTGCATTCATAAACTTACTCTTACAGTAACTTTCATGGGATCTCACATACTTGAATTTGTATTTATTCCACTGTAATTTAATTGATAGCTATCTGTGTGATGTCACTTCATAAAAATACAGTGATTAGTGTAAAAATGTAGAGGGTAAGAAAGGAAAAAATGTAAGAAAGAGAAAACAAAATTTACCTGGCTAAGGATACAAATGTTTCACATAATGTATCAATGTCACAACCATTGACTCTTGTCAGTACTTGCAAGTTTTGTTGTTTGTGTGCTGATTGTAAAAGAAATCTTCCACGTTTTGAACTTTTTAAAAATCATTTAGGGCAATTAAACCCACCAAAACCCAGAAACAAGGCCAAAATATGAAGTACTTTATTTGCATATCAAGATTTCCAATTATGTGCCTAGTAATATGCAAATAAGCCTTACTTCCTCTTGAATAAGAATTTGATGGTTGCAATCCATCTCCCCAAATTATATGCCTAATGATTTTTTGAATTTTTGAGAACTACTGTGAGATCCCAAATGCTCATATGAAACTATACTGGAATCAAGAAATATTTGCTCATTGTCATCCAACAATCTTACTTTGCTATATTTATGCATGAACATATAGGCACATGTGTGAATGATCATTCTCATAATACCTAGATAGTACATAAACATGTTATCACAAAATCTAGTTAATTCAAAGTACAATTCATTTAGAAATAATGGTTAGTATGCTGACAAATTATGTGATTATGACTTGAATTATTGTACCTTGTACTCAAATATTATAAGAAGAAAAGATAATGTGTCTGATAGATATTTCCTATTCAATTGTTCTTTAGTAGAACATAAAATTTATTTGCAAACTATTAGAAATTTGTTACTTTTATCCTTCTAGGCACTGGTGGCTCACATCTATAATCATAGATACTCAACAGATTGAGAGCTCACAAAGAAGTTCTAAGCCAGCCCAGGCAGACAAATCCAAGTGACTCTTGTTTCCAAGTAATAAACAAAATTCAGGAGTGGAGTCCTGACTTAACTGGTGTAGCATAAGTTGTGAGTGGTAAAATACAAGTGAGACTGGAATCCTGAGTTCAAGTCCAGTAATAATTTTTATGACTATCATACCTAAGAACCATTATTTACATAAATGTATAGACTAGTTTATTAATTTTTATGTCCAAGATCAGGACTGTCATTGGCTGGAGCTTTAATAATTGAGCCACCTCTCTAAAGCCTAGTGTATTAATTTTGGTAAACATTTTAAAAGATGTTTTGTTGTCTGTGCATTGATTGGAAAAGAAATTTTCTGTGTTTTCAACCTTTTAAAATCTTTCAGGGCAATTAAACCCACCAAACCCCAGAAATCTCACCAAAACATGGAGTGCTTTACTTGCATATCCAAATTTCCAATCATGTACCTAGTAATATGCAAATAAGCCTTACTTCCTCTTGAATAAGAATTTGATGGCTGCAATCCTTCACCCCAAATTATGAACCTTATGATTTTTGTATTTTTGAATAAGATTTTTTTATTCTCATGTGTCAATACTCTAATGTTTTGCACTAATTTCCTATTGGACAATTTCATTTATGAAGTGTGTGGCTAAGGATTACTGTTTTATCCTAACTTGACATAATGTGGCAAAATTATAATGACATACAAAACACACATACTGAAAAGCTCATTAGGGCTGGGTAATTATAGCTACTTAAGGGCTGAGGTCTGCAGGGTGGTGATTTAAATGCAACTAAACAGAAATCCTCCAAAAAGCGACAAAATATCATCTAATATAATCTACTACATGCTGAATATATTTGTCTATGTGAACACAAATGTTATCCTTTATACTCTTTTAATAAGTAATAGTATTCCCATTAAAAAATAATGCTTGCCAAAGAGAATTAAGTTCCCCATTAAATCAGTGTATAAATAAATGACAGACCAGAAAGTCATCAGATTTGAGACCCATTGTTGGCATTTCAAAGCACAAAACTATTCAGTGGACTTTATGGTTCCATTAATGTAGTTGGATACTGAGTTTGAAATATTTCGATGGATGCTCTTTTCCTCCCATTAATAATCAAAATGGCTGTACAGCACTTTCAATTAGTAACCAGAGGATTTCACTCCGTGCTGTGAGGTCCATTCATTGCTTAGTCACTTTTGTAATTTAAAAATATTTTAACTGTGTAGTCATATTATTGGAATATATGTAATTGATCTGTAATGAATAAATATATATCTCTATAAATAACAATGTTGATTTTGTATTTTTTAAAGCTTGAGTGAATGCATTTCAAAAATGTATGGATGACAATGAAATGGCTCAATTGTAGATGGAGATTTAAAAGTCTTATAATAATAAAATACTCAGATAAATGTGACATTGAGAGAAATATTGTGGATTCCAGAACAACAGCACATAAGTTACAGCAGACATGTGTCTTGGGAAACCATAGCAGATTCATATACAATGAATTTATTGACTGCAAAAATAAACAAAAAGGGATAATGGCATAAAAAGTACTTTTTATATGTTATACAGTTGACTAATTCTGTTGGATTCAATGAATATTTCTAGGAGACTAATTAGTTGTTTTGCTTTGTTGTGGTGTCTGCCAGTATTGAGACTTGAATTCAGGAACTCATGTTGTATATTGTCACTCATGCAGGTGCTCTACCTCGAGTTACAAACTTTCAGCTCTTTGGTAAGAATATTTCTTGGATTTTTCTACTC
Organism: Dipodomys spectabilis; assembly: GCF_019054845.1. Lineage (NCBI taxonomy): Eukaryota > Metazoa > Chordata > Mammalia > Rodentia > Heteromyidae > Dipodomys > Dipodomys spectabilis. The sequence continues at coordinate 118,998 of NW_024870897.1, read as the reverse complement.
AAACTGGCTTCAAACCAAGATCCTAAAATCTGAGCCTCCTCAGTATCCAGGCTTAGAGGCAGCATGAGCCCTTGACACCTGGCTTTGGAATTTAAAAAATTAAAATAGAAATAAGGTTTTGCATTCATTGTTTGCACTCATTGGATTCATAGTGACAATATCCTACTTGAATTCAGTTCAACCAGTATGTAGTACATATTAACCTGAAAAATGTGAGTAATTCAAAGCCAGGAAAAAATTATTTAAGGACATAAAACTTTTGCTAATTTCATACTGTAAAGAGACAGAAATACTGCAAGCACTATGATTTAATAAGCTATGCTATACACTGGGATTGCTAACTGATGAATCATGTGAGGATCACAAACCAACTGGTAGGTGTAGATGGACTTCCTGGATAGAATTCATCTTCCAGAAATGAGAGACCAGATGCAGGAAATATATTGTTTAAACAAGACAGAGAAATTTTAATTTTATGAAATTATATTGAATTTTTTTCTGGCATTTTGTACAAATTATTAACTTATAGTTGAGGAATTTAGTACTGGAACATTATAAGAAATGTCCATTAGAAGATTCTATTAGAGAAATGCTATTGTGAGTCTGTGGGCATCAGCTTATAGTCACTTTTGTTTCAGAAGACCTATTAAATTAAATTTTGAATGATGTAACTAAAGGCAAGCAATACTTTATATAGCTCAACTGGAACACAAATGCTCACTTAAGCAGAATTTTTGGATGACCTGTATAACTCCTTGCTAGAATAAACAATTGTTACTGGGTTAGTGAAGAGAAACACTATATATTTCTGGCAAAATAATAAAGATAAGGCATTTTTTATTGTATGTAAGTAGTTGTACAAAAGCAGTTCAACTCAACATGTCAGTCTATGAGTATAATACATCTTGATTAATGTCACTCCTTCCATCATTCCCACTCCCATCTCTCCCAAATCTACCCACTCCTCAGATTATATGATTTCGTTTTCATATATGTGCATTGAATATAATGACAATATCCATTCACCCTTCCTCTTTCCACTTATCTGCCACTGCCTTTGACTAATTCCTCCAGACACCCTACAAAACTGGTTTCTAGGCTTTCTGGTTTTCATTTTGTGAAACTGTTTGCTAGTCTTCCAAGCAGTTACATCACTACAATCCTCCCCAAGGATTCTTTGCTTTAGACAATTTGTTTGGGTTTATGTTACATGACTCCTACATGTTTTTGAATATGTTTATAAGTTAATTTATAAACACATGAGAAAAAGCATTCGCTCCTTGGCTGTCTGAGCTGGCTTTACTTTGCTTAACATGATGTTTTTCAGATTCAATCATTTCTTTCCATTAGATGACAAAATTCCATTGAAACAATGCACCACAGTTTTTTGCTTCCACTCATCCATTTAAAGACATTGGTGCTATTTGCATAACTTGGCTATAATGAATAATGAGCAATGAATATGGTTGTATGTAGCTTGGCTGTGTACTGGCTTGTAATATTCTGGGTAGATGACCAAGAGTAGTATAGCTGGATTGTAGGGGGAGCCCATGTTTCTTTCTTTTTCTTTTTTTTTTTTTGAAGAATCTCCAAAAGTGCTTTCCAAAGTGGTTTTGCTAATTTACATTCTTCTCAACAGTGTATTAGTCTTCAAGCTCTCACATGGCCTTTCAATCAAAGCCACCAAAGCCACACTTCCTCTTCCATCTTAGTTAATTATAACTAAGAGACCCATGCATATTTTGCCTGACTTTGAACCTATTTCCTCAGATCTCAGCCTTCTGAATAGCTATAATTATAGGAATCAACCCCAGCACCTGACTAATATCCATTTATTTTCACCATAGTACTCAATATTTATTAAATACACATACATCATATGACTGTAGAAAAATCTATTTTCAAAATAACAGCAGTATCTACAGTGTAATTTAAAATTTTATAAACCAAATGCTAACCATATGTTCTATAAACAATAAACAGTTACAAAGTGAAGAAATATTACTTTAAACAATTTACTTAATTCTTTCATTTTTATAAGAAAATACACTATATCTTCTTAAGTTGTTCATTAACATAATACATCATTGCAAATGTTTATTCAGAAATGACTTATCCTAGTCAACATTATTGATACTGCTTAAATTAATTGGACAAGCTTTCCTGTATGATGAGATTGCATGTTTTAAATATATTAGATGTCAAACAAAAGACAAACTGAAGATTGGAAAAATTTAAGTAACCATAATAAATTTTGTGAATATTATTGGGAAACCAGAATGTGCCTTACATACTAGTTTTCAGCTCTTATTTTGGAAGAAGTAATCCTGTAGCTAAGTGACTCTATGTTAAATGGAATCTGTTTGTCAGTGGAGAACCAAAGCTTCTGGTTGAAATATATGAAGGAGACAATAATCAAAGGAAAAATTAAAAGAGAACTTTTTAGAATATGAGGATGTAAGTAAAGTCGATACTTTAAATAAACACATCCTCTAATATTTTGAAATTTTATTTATTTTGATATCTTTTACTAGCATAGATGAATAGTTAAATGTAATATAATTGTCAGGATTCTGCAGGTGAGTGTGGATATTGTGGTTTGAACAAATTAATAAAAGTTATCATCTATTCTCTTCATTTTAAACATTAACACTGTAGATATTCCACCATCTAAAATAGAATATGCTCAAAGTACATCTAAACTAAGTTTGCTTGTCAAATTAGTATCTAAGAGAAATCTAACAGCAATCTCATTAAGGAGATCATTTAGGACATGATTAAGAAATGTGTTAAGAATGGAGCTGGGATGTAGTTCAGTGGCAAAGTGTTTGCCTAGCAAGGGCAATGTCCTGGGTTCAATCCCCAGTACCAAAAAAGAAAAAGCCAAAAAATATATAGCTAGCCAGGTGCTGGTGGCTCATTCCTGTAATCCTAACTCTTCAGGAGGCTGAGATATGAGAATTCAATTCAAAGCCAGACCACACAAGAAAAGTCCAGGAGACTCATAATTCCAATTAACCACCAGAATCAGAGCTGTGGCTCAAAGTCATAGAGATGTAGCCTTGAGCAAAATTGGTCAGGGACAGTGCCCAGTCCTGAGTTCAAGTCCCACAACCAAAAGAAAAAAAAGTTTGGAGAATATTCTTCATAAAGCAACTCACTCAAAGTGTAGCTCTACACATTGTATGTTTACTTGTACATCACATACATTGATCTGCATTAACTTCAGAAACAAAGATTGAGAATTGGATTAAAGTATAAAGATTATTGGTATTCAAACCTGCTCTTTGCAGTTTGACCATTGACAGCTGGTTCCCTTGGCTTTGCTTCTAATTTAAGCTATTCAGGAGTCTGAAATCCATACACTCATAGTTCAAACCAGTCTTGAGAGGAAAGTCCATGATACTCTGTCATCAAAAGAACCAACAAAAAAAGCCAGGCTGGCGTGTGATTTAAGTGGTAAGGTACACTGTACAAATAAGCCAAGACATTAAGAAGCATTGAGCTCAAACATCAATATAAATAACACTCCCCCCACATGTAATACTAATAGTAATAATTAATATATGACACTGACATGCTGTAGTACAGGGTCCTTACACTTATATCCAGTGTCCCTGCTGATTAACAGTCTCCAGTACAGTCTTATCCCAAGCACCTCAACATAGATAAATAAACAAAAAATAAATAAACAAAACTCCAGAACTTAATATAAATCTAACAGGTTGATTTTCTAAGAGATTATATATTCCAGAAGCAATATATCCACAGCAAAATAGTACATTGTAACACTCAGGCAAAAATTATGGGAAAACAATGCAACAAGAGCCGAATGAATTATGAGGATAAGCTATAAAACACAAACAATTGAATGTGCACAAAAACAACAGAGAGCGTGATTAAAGGTGAGAATCACAGGGAAAACATCTAAAAAGTTTTCAAATTTGGTCAGAGATGTTAAGTCTCACCTGGAAAAACTAACTACAAATACCATAAAATAAAATATATTAAAGCTATAGTTTGTTTTTCATAATCTAATCACTAATTTGCAAAGACAAATAGGGCATCCTAAAATGGTCAGTTTGAGGTGCACATTTATTTCAAAGGATAAAGACCATAACATCTCAAAGCACTTTTTAGACAGGTTGAAAACAGAGAAAAGACAATGGCTACAATTCTCACCTTCTATTACCATCCTTAAAACTAAAATACACATACATATCAGGAAAAACATAGAGAAACCATCAGTAGCCAAATGTTAGTAAAAGTAGTTAAGGAGACAGGAGCAAAGTTGTCCAAGCAGAAAACAGAGAAGGGAAGAAAAATCACGTAAGAAATTAAATTTAAAGGAAAATTAATTGTAAAAATTAATGATCACAATGTGTATGGAAACTTAAAATATATTTAAAGTTTTAAGACATCGACACAAGTTCCAAAACTCGAGACAATAAAATAGAACTATTAAATGAAGCAAGTATGCTTCTAAATAAATTGCTAAAATTTATACATGTTGCTAATTGACACTATTTATTGTGACTTGGCAAGTGTCTTCCTGAAAAAAAATGCTGGAAGAAAAAACATAATTTTAATGTAATGTTACATTTAGCTATTCAGAAATTATATAGGGATTTTTAATTATGGTCTCAAATCAGTGGGAAATATCATATATCAGAATGGATAGATATTCTAAGATAATGTGTCCATACATCTATGTGAATGTGTTTTTATTGTATAGTTCTGCGTTTTTTCAGCAAAGACAAATGTCTTTAATCATAAACACATTTTATTAGTGCTGTCTAGTAGAATGCATGAAAATTTAATTTGAAATGATTTATGTTTCTCAAGCAGCCTTCACAATGGCTTGTCCCTCTTTAGTCACAGCAGGGTATACATATGAACCTGTATATTTTATAGTCAGAGAGCTTTACATGAATTGTTAAAAGGCCAATAGTCTGGTAAAGTCTATGTATCTAATTGAACATTCTCTGCACTATTTTAGCATTTTTATTTTTGCTTTATTTTAGAGTTCTCTAAGATTCCAATTTTTATAAACCAAGAATTGAGTTATTTTCTCTTACAATTATAACTAAAGAATCAAAGCCTTTGTCAATAGACTTATTTCCAATGTGAAAAATGAATCATAATAATTAATTCGCTTTGAAGCATATAGATTGTGTAACTTAAGCTACACACATTAGAATCCATACCACATTTCTTCCATAGTTATTTGCATTTAACAATGAGATGACTCTGTTTTCAATATGGAGACAATTATATTCTCTGAACAATCATTGTACAACTTGACCCTATTGTACAACTGTGCATCTTAAAATGAAACATTTCTAAAACCTAAAACATTTCTTATTTACTTTGCGTTTTGAAACTTTTATAGATATTCATATTTTAAACATATTTATGTAATTTTTTTGTGTGTGGATGAGTGACAGATTTGATAGTCGAATGGTTAATACATGACAACCAAGGAATAACATAATTAGTTGAGATATGCAGTTGCTAAATCTATGTCTCCTAGGTTGCTACAGAAACGTGATCCAGTTTCCATAATGATTTATGACATGAGTGAGTGAGTGATCTGTCAGATGAACAAATACAGGTTCAAAACAAATACAGGTTCCTAAACTTAAACTTAGTTTGAATATAGAACGTGATTATTTCAACTGCACCATGGAGTGCATAAGATTTAGCACAAACATAAGTGAGATTCTGAGAAAAGAAATATGAAGGAAAAAAAAGGAGGAGGCTGCAATGCTTGATAAGAAATGTACTCATTATCTTGCCCATGTAATTGTAGCCCCTCTGTACAGTATACTCACAAAAAATTAAAATTAAAATTAAAAATTAAAAAAAAAAGAAATGCAAGTTTACTAAACTGGTCTTAAATGTTTTGAAAGAGCTACATTCTACCTTCAATTTTATAAGGTTTCAAAATTTAAGAAATTAATTACTAAATTAATTACTTAATCAGGTAATTAGTTAGTTAACTAATTGTTTGTTCATGCCAGTAGTAGAGATTCTTGAAGTCAGGGCCTCACCATCTCCTTTGGCATTTTCAATCTATTTGACACTTTACCACTTGAGCCACAGCTCTACTACCATAACTTGGGATTTTGTTGTGGATAAGGGTGAATGGTCCAGGGTTAAATTTCCTGCACAGTTTAAGATGCTTCTGTACATTGGATCTCTCGCTGGTTCCAGAAAGGCTCTCAAACCTACTTATCCTCTCTGTTAGAAACAGAGAATAAAACAGAAATACACAAACTGGGCACTTGCGGCTTATGCTTGTAATCCTAGCTACTCTGGACGCTGAGATATAAGCATCGTGGTTGGAAGCCTTCCAGTGCAGAAAAGTCTATGTCCATGAGACTCATCTCTTATCTCCCTTTAACCACCAAAACCCAGAAGTGGCACTGTAGTCAATGTAGTAGAGGGCTAGCCTCGAGTGAAAGAGGTCAGAGATAGTAGCGTAGGCCCTGAGATAAAACCCTATGACTGACAGGAAAAGGGTAAATTATAATAGAAAAAAATAGAGCGAGAATTATATACATGCAAACAGAGAAATGGAGAGAGCGAGGAAGACAGCAAGAATGCATGACAATAGCCATTGATTATTAAATATACATAGAAAAATATATATTTACTCATATCTATAAATAACATTTCAGTACCTAATTTTAGATTTTATTCTCTGATCTAGGAAAATGGCTGACTCATAAGTCTCAGTCCTACTAATAAAGAAATAGTGGCAAAAATGACTTAATTAATTCTGTGAAGACAAATTAAACTTCATTTGTAAGCAAATGTCATGAATCCAGAAATGCATACTACTTCTATCCAACTCACTGCTAAATGTTGCCAAGGAAAACAGGTTTACTCAATTTAGCACACTATAGATGTGGTGGTCATGAGTAGTTACTTATCACCGATCCTAGTTTTATTCTTCCATTCTAACAAAATGCTTCAATCAACAAAACCACTTGAATATGGCACATAAAACACATGTTCTGAATTGATCTAGGGCACACAAAAATCACTCTAAATAATAGACAAAAAATAGAAACGACTCTAGAGAAAAAGACTTCATAAATGAATATCTATGAAATCAGTAAAACATATAGTATATGAGAAATAAATTATGATATGGAATAAATGTGGTGTTTAAATTTTGAGGTACAGTGAGGATGAAGTTCAGTAGGAGATGCCATATTCAAGGCAGTTCCCAATGAGTAAGTGAGATCTGAGCAAGGAATTGAAGAATCAAAATTGGTAGCTTGCCTGGGAGTTGATGATAAGTGGTAGAAGTCTACCCTACCAATGACAAGGCCTTGCATGCAAGCTACTACCAAATTGATAGCTAGGATAAGAATATTCTAAAAAGAGCCGGGCGCCGGTGGCTCACGCCTGTAATCCTAGCTACTCAGGAGGCTGAGATCTGAGAATCGCGGTACAAAGCCAGCCCGGGCAGGAAAGACCGTGAGACTCCTATCTCCAATAAACCACCAGAAAACCGGAAGTGGCGCTGTAGCTCAAGTGGTAGAGCGCTGGCCTTGAGTTGAAGAGCTGAGGGACAGCGCCCTGGCCCAGAGTTCAAGCCCATGACTGACCAAAAAAAAAAAAAAAAAACCAAAAAAAAATTATATGAATATTCTAAAAAGATGGACTGGGGGACAGTGGAGGAGTCAGTATTGATCAGAAAACAACATAGAAGTTAGTTTCTTAAGTCATAAAATACAAGAATGAGAGAAAACATGTCGAAGAAGTACGGATGGTTGTGAAACTCATGTTAAGACCAACTTACCTATAATTCTACATGCATGACAAGCCACAGAATAGTTTTGAGTAGAAGGGAAAAATTAGCAGAATCACAACTTAGAAGTTTCTGTCTGTTGTGTTGAATTTATAAAAGTATGAGAAACAACAAAAAAGAAATTATTCAAGTCTATTGCAATAATTCAAGAAAGAAAGGTTCTGGTTTCAACATAAGTATAACACTAAAGGTGATAGAAGTAATTAGACTTAGTGTACAGTTTGAAAAATAATGCCAAGAGGATTTTTTATGGATTAGAAAAGCGGAAAGGTTCCATTGTTTTGAGATTGGACTATTGAAATTCAGAGAGGATGAACTATGATACTCATTTGCAGATCTTAAGGCATTAATAAAATCAAACAGACTGCTTTCTTTCAAAATGTTGGACAAAATATTACGTTTTATTCTTATTCCTGCCAGTTTTATTTTGGATTACCATTATTTTCAGGTGAACTTAATCTTTAGTGATATATTTTTTAAAAACAAAATACATATAAGAATGAACTGTTTATTTTTTGTCACAATGAGAAATGAAATATCTATTTTCTGCTCAAATAAACTTAGAATATGAGTTAATATCTGATATATCATTAAGTAAAATTTTCATTTATTTATTTGCGTTTGGGAAATAATAGCTCTCTTAACAGCAGTTTAATACATCATAAAGAAATGTAATAAGTAAAGAGCCAAGCATCATAAAAAGTTTTAAGATGTCCTGAGATTATTTTCTTGACTATATACAATTTGGCCATATGAACATTAGCATGGAATCTACTCTGATTTTTAAGTAATAGAACTTGTCATGGTGTGGCCACAATGAACTCTTCAATGTCTGTTTCTTACACCACAGGCAAATAAAAACACAGGCTTTTATTTAAAAATCACCAAGGAATAAAGTTTAAAGTTTTGCAACGAAGATGCTTGTTGTAAATGAAAAGACACATACATAAGTGCCTGTGATTCATGAAGATAGCTGTAAATACAAGACATTGCCAATAAACCTGACAGTGGAAAAACAAAATATACGCAGTGATTGTGATTTTTCTTTAAACTCCTTCCAAAGATAAATGAGAAACAGTGGGAAAAAAGCTACTGGACAATTAATAACATTACTTTTCATCTCTTTGATTTACTTTTGTTGCCTCATTTTTTATAATTTCATGGGTTTGTACTTGCCACTCTAATCTTTCCCTCTTGCAATTTTGTGTTGATTTAAAATTGTCTTTCATGTGGCTTATTATTATTCTTCTTTTATTATTGAACTAGTTATTTCTTCTTGTTTGCCTAGTATTTTTATTCCTCTACATCATGGCTCTATTTAAGAGATTTAAAAAGTATGAGGTAAAATTGAAATATGTTTGTAAAAATGAAGGAAAGGCTCTGTGGTAATATATTGAGGCTTAAGCCATGCTAACAGTATCAGAGAGTATCAAGGGTTCATTTTGCTTGTCAACGCTGCTCCTACATTTCTATATAAAGACTCTAGATGAGAGGTCTCTTCCAAGGTCAGGTACTTATAATGTCAGTCAAAAGCATGAGGAGATTTATTAGGTAACAACATGTGTCTATGCAAGCATTCTAGGCATTTTGCCCTTGTCCAATATAAACACTGAGGAGATATTTGAAGCTGTGTGTAAACGTGGTCCTAATGAATAATAAATGATGATACACTGTTTGATTTCAAACTGATGGGCTCTTCACATGGCACCATTTTTCTAGAGAGGGCTACCTTTTTTAAATGCATGATGAATTATACAAAACTGGTATTATGTGAATCAATACACACCAAAGAGAAGAATGCAATATAAATATCAACGAACCACAAGAACTCGCATATCTGTGCAAACACAACACACATATTCTCAAAGATAAGTATTTATCTAGATTTATATATTCTTATGAAAGTACATGGTCCAATAAAGGATATGTTTAGCTTGATTAAAATGATTATTTTTATTATAGTTTTTAACTTTGGAATGACTTATTTCAAAACTTTCAAAATTTGAATATCTGAGAGCTGTAATATTTACATGAACTTATTAATGATTTTGAATGTGGGCATTTCATTAGTATAACCAAAATGTTATTTTATGATTTTAAGATGTATACATCCTTATTTAGCTTCTTCCTAGGAAATGTAAAGCAAATTCTTTATAGTATCGATGCTTTTGCTGCACAATATAAACTACAGAGAAATTCAGTATCACTGCATTATTGGTTTTAAGCTATGTTTAGGAGTTAGAATTATTATTACCTCTTATGAAACATAAATTTTATGAAATTCCACTATTATGACATTTTCTTCCAAATTTTCCCACATTTGTTGAAGAGAAATAATAATATATATCTACCTGTCAGCATCTGGAAAATTAAAATATTAACTATATCAAGGTATTATTAATGTCTCCTAGAAAATAGCAAGTGCCTAAAATTCCTGTTTTCTTATAAAATGGATACTTCTTTAATTTATAAATTATAATAAATTATAATATATAATAAATTATAATATATAAATTATATAATATATAAATTTATACTTTATAAATTTAAAAAGTATGTTAAATGGTTCTCACATGAGATAATATTTTCAACATAAATGGAAGAGCAGAAAGCAGTGTGTGTGTTTGTATATGTGTGTGTGTGTGTGTGTGTGTGTGTGTGTGTGTGTGTGTGTGTGTGTATGTGCGTTGATCATGGGGCTTGAACTAAGGGCCTGGGATGTTGTCCTTCAGTTATTTATTTATTTATTCTTTCTCAAGTCTAATATTCTGCCACTTGATCCATTACTCAACTTTAGGCTTTTTGATGGTTACTTTGGAGGTAAGAGTCTCATAGATGGTTTTTTGCCTGTGGACTTTAAATCACAATCTTCTGATCTCAGCATACTTCATTGTAATGATTACGTTGTGATCCACTGGCACCTGGCAATCAATATGTTCACAATTAATTTATATTTACTGTTATATCATGGAAAGGGACACATTAAATTTCAGGAAGGTTAAGAAGAGCTAGTGAATAGATGTTTTTATGTTCACTTTATATTGAATACAATTGCTAGATATTTTTTAAGTTTTTATTGTTATAAAGGTGATGTACATGGGGGTTACAGTTACATAAGTAAGGTAAAGAGTTCATTTCTTTTTTCTCTGTATTTTAACCTGTTGAATTGTTATTCTGATGTTTATATATTTCTGTGTTGCTTAGAAATTTCACATTTAGAAAAAGAACTTGTAACATTCCCATTGACTTTGAAATGTTTAACTTTAAAGAACAATATGCTGATTGCCCAGATTTGATTGTCTAATAATGGCACAAGTCAAAACATATTATATCCCGGTGAGCCCCCACATTGAGAGTGTGAGGCTCAGAGTTCAATCCCAGAAATAACAGAAAGCAAAGCAAAACAAAAATAAAACAGCTCATTGTACCTCTAACGTATATAGAATTGTTATGTGTCAATCAAAAACACTTTAAAAGGAAAAGATAATATGGAAAGAAAAAATATCTAATTTTTATTTTGTTGAAAGCCATTATTTTGCAATCTATCCTTAATAGAGAAAAATTTTCTTTGTGAGGTTGTCAGAATCTTAGGCATTGTAAGCCATGATAGAACAGCATTATTGTTTTTTTTTAATTTTTTTATTTTTTATTTTATTTTATTTTTTTGTGAACATACTGTACAGAGGGGTTACAATTACATGGGCAGGAAAATGCGTACATTTCTTATCAAGCATTGCAGCCTCCTCCTTTGTTTACCCCTCACATCCTTTCCCAGCTTCCCCCCACACCCTCCCACCCAATCCTCCCCCCCCCCACCAACGTTGTAAAGCTCATTTTCGACATAACAACTTGTACTTCTCATTGTTGCAACAGGTCCACCTGTATCCTTAAACGACTTGTTTTTCCCCATCTCCTTCACAAGTTATACTGACATCAAATATAGTGAAAGCAGGGGTTATACTGTGGGGGAGGGACATACAAAGCAACAAAGAGATAATCTTATAAATGCGTTAGAAACAAATGCATGAAAGAAAAAAACATTAAAATACATATCTAAGGAGAACAGCATTATTGTTGAAAGGTCATAGTGGGAAACAAAGATACAAGTGAAGAAAGGCCAAGACTGAGAATGAGGATAGACTCTTTTGACTTGGTATATTCTTAAATTTCCTGGTTCTTCTCATATAACTTCTAATTATGATATGACAGTGGTATTTCTACTAATGTGAAAATCATACTAGTATTGTTCTCAGAAGAGATACCAGCAAAATGATAATAAAAATATAGTAAAAATTAATCATTATTGTGGTATATGGATATAAAAAGGAGCAATATATAAATATATGAATATACAATTATAAAATTACATGTATTAATATAATATATATTTATATTGTATTCACATATATATATATATGTATATACACATATCTAAGTATATATGAGGATACACAGATATACACATATCTTCATGTATATGTGTAAACAATATAAAAATATCCGCTAAGCACAATTTAAAAAGCTAGAAAGAGGAAGGGGAAAATAGGAAGATGTTGGAGAGAGTGAACTTAATCAGAATAGATTGTTAATACGTGTAAAATTCTCATATTTATACTCTCAATATAACTAATGCATGATGACTTCAATTATAAAACAGAATTATGTAAAGGGATTACATTTGGTAAAGTTAATATAAATATTGTTTCATATACTTAAATTCTTTTCCTCTTTCCTACACAAATTAGTATCCAGAAAATATTTAAAGGTGAAGACAATGCTTTCTAAAAGTCAAAGTTTAAAATATGGACTTTTAGTTTAATTTAGGGGTTATGGACAAACTTTTACACTTAGTTGTTTTATATATATATATATGCATATATGTAATTACAGACATTATTCTCTATATATTGCACAAGTATGTATGTATATTTATACATACACTTTTATATATACCTACATACATATATATAAATACACTTTTGTGTGTATAGAAGAAGAAACTTGTTCTGCTTTCATTTTTACCTTTACAGTATTTTCTGCCAAATAATTTTATAATCCAAGGGAATTTCAAAAATCCATAATTGTGATTCTTTAACTTTTTCGTATTGGGTTTGAACTCAGAGCCATGTTACATGCTCCACTTTAACTGGATGGAGCTTTACCACTTGAGCCACACACCTACTTATATTTTTGCTGATAGTTTTGCAGAGAGGCAGGACATTTCTACCAAAGCTGGCCTCAGTCCTCAGTTCTCCAGATCTTCACCTCAAGTGTGGTTAGATATTTCAGGTGTGAAACACTGAAAACTAGCTTAAAATTGTTAATGCTCTAATTCAGGCTTACTTTAACGATTAATGGGTTCTTGATATCATACCTGTCATAAATTTCAAATTTGGGTCTTCCTTTTTCAATATTTTTCTTATTGTAATCCATAAGCGTCGAAAGTTCCCTGTTTCTTCCTTAAGTGTGAGCACTTTCCTCACTTCACTTTGTTGAAATGTTTCTTCCATCATTTGATTTCAGATAAAAAGAAATTTAGGCCACAATTGCAACTAGAACTACTCATCCCAGACAAGAGTTTTAAGTGAGTCAATCAAGAATATTGTTAGATTCATACTTAGTTTGATTTGTATAAGTATATTTGACTACCTACCTCTTTAGTCTATGCTGTGTAAATATATTGTTAGCTGTTTGGAAAATAAAGGTAGAGATGTCATGAGTGTAGACAGAGAAAACAAGAAAATAAGGGAGGAAGTGGCACTGTGGTTCAAGTGGTAGAGCACTAGCCTTGAACTGAAGACCCATGATGGACAAAAAAATGAAGAAAGAAAAAAGGAAAAGAAAAGAAATAAGGGAAGGAGACATACAATATATCAACACATTAACCCAGAAAATTAGAAGGGTTCCTGTAGTTTATCAAACGCTTTAATATGTAATATTAAAGGCTTTAAATATGTAATATTAAAGGTTTTAAATATGTAATTATTACTCATGGAGTGGACTAGGGAATGATGTGTTTGATAAGCAGCAGCAAAAATCTACTGAAGACTAATATTTGTTTTAATAAGTCCAAGACAGCACAGAATGAGCAATTTCCATTTGTAATGTATTGCTTAGGGAAGAACTCAGAAAGAAATCAGATTTAAATGAGATAAGATTTTATAAAGCAATTACACCAAAGAAAGCAAGAGCAAATCTGGGTGTTTGTGGCTTACACCTTCTATCCTAACTATTCAAGAGGATGAGATCTGAGGATCAATGGTTAGGTTCAAACCATTATCCCAACCATAATCTTCAGAATTCAGGGCCATAGGAGCCCAGCTTTAGAGATTTTTTTATCCACATGTAACGTCCAAGACTTGGGGTTCATTCACAGATACAAGATGTCACCAGTGCTGCCCCAGCCCACACCTTGTTGCAGCTGAGTAGCAGGACAATCATATCCCCTAATAGGGTGCCTCACCATCCCAGAGAATGAAGATTGCAGACTATCCCCCAGAATGCTCCAGTGTCAAAACAAAATAGTCAAAATATGAGCCCAGATAGAATAGACACCCAGAGTTAACGTAGATCTCACCAAGGCAGTTTAGTTCCGTGGCGAAGGGAGCCAAGACACTCTACCCAGAGTCAAGCAGGCGTGCCAGGCAGGGTGACCCTTGAGCTTTTTATCCTAACACAAGGAGTGGTAATGTGCCTGAGCGAGAGTAGGCCTTGGGCTCACATTGTATGATTGACTCTCAGGGGCTGATTTGAGGAATGTGGGAAAATGGAGTAGGTTCTTTTACCTCCATTGGTAAGGACTCATACCCTTGACACAGCTGTCTGGTTATAAACAACACAGCTGATGGTTACAGTTTGAAGTTAAGATGTGAATTATTCCAGTAAATGTGTGCTAACAAATGGTAAGTTGCTGCAAGTTGGAGACACTTTGATTTGACAGAATGGATTGCTTTTTATCAAAATAGCAACAGGAAAAAGCAGTTTACAAATGCTCTATAACTCAAGAACTGTGTGACTTTATTTTACAAAATTTTAGGAGAGTCTATTTCTGGCAATCAAACACCCATAAACAAAAAAGAATACCAGGATTACATGAAATATTATTCTATGCAAACTACTCACAGATTATTTTTTGTATTTTTGTTGTCCTTGTTTGTAAAGCTTGAATTTAGAGCCTGGGAACTATCCCTGGGTTCATGTTGCTCAAGGATGGTGCTATACGACCAAAGTAGTGGTTTTCTGATGGGCTATGGGAGATGAGTGTTTTGGACTTTCCTGTCTGTGCAGTCATCCAACTGAGATCCTCAGAATTCAGCCTCCTGAGTAGCTAGGATTATTAGGCATGAGCCACCAGTACCCATCTTATTTTTGTAGTTTCTAACTTATACTCATACCTGCAACAAAAACATGCATTTTAGTATCAGCTAATTGTGCTTAATCATCCTTTTATTGGGAGTAGGAAATTAATGAAATGTCTAAGCCTGCACAATATGATATCCACTAGTGAATTATACATAGTTATTGGACATGTAAAAATGTGGTTAGTACACACGACTACTAGAAGAAGATCTTGAAGAAAGCTGAGACAGTTGGCTGCAGTTGGGGCCAGGTAAGACAGAGGAGCACAAACATACTGTGTATTAGAGAAGATCCCTGGCAACTTTCCTGTTCTGATGTCAAGACAAAGGCTGGTTCAATCCATTGTTCTCTCTTAGGGGAACATGGTACACTAGGTGTGGGATAGAGCGTTGGGGGATAGAGGGAACAGATTCAGAAGCAGACTAGTATCTTGCAGTAAGGAGTGAGTGAATTGTGGAACTAGCACAGCCTAGCAGTCTGGAGGAGTGGATGGAAATTATTTGGAGGGTATTTCTGCGATGTAAAAATATGTGGACCAAGTTGTAATATGAGGAAAGAGACTGTAAAATGATGCAGTATCCAGTGCCCCTACTGTCTCTCACTCACTCATCCCCTAAGCTATGGGGCCTGATCCCTCCATAGTCCCAGGATAAAGGAGATTATGACAGTAGTCTGAGAACAACCACTCAGGATCACTTGGTGATTGTAATTGTGGGATGGAAGACATTGTCTTGAGCAGTTTGCAGTAAAACTGTGGAGGCAACCAACTAGAGCTATTCCTACTTATCAGCCCAAGTGGGCAGGTCAGATGGGGAGGGCAAGCTGGAGCTGGTACTGTCTTGATCCCCAAGTAGGCATGTAGATGTGGGAGGACTGTAGGAGCAGGTCTCATGGTGACTACACCCACTGTGTCTGGATCACAATGATCCCACAATTCATACCTGTTTCTAGCTGACCAATAAGATAAAAGAATTGAGGCCACACCCACATTCTGTGCTGCCTAGTACCACTGGCATTTCCCGCTATTGGTTCTTACATCTAGCAGCAGGTGAAGGAAGCAATTGTGCTATGTGGTGACTGAGTGAATTTCAGAGATCCTGTAGGAAGTGGGTGATTGCAAGAATAGAGGTGATTTCAGAAAGCCTGGGAATATGGTCCCTCCCTTCCCCATCCCAGTGCTGTGATATCTAACCAAACCAGACATACATGCAAAATAAAATTTTCTTTAGGCAAGAAACTACAGAAAGAGTATCTGGAGAGGAATTGTCCTGGTGGACCCACTGAAAGCAACCAAACGAAAACTGAAAACAGAGGTAACCTCAAAACAAACATTACTGGGAACTGTAAATCAACCAAGGATGAGACCAAAAACCATGCAGACCCAGAATTTCTCTCTGGTTCCTTTTCTGGTATTGTCCCTTCCTCTGACACTAGAATCACTAAAAATATGTCAGAAGTCCTACTTCACCCAAGAGAATAACCAAAAGACAAACAAAGTTAATAAGAGAGCAGGCATAGCTGGAGAGAAAGCTGGAGACCATGAAAGAATTAATGAAAGAATTAAGGCTGGAGAGAGACCATGTTGTGGAGGACTTGAAGGTGGAGAGGCCCATGAGGAAAGACAAAGTTCAACAGATGAACCAACTGAGAGATGAGAAAGAGCAATGGGTGAGATAAGTGTTTGACCTAGAAACCAATATGGTGGAACTTCAAAGGCAGTTGGCAGAGCTGCCCTCCCAGCAGCAGCCTGCAGGACCAATTCAGACTAAGCTACAGCTTCAAGCCAAGACCTATTAGTTGCAGAAGTAGCAACAGAAATGGGAGAAACTGTTACATTCAAAGGCAGGAAAACTAGAGCCTAAGTCTCCAGAATCTGAAGCAGCATGGGTGGCTGTGGTAACTGGAGCAGCAGGGAAAGGCCTGGGATCTGCATGAGCTCTTCAAGACAATGGAAAGAGTACATATACACGAAGCCATGAGATGCACAATTTTGCATAACCTAGAGATCAAAAAGCAGCTGGGGGTCAGCTGCAGGATGCCTTCCACAGGCAAAGAAAGAGAAGGAGGAGCTCTCTAGTGTGCTGCACTCAGAGCTGCAGATGAAGGAAGAAGCTGGATCGGCAAGAGGAGAAGTTAGAAGAATGGAAAAAGATGGCTGAGTTAAGGAGCCAAGTGGCTCAGAATTTCAGGAGCTTCATGAAAAGCTGCAGGATCTCAGCGCTACCTGCTAACAGCAAAGGGCCTACAATCTGCAGCTCACCTTAAAGGATGAGGCCTTCCTGCAGCACCTGCAGAAGCAGACACAGCTACTGGACAAAATTGGAGGACCAAGAAGGTCCATCAAAAATTACACAACACTTTTCATGTCCCTTAAAACCACCAGACAGAAGCAGGAGCAGCTGTGGGTATCAGCTTAGCTTTCTGGCTTACACTAGAGAAGGAGTGTGGAGCACATGGGCAGCAAAGATGGCGCTGGGAGGGGGTTGAGTGGGCAGAGCCTAATTTACTGTAGAGCACATGGCCAGCCAAGATGGCTCTGGGAGGGGGTTGAGTGGGCAGACCCCAATTGATCTTCTGATCAGTGCCTAACCAACCCGTGAAGGCTCAGGTGAATGATAGGGTGTGACCTTGACAGTGATTGGTTCCTCTTCCTCCCTTACCATACCACCCACCCTTGTTGTCTTTAAAAGGGGCTGCTCTCTGTTAATAAACGAGTTTTTCTACCTGTTGGATTTGGCTCCCCGCTGTGTCTGATTGTCTCCTGGGCTGAGGGAGGCTAGGGAACGGGCGAGCGCCGCACTTACCTTTCCTCAGACCCCGTCCGTCTTTTGTGGGACGGACGAAGACCCAACATCTGGCGCCCAACGTGGGGCACGAAAGGAAAAGATACCGGCCGAGGCTAAGCGGTCTCTCGGGGTAAGTGAAACCCTAAATATGGGTAATGCTATATCACAGAAGAAGGAGGAGGAGGCAACATTAGGCCTAGAAGGAGTACAGGAGGACTTGGGAAGTAAAAAGGAAAAGGAAAAGGTCAAATTCGACCAGGAACGCACTATCTGTGCATGCAGGGGCGGAGGCAGCTACTCAGGTGCCCCGGACGGTCCTAGGCCCCCTCCCTATTCCCCTGATTGGAAGGGAGGTACGGCGCCCTACGAGACCTGCGACAGGGACTTGCAAAACCCAGACCCCTACCACATGGAGGGACCAAGGGCTGGGGAAGTAACCTACTCGGAGACCTCCTCTGGAAAGGAAGGGCCACCCAAGAGCCCTGGAAAGGAAGGGCCACCCAAGAGTCCAGACTCTTGGCCACAGGATTCGCTTCCCCAAGCGTATCCGGTCAATGTGGCATCAGGGGCTAACAGGCCCTTGGAATGGTATCCATGTGAAGCTAAGGATCTTAAAGAGCTCTGCAAGGCGGTAGCGGAGGATGGCCCAAACTCTCCCTAGGCCCAGACCACTAGTTCTCAGTTTATTAAATGGTGTGCTTTCTTTAAGGAGGAATGCAGAGTGCGAGCGGAGAGTAACCGGCAGGCTCAACCAGCAAAACCTATTACTTATGCCATGCTAGCAGGGACGGGGGAAGGGTACTCCACCGGCATCCAACAGGCCGCAATACCTGGCCCGTACCGTGACCAGGTGAGGGAGGCAGGACTTGCCGTGTGGTACAAACTAGATGATGGGCCTACTGAGTCCCCCATGGCAGAAGTGAGACAAAAATTGGGTGAGCCTCGACCTGATTTCATAGACCGAGCCCAACAGAGTGTTCACCTCAAGCTGCCGACAGGGAACCTCCGAGATCAGTTTGTAAAGCTGCTGGTCTGGGAAGGGATGAATGCAGACCACCGCATGGCCTGCGCAGGATTGAGAGAGAGTTCCCTGAGCAGATGGTGGTGGCCTCACAGGATGTGGGAACGCAACAGCACCAGTCCCAATCACTAGCTTTAGCTTTACAGGCTCAGGCATCTACAATGACTGAGGCCATTACTCAGGCGCTGGCAGCCCAGGGCCAAGGAACCCCAAGGCCATCGGGGAGAGGGACTTGTTTTGAATGGGGGCAGGAGGGGCACTTTAAGAGAGATTGTTTACAACAATCCCCTGCCAACTGGCCCGTGGGCAAACCGCCCCCTATACCCTACCCCAGGGGCAGGGAGGGATACAAGTTTGATTTAGATGGGAAGTCTTTAAACTTGGGGAGGGGCATCCTCTAGCCCCTTTAACGCAAGGAGGAACCCCCCCCTGCTGTGAGGCCCAGGCAGCCTCGAGGCAGGGCGACCCAGGCCCATTGGACCGTCCCCCTGGTGGACGGACTCCGCCCTAAGCCCAATCTGGGTGGAGCAGTGGCCATTGACCAAACCTAAACTTGAAGCCCTCCACCTTCTGTTGAGGAACAGATAAGCCTCCGGCATATCCGCCCTTCTATAAGCCCTTGGAACACACCCGTATTTGTTATTCAAAAAGACTCTGGGGCTTGGCGGATGCTCCAAGATCTACAGAAGGTAAATGAAAGGATGGAGCTAGTAGGAACGCCCCTAAGAGGCATGCCCTGGACTCCTGCTATGCCTTCAGAATATACTTTGGTTGTGATTGACATTAAAGATTGTTTTTTTTCTATCCCTCTGCATCCAGATGACTGCGAGAAGTTTGCTTTCTCTATACCTTCTCTTAATTTCTCCCAGCCTGATTGGAGGTTTGAATGGACCGTACTGCCACAGGGTATGGCCAATAGCCCTGCCTTCTGCCAACAATACTTGGCCACACTTTTAGGGCCTGTGCTGGGTTCAGATACCTCCATTGCCTATGCCTACATGGATGATATAATTCTGGGGCACCGAGACCCAAGCTGCCTGGAGGGCCTTCTGGCCCAGGTTCTCGACATACTAAAAAAGGGGGGTTTTACCATAGCCCTTAATAAAATTCAAAAGGTAGCTCCTTTTAAGGTGCTCAGGACCCACCTTACCTTGACTCAGGCCAGCCGCCTTAAGCCTTTGCTGGATATTGCAGCCTCTCTAACCTTAACCCAACTTCAGAGTCTTTTAGGGGAAATCAATTGGCTGTTGCCATGGGTTTCTGTCCCTAAAGATAGTCTTGTGCCCTTATTTGCCCTGCTAAAAGACAGGACGCCACAAGAAGTTATTACAATTACAGACAGCCATAGGGCAATATTTTGCAGTTCCAAAAAGCCCTGGATGAAGCTTCCCTAAAGAGGTATTCTATTAGTGAGCCCATTTCCCTTTGGTTGTTTGCAGGGGTCACATTAATATCTGCAGTTTTAACTCAAAATGAGGAGCAACAAAAGACCCCGAGCCAACAAAGATTTCAACCTTGTCAAGGGCCAGCACAATATAAGGAAATGCTGGCCGTAATTATGGCTCTTCAGGACATTCAAAAACCCTTTAATTTGTATTCTGGTAGCCTATAAAACAAAAAAGGGGGAGTTAGCCCCCATATACAGTTACAGATAGCTTTGTTTACCATTAACATCTTAAATTTTTCAAAAGGGGCAACTGAATCCAGATTTCAGAAGCACTGGGGACAACTAAACCCTAAGCCCCAAGTGAAAGTCAGGTGGAAGGAGCCCCTGACACAACAATGGAGAGGACCTGACCCCCTAGTTACTATGGGCAGGGGATTTGGATGCGTTTCCCCATAGGGGAGTCTGCTCCCATTTGGATCCCTGCCAGGAACCTTAAGTTTTTACCCATTTCCTCTATACAGGAGGATGCCCAAGAATAAGCTAACCAACAACAACAACAACAAAAAGCAGGGCCGAGGCTTGTGTTTTAAAGACAAAAGCCAGAAAGACAATTATTAACCATCCCCAAGGGCAACCAGCCCTTGAGAAGCTCTTGTGTTCTCTAACAATTGCAGATGGTGACACTCCAGCTGTTGGCTGTCCTGACTCTCCGAATCCTGTGAAAGGCCCTACCGAACCTGCATCAACCTCAATGGGTGACCTGGGCAGTGATCAGTGCTGGCAATGCAGAAATCGTCAGGAGCACCACAAGAGAAGCTCTCCCTTCGAGCTGGTGGCCTGACTTTCATTTTGATCACCACCCTATGGACTGTTTAATATTTTTGTAGGAGTTAATTATTTTAATGTTACCTGCTTTAATTGTTCTTCTACTAATTGCTTGTATAGCAGCATTGAATCCATACTTATTGTTAAACAACCACCTTTTTTATGCTTCCAGCTTAGATTTTGTCCAACCCCACAGGCAAATAGCTGGATTAGAACAATCCCCACATCTGGACTCCGAAGTGGCAAAGACTGCTATCCCATCCTTCACTAAGGTTAAAGGACTAGTAGTGACATTTCCTGGCCTGGTAATGCTTTTGCTGATGGTTTTTTCTATGCCTTCCTTGCATTATGAGCTTAGCCAGCCAGTTATCAAGCTCCAAATGAATGAATTTCCCCCCAGAGAGGAATCGCAGCCAGAGACGGGTAAGAGGGGGTGTCAGTCTGACCAACCTAAGACAGGGCCTTCAGCTTCGCTCTGAAGAAGTTCCCGATGACGGGTAAAGCAGACAAGGCGATCCACCCAACCTAAGACAGGCGGGTTCACTTCTTTAAGCAAAGACGGGGGGAGATGATGTTGGGAGCAATTGGGAGCTGACAGTAGAGCTCAAAGGTCATCTTGACTCCTGTGCTAGCCTAAAGGCACGTACGAGGAACTGGCTTACTTAAAAGACACCAGGTGCCCAGGAATTGGACTGATGTTTATTACTGTGCTAGGTGGGTCTGCCATTAAAACAAAAAAAAGGGGGAATCTGTGGAGCACATGGGCAGCAAAGATGGCGCTGGGAGGGGGTTGAGTGGGCAGAGCCTAATTTACTGTAGAGCACATGGCCAGCCAAGATGGCTCTGGGAGGGGGTTGAGTGGGCAGACCCCAATTGATCTTCTGATCAGTGCCTAACCAGCCCGTGAAGGCTCAGGTGAATGATAGGGTGTGACCTTGACAGTGATTGGTTCCTCTTCCTCCCTTACCATACCACCCACCCTTGTTGTCTTTAAAAGGGGCTGCTCTCTGTTAATAAACGAGTTTTTCTACCTGTTGGATTTGGCTCCCCGCTGTGTCTGATTGTCTCCTGGGCTGAGGGAGGCTAGGGAACGGGCGAGCGCCGCACTTACCTTTCCTCGGACCCCGTCCGTCTTTTGTGGGACGGACGAAGACCCAACAAAGGAGAAGTGAGCAAAAAGAAAAGGGGGTGATTCTACTTGTTGTGACTGTCCTGGATGACAGACAACCCAAAGACCAGGTGGGATTTTTATCTTTATCCATTGATGAATTTTAAAATGTGAAGCTCAGCCAGCAGCTGCAGGAGCAACAGACCTACTGTGGGTGCCTGGCCAATCTGGTAGTTAAGAGCCAGAGAAACTTGAAACAGTAAGGTTTCTTCTCCAGGAGTTGAAACCATGGGATAGGAAACAGGATACACAAGTGCCTAAGAAGACCCTGAAATTCTGATTCATCCACAAGCTGCCTGAAAATTGTGGGCTACCAGAGGCAAGTGGATAAACTCCAAAATCAAGGCAGCCAGCTGTCAAAACCTATCAGCACCATTGAAGAAATCCCTTGATTTCTATAAAGAATAGATGGAAGTACTGGATGAGCTATATCAGAAGAAAGATGAGTGTGTCAACCAGCTTTTCCAGGAGGAGAGGGAGAAGAAGGAGCTGCTGGAGCTGCCACTGCTTCTTGCAGATGAAGGCACCAGAGTTTCAGGACAAGATGCTGGCAGCCATCCAGACCCCTGCTGCTGAGGGCCGCTCAAACCTATCAGGCTCCAGGAAGAGGGAAGTTATGAAGGAGCAACAAGATTTTGAAGAGTTAAAGCTTGAAGACTATATGAAGCCTGCTGGAGGCGAGGCTGGGGTACCTTAGCATCTCAAGGACCCCTACTACAGAGCAGATTATGCTACAACAGCCTGCTATTCAGTACCTACATGAGCTTGCAGGCTTGGGCAATGATGGCTGCAAGACTGAGGCAAATGACAACTTGGAGATCATTTTTGCATGAAGATCTGGAGGCTTCCAGCTTGGAAACGGGCTCTTGTCCTCTAACTTACTTTGTTGCATGAGGACTAGGTGGCATTCTCTCAGGCCTAATTATAATGGGTGAGAGAGGGGAGGAGCCAAGCATACCAGAGGCTTCCGGGAGGTGGCCCAAATTCTAGAGACATTTAACAGTCCATTCATTACAAGGAAAGGGGCTCAGGTGTAGGTTTCCACAAAGTGTAAATTCTTTGCAAATGAAGTGGGAGTGTGATGGCACGGTTTTATATTACTATATTGTGGTAATAATGGAAAATGTTTGATTTCACAGTTTAATAATAGAGTATTTTAATTTCATAACATTACATTTTATTAATTTTTATGCAATATTTTGATATTATTGTATTGTATACATTATATCAATCATTTCATGATGTATGTTGTATGACACTGGCATCACTTGGGTTTTTGAAAATGTAAAGAATGCTGAGCTGGTCAATAGTGAATTTTCTTTTTTGTATGTTAAAATGTTACAATGATGATAGTGATATGAAAAAGTGATGAAAACCACGGAAAGCAAAAAAACATTAATGCTGAAATCCTGGAACAAAGAAAAGATGTGAGTTGAACAAGTGGAAGTCTAATACAATTGGAGTTCAGACATATGGGTTACAGAAATGTAATCCAAAAATAAGAATATACAATTATGAAGTATCTATAGATATTGCATATCTTAATTTTTTAGTGAAACCTACTGATAGGGTATATGTTGAATATTATTGTTGAACTAAAAAAATAAAATTCAAACTAATATGTTACTTAGTCTTTGTAAAGTGGATTAGATTCTGCAGGTCTAATGATATAACTTTGACTCAGGTAATAAATAGAAAATTCAGAAAAAGTTATTCAGTGTTTAAATAAAAAGTAATTACACAAATTGATCTAAATGCCAAATGTTTCATCTGTCTTCGATTTTATGTGTATTAACATAAAATCACATTCGTTTTGAAGCAGAATAAATAGCTGAAATAACATTAATGTTTCAAAAGTATTTTCTTAATTAAAAAAAAATTCCTCCAAGAAAAAGGTTAGTGTGGTCTCAGCTACCAGCACAACTATGTTTATTGCAGCATTAGTTACCATAGCTAAGATATGGAACCAACCCAGATGCCCCTCAGTAGGTGAATAGATCAAGAAAATGTGGTATATATACACAATGGAATTCTATGCCTCCATCAGAAAGAATGACATTCCCCCATTTGTTAGGAAATGGAAAGGCTTGGAAAAAATTATATTAAGTGAAGTAAGCCAGGCCCAAAGAAACATAGGTCCCATGGTTTTCCTTATTTGAATCTAGTATATGTATGAGTCAAGTGGAAGAGGTCAGATAATGTGATGTTAGGAAAATGAACCCTTAAATATGTATTTTAATGTTTTTTTCATGCATGTGTTTCTAACGCATTTATAAGATTATTTCTTTGTTGCTTTGTATGTCCCTCCCCCACAGTGTAACCCCCGCTTTCACTATACTTGATGTCAGTATAACTTGTGGAGGAGATGGGGAAAATCAAGTCGTTTAAGGATTCAGGTGGACCTGTTGCAACAATGAGAAGTACAAAATGTCATGTCAAAAAGGAGCTTTACAATGTCGGTGTAGGGGGGAAGGGGGGAAGGATTGGGTGGGGGGGAGGGGGGATGCTGGGAAGGGAGGTGAAGGGTAAACAAAGGAGGAGGCTGCAATGCTTGGTAAGAAATGTATGCATTATCCTACCCATGTAATTGTAACTCCTCTCTACAGTATGTTCTCAAATAAAATAAAATTAAATTAAAAAGAGAAAGGTTAGTGTAAAAATCACCTTTTGGCATACTCTACAACTGTGGCATGAAAAATTAAACAAAAGTAATCAATTAAATATAGCTCCATATTAATAGCTTTTATGAAATTTTTAATGAATTACTTTAAAATGTCCTTCATTTTTGAAATCAGTTCAGAATTCTTGCATAAATTAAAATCGAGAAACTATATTACCAATAGAATATGAATACAGTATTTTTTATGAGATCAAAATTCCGATGAGAATAAAAAGATTGAAATGGTTCAAGTGATGAAGCACCTGACAAGTGGGAGGCATGACAATTTCTGAATTAAAAAACTTGGATAACTCCCCAAATGCAAGCTCAGCTAATTTTGAAAACCACAAGATACAAACTTGCCTACATTCTTGTCGAAAACTAATTAATGTATAGTACAACAATAAAAGATACAAAAAGGTAAGAAAAAAAAAGTTTTTCCAATCCTGTACAAATTTCACTTGCACCTAACCAAAATACACAACACTTGTCACTGTCTAAGGAAAATGTAAGAGCCATTTCCTTGAAAGAGGATGTTAAAGGTGAGGTTTCCAGGATGGAAATTCCAACTCCAAATGATTTGTAAATTAACTTCCCTAAATGAGAACTCAGGTACACACCCTTTTCAAGGCCAACTCCCCTGAATCAGAGGACCTTTTCCTCCTATTTTTGTGTAAGGGAACATTCTTTACACTCTTTTTACCACCTCTCCATTGCTGACCCATTATATAGAGAAGTGTCTGAGCCAGTTTGTGTGTTTCTTTCTCTTGACCTGGAAGTGTGAGTTTTTGGAATGTGGCTAAGAGTTCCCTTCTCTGGAGATACCTCAATAGCTCTCTCCAATTTCCTGTCAGGCTCCTTATTTCCAGTGGTAGCCAAGTGTCATAAGTGAAGAGACTCTCTATGTGATGGGAACTCTAAAGCAGAGAACCTTTCTCAAATGAAGCAAGCCACTAATACTATACTAATTTGAATTTATCAGTGCAGTAATCCCATTTTTTCATGAAATATGTGGTAACAATAAAATGTTAAATGTAAAAACCAATACTAAATGAAGATAAGATAAAGTAGCAACAATGTAACAAGAGAACAAATAAATATTTAATAAATATTTATTGATATAAAAATAAACCCATGCAAAATTGAGTCCCCAGTGACTGCTTTTCACCCTGAATGGAGTTGGAGCTCAGAATAACAACAAAAAACAATACTTAATACAGTGGGTACTGTTGTTTTACCAGTAATCCTTGCTACTCAGCAGGCTGAGTTCTGAGGATGGCAGTGTATAGCCAGGATTTACAGAAAAATCCAAGAGACTCTTATCTCCAATTAACCACCAAAGTGGAGTTGTGGTCACGTGGTAGAACAAAAAAAATTCCCACAAGAACAGGGCTCATTCCCTAAATTCAAGCCCCAGGAAGAGTCTAGAACAAAACCGCAGTACTAGTTTCAGTGACACAAAGTTCTAGAGCAGCCTTTATATTAGTAGATCCTGTTATCCATCCTGGGAAGAAAATAAACAATCAGAAATACCTCTATCCTAGAGCATAGGGGTGTTGACACTTTCTATTAGATTGGATTCTTTGATTAACTTTCAGTACTCGTTTCTAAACAAGAGAAAATAGGTATACCCCGAGAAAGACCTGCTAATAATGGAGAAGAACTGAAAATGCATGGTTGAACACTAAAGATGAAGGCATATCTTTAAATAGAAGAAATATTTCATCCATTTGGTGGGTACAAATGAGCAGAACACTAACGTAGGCTAAGAGATTCATAATAAGTATGGTAAAGCTTAATTTATATATTAGGCATACTGAGAGTTTAACAAGAGCCACCAATTGTAACAATATAACAGGATGCTGTGCAGGTGTGATGGTCCCTTGCTGCTGTCTCTCTTTCATTCTCTTTTTCATTCTTAATTGTTGTGTGTTCATCCACTCTGTCCTTTTCATATTGAGATGAGAAAAATGCTTACTTGAGATTCTAAGATGTAAATGTAGTTTTAGGCTACTACTTCCTTGTTGACAATTCATATATAGGAGAATTTTCTTTCAAAGCTCAAGGGTAAACAGGGAAGAATAAGGCCTATATATTCATAGTAACAAAGCTTATGTAGGGACACTACAGAACCTACTACCCTAAGAGGAATATATTAATATCCTAAAAAGTGTGGTGAATCTAATATTAATAATAGGTTCTTTCAATGCAAAATTTCTATATGTATATATGTATATATGGGAACAGTTTTAATTTGTTCTCTTATCTGGCATTGAGTTATTAAAATATACATCAATTTACCATACCATTTTATAATAAGTATAGTCATAAATGGTGTTCAAAATGAAGATAGGAGAAATGGGAGAGTGCTAGCCTTTGGCTAGCATTAAAGCTCAGGGAAGGATCCTATACCCTGACTTCAAGTCCAGGACTGACCGAGAAACAACAACAACAGCAGAAGGATGAGTAAGAATGGAAAATAGGCTTGGGAGGAAGTGACCTCGGAGCCTAGGATCTTTATTGAGTCACAGTCAAGTGATCATCGACAGTCAGGTGATTACTGGTTTCAGGCAGGTGATGGGAAAGCTGGGAGGGACTGGTCTGTGGGCAGACTTAACCCTGATCAAATCTCAAGCAAGAGCTAATTCTTGTCATCTCAGCTTTGTGCAAAGTATGACTCAGAAGATCTCAGTCCAGGAGAGCCTAAGCAGAAACACAAGTTCCTATTCCAAAAACGAAAGCAAACCTAAAAGAGGACATGGCTTAAGTGGTAAAGTACCAGCCCAGCATGAGACCTGACAAATTCCAAATAAAAAAAGTGTAGGATGATCACCTGTTAAGAAATACGAACGCAGCTACTTTTGAAGACCCACAAGATAAAGTGGATGATGCCAGTAATGTTGTCTACAGTCTGGTGGGAAAGTAATAAATGAATAGTCCCAATATAAAACATACACAGAAGTAAAAAAAATAAATGAAATAAAATAAAATAAAACAAACACAATAACCTTTTCCAATCCTGGACAAACCTAAGTTGCACCTAGCCAAAATAACCTAACCAAATTGTAAGAAGCATGTCTTTGAAAGAGGAAGTGAAAGTTGTGGTTGGCAGGATGTTAATTCCAACTCCTATTGATATGTAAATCAGCTTCCCTAAATGACCACTCAGTGACACTTCCTTTCCTGGGCCCACCCTCTTGAAGTATAAATAGAGTGGAATTGTGAGACTCAGGCATTGCTGAAGAAGATCCCACAGCAGCAGGACGGAGGCCATTTGGAGCTTGGATACCCCAGGTGAGGATCACAGTGGGAGAATCTACTCCTATTTTAATTCTTTGCTCCTTGGTTTGGTGGTGGAGGTGGTGATGTTCTTTTGTTGGTTGTGGGGCTTGAACCCAGGGGTAGGGCAGTGTTGCTGGGCTATTTTGTGCTCAAGACTAGGCATTGTCCCTGGGTCACTTTGTGGTCCAGGTGAGTGCTCTACCACTTGAGTCACAGCCCACTTCTGATTTTGGAGTGGTAAATAGGAGATAAGCATCTGTGTCAGGAGGACTTTTGTGTCCAGGCCAGCTTCAAAGATTGATCCTCAGATCTCAGCCTCTTGGGTAGCTAGGATTCTAGCGGTGAGCCACCTAGAATTTGCTCCTAGGAATGATGGACCCCGACACTGCCCAGGCCTTCCAGAAGGAACTGAGCTATGCCATCTGTATGAATACTTTCGTAGAGCTAGTCACCCTAGAGTGCAGTCACAGTTAGAGCCAACCTTGTCTCTGCCTCTGCTGGGAAGAGACTCAGACCCCAGCCAGGTGCCCTGGGTACAGGGGACCCTGCCAGCAGAGAGACCTCAAAACCAACATGGTTCTGAGGAGCCTGGTGGCCATTGCCAGATGAGGCAGCCTCAGGCAGTTTCTGAGTTCTGAGGAGCACACATGTGGGGCACATAAAGAAACCAAGCAGATATTCTGTGAGATGGACAGGGCCCTGCTCTGTAGGTGCTGCTCTCAGTTTCAGGAGCATAGGGCTCAGAAACACCGTCCCATAGAAAGGGCTGGTGATGAGCAGAGGGAGATGATTTCCAAGCAGATACATGCTGTATGGGAAAAGACTCAAGAAATCCAGTGCAATTTACAGGAGAAGAGGAGACTCATCAACCAATGGATTTCGTATGTGAACCTATTCCAAGGCATGACCAAGTATGTTTTAAGAATGCTGCAGCTGGGTGTCCAGGAGGTGGAAAGACACCATTCCCAGCTACTGATCAATGAAGGAAGAGCCATGTTACTGCAACTCAGAGAAAGGGAAACCCAAATGCTTCAGTAAATGAATCAGGAGCTGATTGAAACATACCAGAAGCCAGCGGTGGAACTGCTTCAGGATGTAGAGTTGACCCTAGAAACCTGTGAGTCAGTGTTGTTCTTCATGCCTGTTCCTCTGAGGCAACAGCTCAGTGCCCCTCTCATGCCTGAACTGAGAGAGAAACTCAGCAAGTACCTGGTAGAGATTTCCTTCAATGAATCTATGCAAAATCACGATCCTGGGAGCAGTGTTTGACACGACCATCATTATGCAGATTTGAACTCTGAAAAGTCCCTCCATTTTACTGCTTTTGGACGCCAAGTCTTCAGGTCTGGGAAACAATACTGGGAGGATATTATGCATGACTCTTCCAACGGGGTCCTGGAAGTTGTTAGGGATTATGCCATAGGGATCAACCTCACTGAATCTGAGGACATTTTCCTCCTCTTGTTTGTGAGATGGAACACTCTTTACACCCTCTTTATCACCTCCCCATTGCTGCCTCACTATGTAGAGAAGCCTCTAGGCCAGGTTTGTGTGTTTCTTGATCTTGACCATGGCAGTGTGTGTTTTTGGAATGTGGCTAAGCGTTCCCTTATCTGGAGATACCCCAATGGCTTTCTCCAAGTTCCTGTCAGGCTTCTTATTTCCTGTGGTAGCCAAGTGTCATAAGTGAAGAGACTCTCTATGTGTTGGGAACTCTAAAGCAGAGGATCTTTCTCAAATGAAGCAAACCACTAACACTATGCTAATTTGAATTTCTCAGTAATTCAATAATCCTATTTTTTCATGAAATATGTGGTAACAATAAAATTTTAAATATAAAAACCAATACTAAATGAAGATAAGATAAAATAGCAACAATGCAATAAGAGAGCAAATAAATATTCAATAAATATTTATTGCTATAAAAATAAATCCATGCAAAATTGAGTCCCCAGTGACTGCTTTTCACCCTGAAAGGAGTTGGAGCTCAGAATAACAACAAAAACAACACTTAATGCAGTGGGCACCATTGTTTTACCAGTAATACTTTCTACTCATCAGGCTGAGTTCTGAGGATGGCAATGCATAGCCAGGATTTACAGAAAAATCCAAGAGACTCTTATCTCCAATTAACCACCAAAGTGGAGTTGTGGTCACGTGGTAGAACAAAAAAATCCTCACAAGAACAGGGCTCATGCCCTAAATTCAAGCCCCAGGAACAGTCTAGAACAAAAATGCATTACTAGTTTCAGTGACACGAAGTTCTAGAGCAGCCTTTATATTAGTGGATCCTGTTCTCCATCCTGGGAAGAAAAAGAAAAAAAACAGAAACACCTCTATCCTAGAGCATAGGGGCGTTTACACTTTCTATTAGATTGGATTCTTTGATTAACTTTCAGTACTTATTTCTAAACAAGGGAAAAAAATGTATACTCAGAGAAAGAGCTGCTAATAATGCAGAAGAACTGAAAATGCGTGGTTGAACACTAAAGATGAAGGCATGTTTTTAAATAGAAGAAATATTTCATCCATTTGGTTGGTACAAATGAGCAGAACACTAACGTAGGCTATGAGATTCATAATAATAAGTATGGCAAAGCTTAATTTATATATAGGGCATACTGAGAGGTTAACAAGAGCCGCCAATTGTAACAATATGACAGGATGCTGTGCAGGTGTGATGGCTCTTTTTTGGATAATTAATTGTAGTTCTTTTATCTCCTGTTGCATTATCATATTGAATCAAAAATGCTTGCTTTTTTATTTTCCTTTCACTCTAGATACTTAATTGTTGTATGTTCATCCCTTATGTAATTATCTTATTGATGTGAAAAAACTACTAACTTGAGATTCAATGATTTGAATGTAGGATTAGACTGGTACTTCCCTGTTGGCAATTCAGATATAGGAGAATTTGCTTTCAAAGCTCATGGTTCAACAAACAAGAACAGAAAATTGTCAAAATTGATTCATAGTAATAAATACTGGAATGTGAAAGCTTATGTCATCGATGCTACAGAACATACTGCCCTAAAATTAATATCCTAGATAATTTTCTAAAGTTTATAGTGAATAGAGTATTAATGATGTGCTCTTGTAAAACACACACACACACACACACACACACACACACACACACACACACACACACACAAGCATTATTTGGTTCTCTTATCAGTTTATCATATATATTAATTTACCATTTCATTTTAATATAAGCTTAGTCATATATGGTGTTTATTAGACTTTTGCTCCAGGGACAGTGCATAGATCCTTACTTTAAGCTCCTGGACATTTTCAGGAAAAAATTAAAATGGATAAGTCACAATCGAAAATACACTTGGAGGAAATAACCTCACATCCAAGGATCCTTTTCTTACTCACAGTTAGGTGATAGACAGTCAAGTGATTACTGGGTTCAGGCTGGTGAAGGAGATGGGCGTAGGGGGTAGCCTTCCAGAAATCCTAACAATGATTACATCTCATCCAAAAGCTAGTCAAATTGGAATATGCCTGTCATCTCAGCTATGTACAAAGTTTCGATAGAAAGATCTCAGTTCAGGAGAGCCTAAGCATAAATACAAGATCGTATTCCAAAAATAAACTAAAAAATGGTATGGTTTATACAGTTCTGGTACTGTAATGTTGAATTCATACCATTTGTGTAAACACTGTAAACCAATTTATTTAACTCTACATTAATCTTTGTAACAATGCAATGATGTTGGTCCAGTTTTTCAATTTAGAAAACCATAGGAGGGTGTTAATAAACATAAGATGGTGCTGAATTTATTAGAAGAATGTGTGGTCATGTTTCCCTGCATAAATGTGATTATAAAGAATTCAGTGTAGTCTTTATCTTCCCACACATGATTTTTAGGGTGACCTCACCTTCCTATTATCGGATTAAAAGTAGTATTTGTGACTTTGGACAATTTTGGTAGTTTTTGACTGTTGCCCTGTGCACTGCTGGTTTTATTTTTTTCTCATATCTGGAAAAAAAGATAAATTACTTGTTGTAATCATGCTCTATTTCCCTGACTTATACATTTAAATTTCTAATATTTATTTCTGTGAAATCTATGTTACCTTCTGAAATCATTCTGATATTTTATCTAATAATACGAACTTATACTATTCCATCTTTCTGCAATAATATCTTTGCATTAGTAATTAGTAATATCCTGGATACTGTGTTGTTCATTTCAGAAATTCATGATTATTTTTACTTCTGGCCTAGTTAATACCATTGACAAACGAGCTCAATAAATTAGATAGTCAAAATTTTCTACCTTATTTGTCTAGAAGTACTAATAAAACCACTATATTCTTGTTTGTGTTATGAATTTGTGGCATATATTGTTAGTTATTCTTTATTCATTTTTGTTTAATTAATTTATTTTATTTGCTAGTTTTCAAAAAAATTATTTGCATAGTTAAAGAAAGGAGTGGTCCTTCAATAAAGTAGTTTGTGATTACAATGCATCTTGATCACTAATATAACCCCTTTTTAACATTTCCACTCATCCCTCCCAACTGCTTATGTAGGATATGCATTGAATTTTTTTTTTTTTTTGTCGGTAATGGGGCTTGAATTCTGGGCCTGGGCGCTGTCCCTCAGCTCTTCAGCTCAAGGCAAGGGCTCTACCACTTGAGCTACAGCGCCACTTCCGGTTTTCTGGTGGTTTATTGGAGATAGGAGTCTCATGGTCTCTCCTGCCCGGGCTGGCTTTGAACCGCGATTCTCAGATCTCAGCCTCTTGAGTAGTTAGGATTACAGGCCTGAGCCACCAGCGCCCGGCTTGAATTTTTTTTTTTTACTAGATCCTACTTTCCACCAATTTACTATGTTCTATGTCTACTTTCATGGTAGAACACTTCAATTTTGTGCCTAGCAGGAGAGACTGTGCAACTCCCCAATTCCAGAACATTTATTTATTTTTACCTTTGTTATTTAAAGATTATCTAGTTTTCCATTTAAAAATCACTTTATGTGTAATTGGAAAATGTTATATTTGTTAAATTCATTCTATAAAATTTGGAGATTCTTTGTTTTTTGAACGTATATTCAATCATCATCACTTTGGAATTTCCTCAAATATTCATCATTCACAAAGAAATCTCATACATGACTGTAGCTACTCTGAAATCTCCTTAGACTTCCAACCCCAAAGACACTATGTTATGCCTGATTTTGATAATTCAAAAATTTGATGAAAATCAAATCATTTTATGCGTTATTTTGTGTCTGGTAGCCTGTTGTGAGTGTTTCCAGCTAATATCAATTCTCCATTTTTCTTTTTTTACTTGTTATTGGTCTACTTCATTAGTATAACATGTTTTGTGATCTGTCTTCCTATTGGTCAGCCTGAAAGTTTTTTTCAGTTCTTTCACTGTCATTGATAATATTGCTGTGATGATACACAAGTTTTGAACTTAAGTGTATAAAAACCATAGGCAAAATTTCTAGGCTTTACAAAGTTTCTAGGCTGTTTGGTATTTCTGTAGCTAACTTCGTGAGGAACTTTTACACTAATTTCCAAGATGAATGTGCTATTTTACAATGTATGAGAGCTTCAATTTAGTTATATCTAGGAAAATATGTACATATTTTCCTAGAAACACTCTAACAGTTAAAATTAGACCATCCTAGATTGTTTTTCACATAGGATTTAGTGCTTATCCTCAGGCTTCCCTAGAATTATGATCCTCCTGTCTTCACTCTGAGTAGCTTTATTTAAAAGCATGTGCCTTTATACTTGGCATATAATTGGTTTTGCATTTTTAATTTTTTTGGGGAGGTCCGGTCATGGGGCCTGAATTCTGGGCCTGGGCGCTGTCCCACAGCTCTTCAGCTCAAGGCTAGTGCTCTACCACTTGAGCCATAGTGCCACTTCTGGCTTTTTTCTTTTTGCTTATGTGGTGCTGAGGAATCAAACCCAAGGCCTCAAGCATGCAAAACAAGCGCTCTACCACTGAGCCACCTTCCCAGCCCTATTTTGCTTTATTTTCATGCTCTCAGCTAAGAATTTTCTTTGAGTCTCTGTGGACATTTTGAACCTAGAATTTTGAATGATGTTGGAAGTCAAAGCTACAAAGAATTTTGGAGAGAGGCAATGCACTCTGTTAGCTTGCATTTTATGCTTGTGTCAGAAGATGAATGTAGGCCTTTTGGAGACAAAAGTGTAATTTTTTTGGATAAGGAGATGTGTTTGGGTGCTGGGTTCAAATGAAATGGTTAAGTAATATTGTCACTTTTTTTGGATTAAAAAATATGCAGGAGAGCAATACCATACACAACTAGGTGTATGGGTGACTGAGTTCCCAGAGAAGTTTAGCTAAAGTGGAAAAACACATGTTGATTGTGCAATATCCTGAAATCTGAGCAGTTAGAATCAAAGAAGGGAAAATGAGAAACATACTTGTTCAGTAGTTCTCTCTGCTTCCAAATCACCAAAAAGTGTTACTTATTTCCTCTGCTTGGCCATTTTGTCTCAACCAAGATCAACTAAAACTCTTAACTGTGAAGCAACATAGCCTTCCCTTCTTTAACTGGTTTTGTATAGGTTATTTCTCAGTGATGAAAGTCTAACACATTGCTGAATTATATAAATTAATTAATAAACATCTTGAATTAAGTGATTAGAATTTACTCAGTTACAATGATGAAAATTGACATGCATTTTTAAAGAAGAATGACTGCCACAGTTTTGCATCAAAGATTTCTGAGCATAGAAATGCATAATGCATGACTCAGAGCAATCCTCTGGGAATAAAATCATTGCAATTTTTAAAAATCAGATAATTTGGAATAATTTTGAGAAGATAATTTAAGTCCACTTGGTGAACTTTGAGAAAACAAGGACGGAAAGCTATTTTAATTGGAAAAAGTGTGTTATCTATTAAAGCTATATGAAACGCTTTTTTTAAAAAAAGAAATTCATATAAATAGGATCTCAGATCAAAAGGCACCAATCAAGAGCTTTACTATTCATACAAGTATGAGATAATTAGGACTAAGTCTAATGCTGTTAGTATAAATAGGAAGAGATGATAAATTGATATAAAGAACACTTAAGGAATACAAAATTTTTATTTTCATCTTTATCAAAATCCCTTTTGATATTTATGCTCTATATATCCTATATTAACATCTATATGTGTGTATAGATTCATACATGTGTACATATACATGCATTCACAAGCCTCGTGACCGTCAAAAAACCAAAACAAATAAACCCACAAGAGGAATATAGTGAAAAAAACACGAATTCAGATATCAAAAGGGGTGTGGTGGGGTCAAGGTGAAAGACTAGACAAATGAAGAGGAAAAGGGGAAGAAAGTGCAGGAAAGAGTCTAGTGCATAGCCTACAAAACAGAAGGGGATAGCAGTAGAAAGATAGGTGACAATGTTAAAAGAGGAGACACTGATCAAGGCATATTGTGTTCATAAGCTGCTTTATTAACTGCCAATGCTTTTGTCCAATTACTTAATAAGACTAAAAAATTAAAATAAATTACAACTTTTAGCCAGTTACCTGTGGCTCATAACTGTAAATCTAGCTAATCAGGAAGCTGATATTTTGAAGCCAGTTCTTCTATAAAAGTCTTAAGACGGTTATCTCCAATTAACCAGCATAAAGCTGGAAGTGAAGTTTTGGCTTAAGTATTCGTCTACCAGTATCAAGTGGAAAAGCCAAGAGAGAGCATGAGGTCCTGAGTTAAACGCTTGGACTATTCATCTTGCTAGCTATGTCATTTGCCATGCAGAAGCTCTGCAGCTTCATGCAATCCCATTTGTCCAACCTTTCAATGATTTGTTGTGTTTCCGGGTCTCTATTCAGAAAATTTCGGCGTGTGTCAAGGAGTCCTAGGGTTTCTCCTATTTCTTCCTGTAATGTCTGGTTTGAGTTTGAGGTCTTTGATCCATTTGGAGTAAATTGTGGTGCAGGGTGATATATAGGGATTTATCTTTATACACACATTTTCTTAATCATTTCATCTACTGAGGGGCATATGGGTTGGTTCAATATCTTAGCTTTGGTAAATAATGCTGCAATAAACATAGTTGTGCTGGTAGCTTTAGTGTGGTCTTGTTTGTAAACATTTGGGTAAATGCCCAAAAGTGGGGTTTGTGGGTCACAGGAGAGCTCTATGTGGAGTCTTTTGAGGAACCTCCATACTGCTTTCGAAAGTGGTTGAACAGGTTTACATTCCTATCAACAGTGCAGTAGGGTTCTCATCTGGCCACATCCCCTTCAGCATCTGTTGTTATTAGAGTTCTTAATTATAGCCATTCTAACTTGGATGAGGTGGTGTATCAGTGGTTGTTTGATTTGCATTTTTTTATGGCTAGGGAGGTTGAGCATTTCTTCATGTGTCTATTGGCCATCCTTCTTTCCTCTTCACAGAAGTTTCTCTTTAAGTCTTTAGCCCACTTATTTATTGGGCAGTTGTTTCTTTGAGGATTTGTTGTTGGGGGATTTAATTTTTTGTGTTAAAGGTATATTTTAGATATGAGTCCCTTGTCTGTTGTATGGCTAGTGAAAATCTTCTCTCAATCCGTGGGCTTTCTATTAATCTTACTAGCTATAACCCTTTGCCATGCAGAAGCTCTGCAATTTCATGCAATCTCATTTGTCCAACCTTTCTTTGATTTGTTGAGTTTTTGGGTCTTGATTACGAAAATTTCTACCTGTGCCAAAGAGACCTAGGATTTTTCTTATTCCATCCTGTAATGTTTTCAGAGTGCCTGCTTAGACTCAGAAGTCTTTATTCCATTTGGAGTTATTCCTGGTGCAGTGTGACATATAAGGATCTACCTTTAGTTTTCTTCAAGTGATTAACCAATTTTGCCAGCACCATTTACTGAAAAGGCTGTTCTCTTCAATTCTAATATTTTAGGTAGCTTATATAAGATTAGATGGCTATAGGTCTGTGGGTTCTTTTCTGAGTTTTCATTTCTATTCCATTGATTCTGAGGTCTGTTCTTTTGCCAGTACCAAGCTGTGTTGATTACTATGGCTTTATAGCAGAGTTTGAAATTTGGTATTGATATTCCTCCAACACTGTTCTTTCTGTTAAAGATCATTTTTGCTATTCGGGGTCCTTTATTGTTCCCTATGAATTTTTGGATTTCCTCTTCTATTTCCTTGAAGAATGAGGTGGGAATATTGATAAGTATTGCATTGAATTTGCAGATAGCGTTTTGAAGTGTTGCCATTTTCACTATGTTGATCCTTCCAATCCAGGAGCATTGGAAGTTTTTCCACTTTCTAAGTTCTCTTTTGATTTTCTTTTTCAGGTTTTTAAAGTTTTCATCATAGAGGTCCTTCACTTCTTTGGGTAACTTAATTCCTATGTATTTTATTTTTTGTGGGGTACTATGAATGGAGTTGCTTTCCTAATTTCAGCCATGCTTTTCTTATTGTTGACATAATGAAAAGCCATTGATTTTTGAGGGTTAATTTTATACCCTGCTACTCCACCAAAATTTGAATCAGCTTGAGTAATTTGGGACTGGACTCTATGGGATTCATAAAATACAAGATCATGTCATCTGGAAAAAGGGAGAGTTTTACTTCATTTTTCCCCTATTTGGATCCCTTTTATGTTTGCATCTTGTGTTATTGCTGTAGTTAAGGATTCTAATACTAAATAGAAGAGAAGTGGAGAGATTGGACATCCTTTTCTCATTCCTGACTTTAGTGGAAATGTATTTAGCTTTTCACCATTGAGTATAATAATGGCTATAGTTTTGTCATATACAGCTTTTATTGTATTGAGGAATGTTCACTGGATTCCTAGTTTATCCAGAGACTTCATAATAAAGCGGTGCTGGATCTTGTCAAGTGCCTTTTCTGCATCTATTGATATAATCATGTGTTTCTTATCCTTGATTTTGTTGGTGTGATGAATTATATTGATTTATGTATATTGAACCAGATTTTCATCCCTGAAATGAATCCTGTCTGATTGTAGTGTATGATTTTTCAAAAGAATTGTTGTATTCAATTGGCCAAAATTTTGTTGAAAAGTTTTGCATCCATGTTCATCAAAGACATGGATCTATAGTTCTCTTTCTTTCATGAGTCCCTGCCTGGTTTTGGGATGAGAGTTATGATTACTTTATAGATAGAGTTTGGTAGTAAACTTTCTCTTTCAATTTCAATGAAGATTTGATGGAGTATTGATGTGAGTTCTCATTTGAAGGCCTTGTAGAATTCTGCTGTAAATCTATCCAGTCCTGGGATTTTCTTAGATGGGAAGTCTCCTATTGCTGCTTCTATTGATGTGCTTGATATGGGCCTGTTGTATTGGTTCAGCTCATCTTTGTTTAGTTTTGGCATGTCAATATTTGCTAGGAAATTTTCCATTTCTTCCAGGTTCTCAAACTTATTAGCATAAAAGTTTGAGAAGTATTCCCTTATAATATTTTGGAACTTGGTTGTTTCTCTGTTGATGTTTCCAATTTTTATCTCTGAGTTTGTTTATTTGGGTGTGTTCTCTTCTTTTTCTGATAAAATTTGCTAAAGACATGTTAATTTTTTCAAAGAATCAATTCTTTGCTTTGTTGATTCTTTTTATGATTTTTTTTTTGGATCCTAATTCGTTTAACTCAGATTTAATTTTAATTATTTCTTTTCATATGCTGGATTAAGGTTTAGCTTCCTGTTCTTTTCAAGGAGGTTCAGATGTCTCATTAAATTGTTGGTTTCAGATTTCCCAATTTGTTGATGTAGGAACTCATAGCTAAATTTTGTCTCTGAATACTGCCTTTGTTGTGTCCCAGAAGAGCTGCTAATTTGTGTGTTCATTTTTGTTGAATATCATGCACATTTGAATTTTCTTACTAATATCCTGCATGGCCCACTGTTGATTCAACAGTGTGTTTTTAAGTCTCCATGTATTACAGGGTTTCTTTGGTGGCTTTTGGTGTGGAGTTCTAATTTTATTCCCTTATTGTCTGAGAGAATGCAGGGAGATCTGCTTTGAGTATCACAAAACAGGGACATTGCTGTTTCCTCTAGTTTGGAGATGCTGTGTTGAAGCTAGGTTCTGGGTAGTGTTTAGACCTTTCAGCAAATATTAGCTTTTCCCTGAGAGGCTAGTTCCTGAAACACACAGAGCCCAGCCTGCATCCATTCTCAGTGATTATGCTTACTGAATTTCAATTGATTTTCTATGCTTCAGTAGGGAGGGGCAACCTCTGGCTCTGTTTACCCCGTGAAGAAAGTCACTCCTCTGCAGGTGGAGATATCTCTGCTTGGGTTGGGTGAATTTCCCCTGGGTGGAGCTGAGCCTGGCAGGTTAGGTCAGGTTCCTGCGACTTTCTAATAGCTCCAATTGTACTCTTCCAAGGCCTCGGTTGGAGCTAGCTACTCTGCTGGCCTTTGTCAGTATCAAAGATGGAGATCCCTTCCAGTGGCCAGAGAAGAACTGCCTTTCTACTGTGGCTCTGTGAGAAGGAGTGAAGATGTCAAGGTTCTACTCAAGCCAGAGTCTTGGTTCCTTGGAAGTCCCTGTTCTGCAGTCAGCAGGATAAACATTTCTGCTCCTTGTCAGTTCTTGCTGGTGTTGAGTAGAATCTGCTCACAATCTGCCTCTGGTGCCTTTGTCCCAGACTTTCTCTGCTGGTATGGTTGCTGCAGCTGCCTCCTCAGCTACCACCTTAGCCACAGCAGCCACAACAACGGCTATTGGCAAGTGCTGAGATCTGTCTCCATGACCAAGCTGCCTGGATTTTCCCTCTCTGGCCAAACTCTCTGTACTGTGATGGTACACTTGAGGTGATTCTCTAACCTAGGACTGTTCACTGGAACACTAAAACTGCTTTCTATGAGAGAGCTTGTTTAGCCTCGGGCTTCTCCTCGGCCAAATCCTCTGGTCTCTTAGTGTAATTTTTATCTTCATAAAAGCTAAAAACAATCTATGCTAACCAGGAATGAAATCATAGTGGATACCACAAATATAAGTATATTCTCAGAGAAAGGACAGATTTTGAATATAATAAAATAAAAATCCTGAAGACAACCAAAATAAATATCAACAGAAAAGTGGACCAAACTGAAGACAAGATTAGAACATCAGAATTCAAGTGAGAAGTATATGAGTGAAAAATTATTGAATGAAAGAAAAAATATTAGAGACAAGTTAGTAAACGTAAAGTTTCAGAATACAGTTGTTTCTCAGATTTCAATAGGGTCTTAAAATAAATATCTATGTCAAAAATATTGAGTCATTGTTTGTCTGGATGCTCCTTGGCTTATTATGAGGCTATCTGAAGATAACGCTATCGTCAAAATCAAGAACTATAAACTGAAATACTGGAATTCATTGATTATTAGTCTGCATATTAGGAATCCTAGTAGAAATGAAAAAGAATAGATATGAAGCAATGTTTGAAGACACAAAATTTAATCATGGCTCCAAATCCATTCATATATCAATCATGTAATCATGTTATAAACACAGAGTACAATTAAGACCAAATCAAAACAAAATAAAAATAATACTCCTATGGGTTTCCTAGTTAAAATGCTATAAAGTAGGCATATGGGGAAGAAAGCAAGTCATGTTCCCTGTAAAGACCAAATGATGTGCTAATACTCTAGGATAGACCTTGAATATATGCTTTCTCAGAACTTTCTGGTGAATTTGAATCACATTGTGATATGTTGAGAGGTGGGGTTAATGATGTACAAAAGGGCTAGAGAGAAGTGATTTTCACACATTCTTTTAACCCCTTACTGTGATTATGTGCACAATTGACATTTGTCCCCTTCAAGGACAGTTTTATAGGTTCCATTTGACAGCAGAAAGAGAGAGGGAGGAGAAGGATAGAAAGAAAGAGAGGGAGAGGAGCGGAGAGAGACTCTCATCTGACACTAAAATGGCCAGCACCATGCTTTTGCTAGTCACCACTTCTAGAGGTCTGAGGATTAAATTTCTATTCCTCATAAATTATCTAGCCTCTTATAACTTGTCATAATAGCATAACCAGGCTGAAACATTCAATAATCCATTAGGAAGTATGACTAGCAGAAGATAGTCTTTACTGAAAGTTACTAAAACCTAGGATTCTATTTGAAAGAGAAGCAAACCTTAGAAATGAAGGTAAGTAAAAAGTTCAGATAAAAACTGAGAAAATGTGTCACCAGAAATACTACTCTAAAAGAAGCATTAACATCACCTTCCTACCAAACAAATCAAAAGGAAATCATAATACGACCTTAAAAAAATAACTTTATTGCCCCATAGTCTCAGAATACATTCAACTATGGAACACCCTTATCAAATGTCTAGGAGTTCACAGTTCAAAACAACTTCTCAATTGTAATGCACTAAATATAATCAATAAAAATTCTCTATCCACTCATTTCCTCATAAAATATGTTTTTATTATTTTTACTTGGAGACTGAACATTTTAAAACTTAACTAGAATGTGCATTTTAACTAAACAAGTTCATATTGTTTTGTTAAGATTAATTTACAGTCTAATATTCTTGATTGAGAGCTGATCACAGATTTTTTTAATTTTCTAACACACTTAGTTCAAGTTCAGTATTAATTCAACCTAAAATTGCATGACTACTTATTTTAGAGTAAATGCTGTGATTTATCAGCCATGAATTGTAATATACAGTAGAACTTGTTGCTAAGTAACAAATATTTATTATCAAGAACATGAAATTACACCAATGGAACACAGACAGAGCCAGGAAATGATCTTGGAAGGAAGAGATCATTCTATCAATAGGCTCCCATGACAGACTACAAGAAATTTAATGGTTCAGGTTTTCTGCCTTAATAAGTTTCAGTCCCTGTCTTCTGGAAAACATGCATTTCAATTTTATTTATTCTAAATCGCCATTGCACTTTAAAAGATTAATATGAGGTCTACAGAATAGCACTTTAGAAATAAAATATTCCTTTTGCTGGTGCAGCCTGTCAAGTTGCTAACATTTAGATATGCTTTCACAGTGCTTAGAATCCTTCCTGGGGAAATGAAGCCTGTAATTGTGGTAGTCACCAGAAAACATGCTTTGAATAATTTTCAGAGCCATGGCCAGTTTTGTTCTAGATTACTTATGATAACTAGTGCTAAGATATATACAGATCAAATATTTACTGATATAAATAAGCAAGACTTATCTGAATCTCTTTTTCATGGAAGCAATTTTATGGTAATAAGTTCAAATGTATTTAAAATTTCTTTAATCTTATACCTGTCTATGAAAATGTATGACATATATATATATATATATATATATATATATATATATATATAAATGATTAGCTGGGCATGGTGGCTCAATCCTGTAATATTAGCCATTTGGTGGGCAGAGATTGGGAGATTACATCTCAAGCAACTTCAGACAAAAAAAAAAATAGTTCACAAGAATCCATCTCAACCAATGCCTGGGTGTGGTGTCCTTGCTCATTATCCTGGAGGAAAAT
This sequence comes from Dipodomys spectabilis, assembly GCF_019054845.1. Lineage (NCBI taxonomy): Eukaryota > Metazoa > Chordata > Mammalia > Rodentia > Heteromyidae > Dipodomys > Dipodomys spectabilis. The sequence continues at coordinate 76,224 of NW_024870897.1, read as the reverse complement.
GTGCAAAGTCTGGGCACAATACTTGCATGCCTGATGTTTCTAGTTCCATGGAGAGGTACAAGCAGGATGTTTACAAAGCAAGTAGGACCGAGCACGAATTGAAGCCCTACCTTGAAAAATAGCCAAATCTGAAGTGCCTTCCTAGCAAGGACAAAGCCATGCACTTAAATCTAAACATCACCTGAGCGGGGAGGGGAGATCATAGTTATGTGTCCTGTAATGCACCCTGAACATTATTTTCACCCTAATGGCTTGTAATTCATCTATCCAATTGATTATTTCGCTAGTGAGAAATATTGTGTGTCTCAAGGCACAGACAGGGGTTTTATTTTTGTTGTATGTTTTGTACCATAATTAGACATGTAATCAGGGCCTGGTATTCTAACACTTGAGCCACACTTCCTCTTCCAACTTTTTGCTGGGTAATTGGAGAGAAAATTTTCAGGACTTTCTTGTTCCTGCTGGCTTTCAGCTCTAATCCTCAGATTCATTATCCTGAAGATATAAAATTTCAGGCATGAGCCACTAGCACAAGCTGAGGCACAGATTTTGTTTGTTTTGGTTTGTTTTTTTGTGGGGCTTGAACTCAAGTCTTGGGTGCTATTCTTGATTCTCTTTGTGATCAAAGCTAGCACTCTACCATTTGAGCCACAGTGCTACTTCTGGTTTCTAAGTGGTTATTGGAGATAAGTAAGAGTTTCATGGGGATTTTTTTGCCCAAGCTGGCCTCAAACTGTGACCTTCAGATTTCAGCCTCCTAAATAGCTAAGCTTATAGACATGAGCCACTGTGTCTGACAAAAGGCACCCTTTTATATCATAAAGGATAACAACATTCCTGCCACAAATGTGACTATTATTATTATGAATGTGGAAATAGTAGAAATTTTCCTTAGGAACGCTAGCAAAACTGAGTAACATTATTATTTCTACTTAACATGATATTACAATTATTAGTCAGTGGGAAAAAATGTCAGAAAATGTCATAAAACATATCAAGATGGAAAAGAAACTCAAATAGGACTTATCACAACTGGTCAAATTAACACTAGGCAAACTGTCAGGTTAATCTCTGAATATTTATTAGAGATAATGGTAGTCCCAATAATAGTGTTTGCTAAAAGTTCATCACAAAAGAAACATACAAACCAAAAGTTCAGACATAAATCTTAAAATATAATTTCAATATCATAAAAAATTAAAATATCAATGAATAAAAATATAGTACATGCAATATTTTTTACAGAAAATATAAAATATTTTAAAAAGGCTGAAGGAATTCCTACTTAAATTTTATGATAAATTATGTGCATGATGCATAATAATAAACAGGTATAAATTGTGTCCAAATTTATAGGTAAAATTATTGTTGTTTGAACTAACCTCTTCAACTGTCCCATGGGGATACCTAATAGTAATATTTATGACCAATAGTAATAATTATGTGAAAGAGGAAATGAAGTACTGAAATATTCTTGACTAAGAAATGCAGACAGAATCAGCCCCAGTGGATCACAGCTGTAATCTCAGCTACTCAGGCATCAGATTTGAGGATCAAAGCAGACCTGGCAGAAAAGTTTCACAGACTTCTGTCTCTAACCAGAAAAAAAAAAAGAAATAAACATAAGCTGAAATATATTATCACAGAGATATTTGATTTATTTACTACAAATCATGATAAACTTCCTGATAAGAAATGTGGTGGTTTTTGAGTAGGGGACAGTTTACCAGATTGAGGTAATTCAGAAGCTAGAAATAATTCTCGATTGCTCAGACCTCAGTGCCTTTGCAGGTCTCAATAGAAAAATAAATTGTTATGATAAAGGTGGAAGAATAATCAATCATTTTATGTGAGCAATGGAAGAATGAAATAACCCCTCATATGATATGCAGACATTAATTCATAAGAAATTTAATACAAGGTGGGTGTTAGTGGCTCACGCCTGTAATCCTAGCTACTCAGGAGACTGAGATCTGAGGATCATGATTCAAAACCAGCCCAGGCAGGAAAGTCCGTGAGACTCTTATCTCCAATAAAAACCACTAGAAAACTGGAAGTGGTGCTGTGACTTAAGTGGTAGAGTGCTCTCCTTGAGCTGAAGGGCGCGGGGACGGCACCCAAGCCCAAAGTTCAAGCCAAAAAACAGACCAAAATAAAAAAAAAGAAATTGAATACATTAGTGGAATTTATAAAAAGTAAATCCCAGTTATCATAAAATTCTCTTGGTTTTCATGTTAGTGCCTTGTATGATTCAGATAGTACACATTAACATCAGTTTTGTTCATACAGATAACATAACGTTGCTTGTGGAAAGATATAGGGATTCTACTCATCACATGAGTGATGTGAGTAATCCTAAAATATCGAGGAGACTGAAATCAGAGGCCTGACTGGTCAGACAAACCTGATAGTCTCTCATCTCCAATTCACCAGCAAAATATAGAGGTGGAAGCATTGAGTGATGATTAGAACACTAGCTGTAAGCAATAGTCCAAGGCTCTGAGTTCAAGCCTCAATACTAGCACAAATAAAGGGGAAAAGTATAGGTATAGGAACCTAAGGGATAAGTAAGCTGAAAAAGGAAACTTACAAACATATGTTACTAATAAAGGATTAAGGGATTAGTCCGTAAAGTACATATTTTTATGTATATAGTGTCTATAAACATGAAATATACAGGCAAAGCCACTGAAAGGCATAATATATAAATATTTTATAAAAGGAGACCTAAGATGCTGAAACATTTCTGGGAGACTCCAAAACTTGGCAATATGAATGAGTATGAAATTTCAGAATTTGGTTTGACACTCCTTTGTAAACCATAGGTGGCCCATAATGAACAAATTATTTATCAAAACTCCTACCTAACTTTGAAGGCTGTTTTAAAAGTTACCTTTCAGGAGACTATTTGGAACTCCAGAACTGTTATGATGATGACTAAGCAAAGAGTTGTTCTTTAAGCAAAAAGCTTTCTTCTTCTTTCCTTTTATTTCTTTAGTTATGATATATAACTTTAACCATTTGTTCAAGTACACCTTTTGCTAGTTTCAGTATATACATGCACCTATTTTATTCCTGTACATCTGTCTTTCATCAGTATGACTGGTAGTCACCCAATTACATACATGTATAGGAAAAGAGAAAGATTCTTACTGTGCCACATCTCATAAACTTAATATTATCTCATTTTTCGGCTGCCCTTAGTACTTGTAAAGTATCTGTTCACTATGCAATTACCATTCCACTTAAAAGAAATGTATCTTCTACTCACTTGCTTGCAACTATTTCTTCAAATGGGAGTTCAGTTAATTTGAGTTAGTACACAATTGTGCTTCTTAATTTCTTAATAGAAAGTCATTCTTTGGAAAAAGAAAGCATGGGATGTGCTTCATTTCTCTAAATTTCTTTATTAAATTTCTTGTAATGGTATTCTTTCTTGTGTGGACTTCATCACACATATTTGGGAACATATATATAGTCTGTATACATATTTTCATTTAGCATGTGTTCTGGGTCTCATCTGTGAATATAAGGATATTTACAGTTTGACAAAGCAGTGTCCTTGTTTTGAGAAAAGCCTAAGTGTAATCTTTTTTCAATATATACAGCAAATGGAATACATTTTTTCTGAGTAAATATAGCAATGTGTTAAACTTTGTGATATTCGAGATTAAATGATGAACAATTCTCCCTTTAGAAAAAAGTAGATTTGTCGAAGTAGATGTTATTGAAACAGACTTTTAAATATCTGTAGTCTTAACAGGAGACTGGAATCAATTTGTTAAGACTAACACGTTAGGCATATGAGAGACTCAGTGCTGCTCAGTTTCTGTCTTCTGATTAGTAGATTATTTCATGTATCATTTTATCTGGAAGATAAGTGATTGCAAAACCATTTTATTAATACTATGGGAGTTTTAGTGCCTGTATTGGGGCTTGAGATTAGGTTTTGGATACTGTCACTTGGCTTTTTCACTCAAACCTAGTGCTCCACTACTTGAGCCATAGTTCTATTTCTGTCCTTAGCTGCTTGATTGAAGATAAGTCTTAGGGACTTCACCACCCAGGCTGGCTCTCATTCCAGCCTTCTGAGTAGGATTATATGCATCACCTTTATATATTTACATCAGCATTCTGGAATATATACGTTCTTTCTAGCGTGGGCCAAAGTCCTCAAGGTTCTTCCCATTACCAATCTTAGTAAATAGCAAATATTCATTCAGTAGAAGCATTCAAAAAGAAATTTACTATTATCTTACATATGTAACTGCAGACCCTCTGTAAATCACCTTTACAATACAAATAGAAAAAAAAAAAGCATAATATGCAATCACTTATTTAAACAGTTTGGCCAAAGAGCAGAAAATAAAAAATGAAAAAGGTAAAATACAGCAATATCAGTAGGAAAATGAAGGCAAGACTATAGATCATACAAATAAAAATAAGAACAGATGGTTTAAGTAGAACTTGTTATACATTTACCAGTTGAAATAGACCAGCCTGATTCAGGACATGTTTGCATTACAAAATTGTAATGACATTACTTCTTGCATCAAATACTCACAAAAATAATCACATTACTTTCTATAAATAAGTAGAAAACAATGCCAACTAATGCCTTCTAATATCAAACATTATATTATTCTCCAAAAGAAATCAAATAACTTATGTGATTATCACCAATTCATTAAAATTTTAATTTTATGTTCTTTATGATAAAAATAATACCTATTTAGAGGGTTGTCATGATTAAATTATTTTGTTCATGTCAAAATAGGTGATATAGTTTGAAAACAATGCCATTTTTATTAGGAGCAATGTATACATCAGGGAAAGTTTTATCATCACAAATATACTCTGTGTTTGTACTAGGGTATGTGTTCACGTTGATACTAAGTATTAGAAGATGTGTTTGCCAATGAGCCATGAATAACTGGTAAATTCATCTTAACCACATACTTAACTAGAATTCTCGTATTAAACTATCTCATCAAATTGCTAAACTTTATAAAACTTTCTTTGAAGAAAAGTATTAAAATCTATACTCTGAAATACTAAGCTGAAAAAAAGAAATCAGAAATAAATCACCAGCAAATTTTCTTCACACCTTTTTAAAAAAGTGAACTGAACATTACTTTCACAGAGCTCAGTGATCTTTGTTAGAAAATTTACTTTATTTTTGTCCCCTTTGATATACCTTTCCTTTTTTGTTTTTCATTAATATAACACCAAGATTTGGCCCTTGAGTAAAATGATATATACTCACACAAATTCTTTTCTATTCAAGCAAAGAACATGCATATGTCTATGTACATTTTCTCTTCAATTGACGACACTAATCCAATTGTTATCAGCATTCATAGGATGACACACAGTTGCCTTTCATTCACACAATCTAGAAGTACAATGAATGTACTAGTGCCCAAGGTTGAAATTTTCCACATTTATATCTGTGAGTCATGTTAAGTCATTGACAGAATTAAATGAATTGTCTCCGTTGGGGTGGGAAGTGAAAATTCCAATCTTGAATCTTAGTCTATTTCCACTAACCAGCTAGAGATTCCGTATCTTACAAGAGGCTTTCATTTTTATTTCATTATGTTTTTTTGGTTTCCTGCTGACATTTGGTATTTTAAGCATTGGCACCTTCTCCATATTTGGATTGGAAGAGTCAGCAAAGTAATTACCAAAAGCCATATTTTCCCAAATTGTAACCTAATCTTTCTTCCAGTACTATTTTCCCCGCCCCTCCTTCTTTTCCTCTCTCTCCCTCCTTTTCTCCCTCTTTCTTTCTCTTTCTCTCTCCCTCCTCTTCTTTTCCCAACCCCCTCCTCTCCTATCCTAATGGTTAACTCAAGGTCTCCAATAATTGATTGAATTTTTTTTCCCAAAACTAGGGCTCTACCATTGAGCCTCACCTCTAGTTGTAGCTTTTGGTTAATTAATTGGAGTTAAGACTCTAACAGACTTTCTTGCTTGGGCTGTCTTCCAACCATTATCATCAGATCCAAGCATCCTGAGTAGCTAGAATCATAGGCTTGATTCACCAGCATCCTGTCACTATTATTTTTCTTATGAGTTGGATGAACTGCTAATGAATTTCTCCACAATTTAGAACCCAGACTCCTGATAAAGGCTCACCTATCATTGTTAATACTTGCTATTCACCTATCCGATCTCCTTCCATTCGTCATCCATGCAATTTAAGCCTGAATGCTAACAGGTTTCATATGCCTGGTGAACACTCTGCTCTTGCTCTGTCTTCTGTCTCATTACTGAGTGAAAGTGTTTAGTTTTCTGTCAGCTTCTTTATACATAATTACTTGATCAATTTTGTGTAACTTGGGAATTTATAGGATCTGCAGTGTTATTTTAATGATTCATTCAGTCAAGGATGATTTTACTAATAAGGAACATATTTCTTGTTTCGAACTTTCTTCAAAGTTATTTCAACACCCGAAGTAGAGACACTGCACTTGTGTAATGGGTAATTTTTTAAACAACTAGTTAAATCTCAGCAGATGTGCTTTATCTACAACACTGTCTCCACACAGCCAGATCTCCTTTCCAATTCAGCAATCAGAATCTTGTTAAGATCATCTGGATTTATGCGGGAAATGATTTATTTTGTCTGACAATGATAGATTGAAATTAAAATGTAAATGAATTAAATATGTTTTAGATAATTAGTTTTCAACCTCCACTTAACTTAGGTGTCAGACTCAGAGGACAAACCACATTTCAAACATTATCTTCTGATTTTCCCTGACAAACAGATGGTCCCCACTCAGAGTGGAAAACTTCAACCTATTCTTCTAGTAAATGTTTAAAGGAGTGTCGATCCAGCTTAAAATGTTTTAATGATAATTTTAAATTAAACATACCTTTCTTCTAACCAGAATGGTTCACACAGTGCCTCGTGAGACTGAGTTACTATTATCTAAGGTAGAAGGTCTCAAACAGATTTTAAGCAAAGCAATAAATTCAAGATTCTAGAGTAATGCAGGTATTTAGAAGCGAATACATTTAAACATTAGAAACATTTAAAACTGTATAAAACGTTTTTGTATTCTTTGTGTGTATGTGTCAGAGAGAGACAGGGGGAAAGATAGAGAATATTGGGGCTTGAAATCAGGGCGTGTGCACTGTCAATTAGCTTTGTCACTCAAGGTTGGCACCCTGCCACCAAGCCATAGCTCCAATTCTGGCTTTATGGTGGTTACTTGAAGATAAGAGTCTCACAGGATTTTCCTGCACTTGCTGACTTTGAATTGTGATCCTCCTATCAGCCTCCTGAGTAGTTGGGATTATACAAATACTTTACTAGTGCCTAGATTTAATATGTATTTTTAACTGCAATCAAATATGGCATGTTATATTACATCATGATTTCCACAGATGAGCTGTGGCTGTACAGATATAGTGAGGGCAGATGATGTGGTCCTGAATGTCCTTTTCCCTTTAGGTCTGCTTACATCCCTGTAAGCATCAAGCATCAACCAGTATGCATGGAAATGTATCATGGTGTAATTATGTATTTATAGAACATTTATTTAACCTGAGGGATTTTCTTTCAAGTAGAAACATGGCTATCTAATTAACTTTTTCTTAATTTTCAATTTAAATGTTTATTATTTAAAATATTTAACTGTCAACGTAAAGCTACTTCAATAATGAAGGCATAATAGAAATAAAGGAAGGGCCTTGAAAATTTCTAACAGGCCTGGTGGGATTAGGGTGTACAGCAGAAAATACACTTGCCTAAATCACAAAGTCTTATGAGACCATTAATTCAATTTTCACCTCCTGGAACTTAATTCCTAGACATACAGATGTTACAGAGTATGAACAGCTCAGAGAACACCTTGTGCTTGCTCATCTTATTTTTAATTAACTCAAAAGCAACACCTAATGAGTGAGCCATGGTTACTATTAACTTGGGCCAATTTAATTGTAACAACTTTCTTTAGTTTTCTTCTTGTTCTTTTTTATGTATGAAACAAGATCCTTTGGAACATGTATAAAACAATATCACTTTGGAATAGATGTGGCTCATCTACTTATCACACTCTGTGTGTCTTAACTTGAAAATTTGACTCAGCTTGACAACAGTGTAAGAAATACTTTTGTTCGGCAGTTCTGAGCTTCGAAACAGATACCTTTAATATTCTAGGAAAGGGGTTTTTTAAATTAATTTTTATGATAGTATCTTGTGATGTTGCCCAGGTTTATATTGAACTGCAATTCTTGTCCTTATACCTCTCATTTCGCTGGGATTACCAGAGAGCCCCATTAAACTCAGTCTTTGATCATTTTCATGTTTGATTATATTTAAAGAAAAAAATAATTAATTCTGTCATATTGGATTCTATATGTGTACACATTTGTAAATACAAATATATTTATGCATATATATATACCTGCATGTATACATATATACTATATATGGATATAGTAATAAATATCACATATACATGTATGTGTGCAATATATCCATATATATCATACTACACATATTTTTGTAGATAAATATAAAATATACATGTAATGTTGATGTATATAACACATATATATCATATATAAAACATATATCCTTTTCTTAAAAATGTAGTTAAGAATATCTGTGCAAAATTAGACCACATTTTAGGCCACAAAGCAAACTTGTCTAAATTCAGAAACATTGAAGTTATACCTTGCATTCTCTCTGACCACAAGGGAATAAAGTTAGAACTCAACACCAAAAGCCACCAAAGAAAGTCCGGTATCACATGGAGGGTGAACAACACACTGCTGAATCATGAGTGGGTCATCGAAGAGATTAGAAAGGAAATTCAAATGTTCATGCTATTCAACAAAAATGAACACACAAAATACCAGCTCCTCTGGGACACAGCAAAGGCAGTACTCAGAGGCAAGTTTCTAGCTCTGAGCTCCTACATCAACAAATTGGAGAGATCTGAAACTAACAATTTAATGACACATCTAAACCTCCTTGAAAAAGAGCAGCAAGATAAACCCCAATCCAGTAGACGGAAAGAAATAATCAAAATTAAATCAGAATTAAGCAAAAACTTTTATTCAAAGTTATTGTGTGTAATTTACTATAACAATGTTAAGAAATAAATTAAAACTAAACAATGGATTTAAGTTTTTATACCCTTTCATAAACTTCCTATTTAAAAAGCAGTAAAAAAAATAAAACAGAAGAAATCTTAACTTAAACTATAATGTTGGAAATTAAAAGACAAATTCTTCGTTTTCTGCATACTTATTTTCTCTATTTACTTACAAAAATTTAAGAATCCTAAAGAAGAAAAAAATACTAATAACACAGACTTCAGGAAGATTGAAGACTTGGAATATTGTCCGAAATGATCCAGTACAGCTGAAAATAGAAATTAGAAAATGCCTAATGAAAATCTTTTAAGTCTTCTACCTTCAGCCTACCTAGTGAATGTCTTTTTCCCATCTAGGGAAATATAAAACTTTCTCTGATGTAGTTTCAGGATATACTAATTATAAAAGAAAACTAATTCCATCCTTCACTTTGTTTTTGTAGTTGATACTGAAAACTCTTTTTTATAATCATGTATCTAAATTTTAGCAATAGTATTTTTTAAAGTATTAAAATTTGTAATCTGAAACAAATGAACTAGAAGAGTATTTTTACTTCTACTTACAAATGGGAATCACTTTAGAATACTAAAAAGCAACACAAAAAAAGAATTGATCATTTGATGGTGTTGAGATGTCAAGTTTTAGCTTTGCACATGTAGCTCTGGCTTGTGATCCTAGTATTCAGGAGGCTGAGATCATGGTTCAAAACAAGAAGACGTCATGAGACTTTTATCTACATTTAAACCCCAAAAGCTGGAAATGGAGGTATGACTCTAGTGGTGGAATACCAGTCTTTATAGAACAAAGCAAATAAGAGCCCCAAACTCTGCGTTCAAGCTCAGTAAAGAAAAAAGATAGAAGAAAGAAAGATAAAAGAAAAGAAGGAAAGAAGAGAGAGAGAAGGAAGAAAAGACAATTCAAGAAAAAGAAGGAAAAAAGAAAGAGGGAAGGAAGGAAATGATGAAAGAGAAGAGACAAAGGATGAGAAACAAAGAAGGATGAAGGGAAGATAGGAAGTTCTAAGAAGGAGAAAAAGAAGGAAAACCAGAAAAAAGTAGAAAAGGAAAAGGAAAATGAAGCTTCAAGATTTGAGATTTAAGTTCCTGGATAGTCCTGGAGAATGCTATTATCATAACAGCAGAACACAAATAAATTTTCCTTGGGCTATTGTGGCAATAGTGTGGATGAAGCCATAGGTTAGGATCTGGACGCAGTCTGCTAAAAGCCTCCTATTGGGAGACAGAAACCCCAGTAAAATACTCTAGAAAGGTAGAAGTTTGTGGTTGGCACTCTCAGCAGGCCTCAGAGACAAGGATTATAGATCAGCCTTTGCCTTGAGAGGGGCCAGTAACAGCAAACTAGGTTCTTAGCTACTACTCTCAGGACAGGTGGAATGTAGTGTAGCAGATACTTAAAACTGCAAACCATACTCAATTCAGCTGAACCGCTAATTGAATGAGTTATTATCCTCCACTCTAGCTGTCTAGAAGAGAAATAGCATGAAGTGCTTTAGAAAAGAGAATCAGGAGCAACCCTACAGATTTCAAATAAATAGATATGTCAAAAGGGAAAAATGTCATTCAAAGTTATATTTTAAAATGAATAAGAATAGTATGTTCATGGGTGACCTAGATATTGGAATTAGTAGTCATTGATGTTTCAACCAATTATAATTGATTTGCCCAAGAAAATAGAGGGAAACGTTAGGTAAACAAGAAATATAACCTGGAATCAACTCTACAGAAACTTCACTTAAAGAAGGTCAAAGTGGCAGGTTTCTTGGCTTTTTATGTAAATGATATTCAAATTGTTGGTATAAAACCACTGATTCTATAACTGATTCAGTATGACTTCTGCACCCAAGATTTAAGAAATTCCAGTGTTTGCAGCAGACAATCAAACCATATGACATTTCTTTCTATATTTCTATTAGTTAGAATGAAGTATGATAAAACCTCGATCTGAATTTCTACATCATCCTCTCAAATTTATTTGTGTGTTTTTAAACAAATATAAAACATAAATTTTGTATATGTATTTATATGTGTATTTCACTTAGGTTAGCAAGTTAATAAAAAAAATCAAAATGTTGTATTTCATGGAACTTACCACAGGAGGAAATAGACAATAAAAGAAGATAACAAGTATTAAATATAGCTATAGAAAATGAATTAAGGAAAGATAAAGAGATGATGAGTGCTACGGATTGGATTTTGCCCATCAAAAATGCAATGAAATCCTAACCCCCAGAATGGGACTGTGTTTGGATATAGGGTTGTTGCAGAGATAATTAGTGAATGCAACAGAAAAGTAGAGTGGACCTTTAATCAGTATTTGGTGCTCTTGTAAGAAGAAAAAAACACACACCATGCACAGCTTTTTGAAAACAGAGACAGAGAATGCCATATGAAGACAGAGGCAGACAAGGTGACAAGCCATAAGCCAGGTGCTGTAAGGACCATTGACTATCATCAGGAGCTAAGAAAGATTCATGAAAGAGGGCTTTCAGAGGCCGGGCGCTGGTGGCTCACGCCTGTAATCCTAGCTACTCAGGAGGCTGAGATCTGAGGATCGCTGTTCAAAGCCAGCCCGGGCAGGAGAGACCGTGAGACTCCTATCTCCAATAAACCACCAGAAAACCGGAAGTGGCGCTGTAGCTCAAGTGGTAGAGCGCTTGCCTTGAGCTGAAAAGCTGAGGGACAGCGCCCAGGCCCAGAGTTCAAGCCCCACGGCCGACAAAAAAAAAAAAAAAAAAAAGAGGGCTTTCAGAAATAACTACCCATGGAGCTGGGAAGGTGTCTCAGTGGTAGAGTACTTGCCTTGCATGCATGAGGCCCTGGGTTCTATTCCTCAGCTCCACATAAGCAAAAAGAAAAAAGCCGGAAGTGGCGCTGTGGCACAAGTGGTAGAGCTCTAGCCTTGAACTGAAGAGCTGAGGGACAGCGCCCAGGCCCAGAGTTCAAGCCCCACGACCGGACCCGCCCCCCCAAACAAAAGAAGAAGTAACTACCCCTAATAAATAGTTCCTAGTACTTACCGGTATTTTAAGTCACCCCTTTGTGGCTTTGTTATAGTATTCTAAATCAAGAAATACCCCCCCCCCAACACACACACACTTAACGTTACAGATTGGAAAGAGGAAAGTGGCAGATTCATGACTTCCAAATCAATGTCTCTTTTTGCAGACGTACTAGGAAAAGAGAAATTCAAGTTCAAAGGTTTTGAGGCTAAGATGTGACTCTTGTGTGGCTGCAGAAGAGACTAAGAGAGAAATAAGTAAAGGTATATAACACATTCTTTAACCTATCTGACCAGAGACAAGGGCACAAAATCTTAGCTCCTTCTAGATAATGTTTACAGTTTTGGCATTGATAATGAGCAAGACTGGAAGCCTATGGTAGGTTTGAGCAGAAGAGTGAGTTGCTTATTCTATGATTTCATAGCATTGCTTCAGTGTAAATTGTTACGGTTATCATGGATCGCACATTAATGTGGGGATCTAGGCATGGAAGCCAGGGTACAAAAGTCAGCTTTAGCTATGAGAAAGGATTTTCTACCTACAGTAATTATAGTTAAGTATAAATAAGAATAAATCATGGTAGAAGACAAGGTCTTTTTTGATCATTTCCATTTAATCAAGAAATTAAGGGACATGAGCTAGAAATTACAATAGAGAAAGAAATTTTACGTATTTCATGAGAGACAATTGGCTCTGAAATTATTGACCAGGAAAAAATAAACGGACTAGAACAATAGTGTGAGATTGAAGTTAGCTTTTGCGTTCTGTTTGTCATTAGGGACAACTAATTTGAAAAGGAAGTAGTGTATAGTATTACTGTGAATGTTTTCCCTTGTACCTGATGTTGCAAGTTAACAAGTCTGAAAATATATGAGAGTTCGATTTGACCTACCTCATCCCCTCAACTCTGATCACTTTCTTGATTCCTCATTGCTTTCTAACAAACTGTCTTCCTTCAATATCGTTGCTGCGGTCTTAGCATTTGCTAGTTTCCTTTGCCTGTCAGTTGCATACTTTGTCAATTCTCCAGTCTTCATGAGGCTTTGGTTTGTACAGTATAAACTAAGATGCTTTGCATCTCATTTACTTATATTCTATATGTATCTATGTAACACATATCCTTAGGAGTAGTACATTATGATAATGTTATTAATTATGTGTTTGAAATTGGTCTGATTTCTTCTCCTTTCAGATAGCTGAGAAAAAATTATAATCTCTGGATTGTGGAGTATTTAGAATGTTTCTAGGATTTTGAATTTGAAACTGGTCTTATTTCTCCTCATTTCCAATGGCTGAAAAAGATTATGATGTCTGGATTATATAGCATTTAGAATCTTTTTTTGGATTTTGATTTTTCTTGACACTGATAGAAGAACTCATTAGGAAACATTGTGCTTTGATGTGCTATTTGTGACAGATGTGTTCAAGTATGATCTAGCTTTTAGAAAAAGAATGGTGGAAATCATGCAAATCATTTTGAAAGTTATTGAAATGTTTGTGGCAATATATGGGAGTTTTTTTGGGTTCAAGATGAGTTAGCATTGATGATAAAATTGGAAAGTAGAATAACACGATTTAGTGAAAGAAAAGTGAATAAATATGGTACAAGTATTATCATTTGAATTCCATGGGTGAAGAATGGAGATAAATAAAATATTCATAATTTGACTAATTTAAAGGCATTTAAGAAGAAACAAGTCATTAGAGATGTTACCAGAGATCACAATGAACCCTTTTGAAAAATGGACATTCAGATAAAGGAACACAATGTTGTAGTTAGTTATTTTCCCCACATATTTTATTAGGATTAATATGTTGTACAGAGATTTCTGGGAAGATGGCGGAGGAGAAGCTGGAATCTGAACAAGCTCTCCCATAGAAAGCAGTTTTAGAGTTCCAGTGAACAGCCTTAGCCAGAGAATCACACCAAGTGTGCCATTACAGGACAGAGAGTTAGGAAAGAGAGGGGAAGCCAAGGCAAGGAGACTCATCTGAGCGTTTGCCATCAGCCGCCGCGGCGGCGGCAGGGTCGCGGTGGCAGAGTTGCAGCATCGACCGCAGGGCACCCAAACCTGAGTCACAGTGAGTCCGGGATGAAGTAGCCAGACGCAGCGGGCGAGCGGATTCTACTCAACACCAGCAAGAACCAACAAGGAGCGGACATCTTCATCCTGCAGTCTGCAGACCAGAGACGACCCAGGAACCAATACTCGGCGTGAGTAGAAGCCTGACGTCCTCACTCCTTCCCAGGGAGCAGAGGAGGGAAGGCCACCCCTCCCCCCCAGAACAGGTGATCTCCATCTTGGATATCCTCAAAGCTCAGAGGAGCTGCTAAATCCAACTCAGGCCTTGGAATAAAACGAGTCATTTAGCAGGTCACAAGAACTTAACTGCGAAGTGACCTGCCAGACTCAGCTCCATCCAGGGAAAAGTCACCCAGCTCAGGCGCCAGCCATAGGAATGGCTTTCCACACTGGGTAACCAGAACCAGAGGCTGCCCCTCCCTCTAGCAGCCTCCACAATCAATTGAAAAACAGAAATCCTGAGAATGGCTCCAGGCTGGGCTCTGTGAGTTTTTCACAAAATAGCCCCAGGGAAAAGCTCCTGTTTGTTGAAAGGCCTCAACTCTACCCAGAACTTAGCCACATCATTGCATTCCCCTCTTTTGTGATTCTCAAAGCAGATCACCCTCCCAGTAAACTAACCTGGGAGGGGGATCTCAAAATCTTATGTAAAGCAGAGCATTTTTCTGCCTGTTCAAACAAACTGACTTAAGAAACCAATCAAGACACAGGACCTCAAGCAGACCAGAGACTCCAACAAGAGGCTGGTTACAGACACAAGGGAGATACAGGACAGGATTCTTCCCAACCCTCCCAAAAAAATAAAAAAAAAAATCAAAGAACTTTTTTTTCTTCTTCTTCTTTTTTTTTTTTTTTTGGTACCTTATATATATAAAAAAAAATTTTCTTTTCCAAAACTTTTATTAATGTTTAATTTTTGCCTTTTTTGAAAAAAAAATTGTTTTCCAGTAACTTTTTTTTCTTCTTATAATTTTTATTTTAGGAATACGTGAATGTGCTTTTTCCTTTCTTTTCTTTTCTTCTTTCTCTTTTTCTCTCTTTTTTAATTATCTTTGTGTTTTTTTGTTTAGCTCTACTGAACTTCTGATCTTTTTTTCTCCCTTTCTTATCCTTTTCACCTTTTCCTCACTTTTGTTCTTCTTTATGTTACTTAACTCTTGTCCTGCACATCCTCAGATAAATCCATAGTTAACTAGTACACCCTATCCCCCATGGTGTACACACTTAATCCACAAATCTATTACTCAATTCAAAACCTCTGAGACTTAAATTCCTTAATAGCAGTACTACCTCTTTATACCTATATAATATTTTAAGCATTTTTTTAAGTTTTTCACATCTCCTCTATGTCCCTCCCCTTCTCTCAATATATTCACATTCCTTAAAAGACAATCTTTTAATCTCCATAATAATATTAATTTTTACCTTTCTATTTTTTTCTGGTTGCTTTTCATTTCCCTTTCCCTTTCTTCTTTTTCTCTCTCTCTCTACTTGCATCCTACCCAACCTATTTCCTGCATTGAGATTAAGACATAGTTAAATCTCCCTATGCCTCCCCACACCAATCTATTCCTATTTTTTACCCACACCTCTCCCTAACCCTAATAATTTCTGGTTTTCCAAATTCTTCTCTGCGGTTCGAAGCCCATTGACATATAGTTGTTTGATGTTGAATAGATGTATCTGTTGAACTAGATTGTATCTGTAGACTATGGACTGTACAAATGTAAACTTTGGTTGATGGTTGCCTTAAGATAGTGTTCTAGCACAAAACTGGTGCTATTTTCATTTCAAATGGGCAGAGTAAGCCGGAAAAACACAAGAAAAATGGCAAGTCTGGGTATCTCCACTCCCACTCATGATAATCAGGGGACAGAAGAGATAATGAATAATCCAGAGGAGAGTTCCCAAATAGCTCTACAAACACTGCTGGCAAACATGATAAATGAAAAGTTTGACAACTTACAAAGGACTCTGTATGAGCGTGATAGGGAGAGAGAGGAGGCATCCCAAAAGTGTATACAGGAATATCATAAGCGTGAGGAAGCTACTCAAAAACTGATACAGGACTTGCGTGAGCAACTCGAGAATACTCAAAGAGAACTGCAGGAATCCAACGAACGAGAGGAAGCTAATCAAAGAGTAATACAGGAATTGAGAGAGCAGGTAGAGAATACACAAAGATCACTAAAGGCATTCATGGAATCCATTAAAAAAGACCTGAAGGAAGTCAGGGAGACCACAAAGGGAATGCTGAATGGAACCCAACAGAAGGAATGGGAGTCCAAAGAAACCATAACCAATTAATTAAGTGATTTCAGAACAAATACTGAACATCAAATTAAGCAAGTAAAAAATTCATACAAGACCTAAAACAGAGCTTCAACAAAGAATTTGAAGCCATCAAAGCCGACCAAATGGAAGGAAAAGAGATAAAAAACATAGTAGAGAGTCTTGACAGCAGGTTAGACCATGCAGAAGATCGAATCTCAGGGATTGAAGACAGCCTAGATATTATAGAGAAAGAACATACAACCATCCAAGACAAGTCCAAGAAATATGATAGATCTATCCAACACCTGGAAGACACCATCAGAAGGCCTAATCTAAGGAAAATGGGGGTGTAGAGGAACACCTAGAAACAGAAGTTAATGGTCTAGGAAATTTGTTTAACAGGATCCTAGCAGAGAACTTCCCAAACATACAAAAAGATAGGCCTATTCAGATACAAGAAGCTTTTAGAACCCCAAATAGACCAGACCAGCATAGGACATCCCACTGCCACATTATAATCCACACAGGATCAACTCAGAACAAGGAAAAGATCCTTAAAGCTGTCGAGGAGAAAAGGGTAATCACCTATAAAGCGAAACCAATTAGAATCACCTCAGATTTCTCAGCAGAGACAATCAAAGCAAGAAGAGCCTGGAATGATGTATGCCATGCCCTAAAAACAAACAACTATCAACCAAGAATACTGTACCCAGCTAAACTCTCCTTCATAACTGAAGGCCAAATAAAAACCTTCCATAGCAAAGAAAAATTGAAACAATACATCTCCACCAAACCAGCCCTACAAAAGATTCTTAAAGATGTCCTACACATAGAAAACCAACAAGACCACAATAAAGGCCAAGAATCTGCACCCAAACTGAGAATCCAAGCACCGTAGGAAGAACCCAGTTTTCGCAGCCCCCAAGAAGGTGGATAACATGGCAGGAACTCCCAAATACCTCTCAGTCCTTTCTCTTAACTTTAACGGACTGAATTCTCCAATTAAGCGACATAGACTGTCTAGTTGGATTAAAAACAAGACCATTCTATCTCCTGCCTGCAGGAGTCACATCTTGCCTGTAAAAACAAACACTTTTTCAATATTAAAGGCTCTAGCAAAATCTACCAAGCAAACGGCCCCCATAAACAGGCGGGAGTTGCAAAACTAATATCAGATAAAATAGACTTCAAATTAAAATTCGTGAGAAGTGATAAAGAAGATCGCTACATACTAATTAAAGGATCTCTCCTTCAGGAGGATATTACGATTCTAAATATCTATTCGCCAAACAATGGAGCACCCAAATTTATCCAAGAAACACTACTTTCCCTCAAATCCCATATAGATCCAAAGACATTAATTGTTGGGGATTTTAACACACCACTCTCCCTACTAGATAGATCAACTCGGCAAAAACTCAACAGAGAAACCGCAGATCTAAACAGCTGCATAGATCAACTAGACTTAACAGACATCTACCGAACATTTCACCCAGCAGCAGCAAAATACACTTTTTTCTGAGCAGCACATGGAATGTTTTCTAAAATAGACCACATTTTAGGCCACCAAGCAAACTTGTCAAAATTCAGAAACATTGAAGTTATACCTTGCATTCTCTCTGACCACAAGGGAATAAAATTAGAACTCAACACCAAAAGACACCAAAGAAAGTCCGGTATCACATGGAGGCTGAACAACACACTGTTGAATCATGAGTGGGTCATGGAAGAGATTAGAAAGGAAATTCAAATGTTCATGCTATTCAACAAAAACGAACACACAAATTACCAGCTCCTCTGGGACAGAGCAAAGGCATTACTCAGAGGCAAGTTTATAGCTCTGAGCTCCTATATCAACAAATTGGAGAGATCTGAAACTAACAATTTAATGACACATCTAAAACTCCTTGGAAAAGAGCAGCAAGATAAACCCGAGTCCAGTAGACTGAAAGAAATAATCAAAATTAAATCAGAATTAAATGAATTAGAATCCAAAAAGACTATAGAAAGAATCAACCAAACAAAGAGTTGGTTCTTCGAAAAACTTAACCACATTGACAGACCCTTAGCAAATCTTATCAGAAAAAAAGAGAACACACTTAAATTAATAAACTCAGAGATGAGAATGGAAACATCACTACGGAAACAACCAAGATTCAGAACATTATAAGGGAATACTTCTCAAAAGTTTATGCTAATAAGTTTGAGAACTTGACAGAAATGGACTTTTTCCTAGCAAATATTGACATGCCAAAACTAAACCAAGATGAGTTAAACTATCTTAAAAGGCCCATATCAAGCATTGAAATAGAAACAGCAATAAGAGACCTCCCAGCTAAGAAAAGTCGAGGACCAGATGGTTTTACAGCGGAATTTTACAAGGCCTTCAAAGCACAGCTCACACCAATACTCTGCCAACTCTTCAATGAAATTGAAAGAGAAAGCTCACTACCGAACACATTTTATGAAACCATCATAACCCTCATCCCAAAACCAGGCAGGGACTCATCAAAGAAAGAGAAATATAGACCAATTTCTTTGATGAACATTGATGCAAAACTTCTCAACAAAATTTTGGCCAATCGACTTCAACAATTCCTCCAAAAAATCATACACCACGATCAAACAGGATTCATTTCAGGGATGCAAACCTGGTTCAATATACGCAAATCAATTAATATTATTCATCACATCAACAGGAGCAAGAATAAGAACCACATGGTTATCTCAATAGATGCAGAAAAAGCATTCGACAAGATCCAACACCCTTTATGATGAAGGTTTTGGAAAAATTCAGAATCCACGAAACATTCCTCAATACAATAAAGGCTGTATATGACAAACTTACAGCCAGCATTATACTCAATGGTGAAAAACTGAAGCAATTTCCTCTTAACTCAGGAACAAGACAAGGATGCCCACTCTCTCCACCTCTCTTCAATCTAGTATTAGAATGCCTAGCTACAGCAATAAGACAAGATGCAGACATAAAATGGATCCAAATAGGAAAAGAAGAAATAAAACTCTCCCTCTTTGCAGATGACATGATCTTGTATTTAAAGAATCCCATAGACTCCACTCCCAAATTTCCCAAGCTGATTCAAAACTTTGGCAAAGTAGCAGGTTATAAAATTAACCCCCCAAAATCAATGGCTTTTCTGTATGCCAACAATGAGAAAAGTGTGGCTGAAATTAGGAAAGTAACTTCATTTGTAATAGCCCCACAAAAAATGAAATACCTAGGAATTAACTTAACTAAAGAAGTGAAGGACCTCTATGATGAAAACTTTAAAATCTTGAAAAAGGAAATAAACACAGAACTTAAAAAATGGCAAAACCTCCCATGCTCCTGGATTGGAAAGATTAACATCGTGAAAATGGCAATACTTCCCAAGGCTATCTACAAATTCAATGCAATACCTATCAAAATTCCAACCTCATTCTTCAAGGAAATAGAAGAGGCAATCCAAAAATTCATATGGAACAATAAAAGACCCCGAATAGCAAAAACACTCTTCAACGGAAATAACACTGCTGGAGGAATATCAATACCAAATTTCAAACTCTACTATAAAGCCATAGTAATCAAAACAGCTTGGTAGTGGCATAAGAACAGACCTCAGGACCAATGGAATAGAATTGAAAACCCAGAAATGAACCTACAGACCTATAGCCATCTAATCTTCGATAAGGGAGCTAAAACAATAGAATGGAAGAAAGACAGCCTCTTCAGTAAATGGTGCTGGCAAAATAGGTTAACTACTTGTAGAAAACTAAAGCTAGATCCTTATATTTCACCCTGCACCAGAATCAACTCCAAATGAATCAGACCTTGAAGTCAAAGCAGACATTCTGAAAACATTACACGATGGAATAGGAGAAACCCTAGGTCTCCTTGGCTCAAGCCGAAATTTTCTGAATAGACTCCCGGAAGCCCAACAAATCAAAGAAAGGTTGGACAAATGGGATTGCATAAAGTTGCAGAGCTTCTGCAGGGCAAATGACATAGCTAGCAAGATCAATATAGAGCCCACGGATTGAGAGAAGATTTTACGAGCCATACAACGGACAAGGGTCTCATATCTAAAATATACTTGGAACTCAAAAAATTAAACCCCCCAACAACAAATCCTCAAAGAAACAACTGCCCAATAAATAAGTGGGCGAAAGACTTAAAGAGAAATTTCTCTGAAGGAGAAAGAAGGATGGCCTATAGACACATGAAGAAATGTTCAACATCCCTAGCCATAAAAGAAATGCAAATCAAAACAACATTGAGATACAACCTCACTCCAGTTAGAAAGGCAAAAATCAAGAACTCTAAAAACAACAGATGTTGGAGGGGATGTGGACAGAAAGGAACCTTACTTCATTGTTGGTGGTAAACTTGTTCAACCACTTTGGAAAGCAGTATGGAGGTTCCTCAAAAGACTTCACATAGAACTCCCCTATGACCCAGCAATCCCACTTTTGGGCATTAACCAAATGTTTACAAACAAGACCACACTAAAGCTACCAACACAACTATGTTTATTGCAGCATTATTTACCATAGCTAAGATATGGAACCAGCCCAGATGCCCCTCAGTAGATGAATGGATCCAGAAAATGTGGTATATATACACAATGGAATTCTATGCCTCCATCAGAAAGAATGACATTGCCCCATTTGTTAGGAAATGGAAAAACTTGGAAAAATTATATCAAGTGAAGTAAGCCAGGCCTAAAGAAACATAGGTCCTATGGTTTCACTTATTTGCAATATCTAGTATATGTACGAATCAAGTGGAAAAGGTCAGATAATGTGATGTCAGGAAAATGAACCCTTAGATATGTATCTTAATATTTTTTTCTTTCATGCATGTGTTTCTAACGTGTTTATAAGATTATTTCTTTGTTGCTATGCATGTCCCTCCCCCACAGTATAACCCCTGCTTTCAGTATATTTGATGTCAGTATAACTTATGGAGGAGATGGGGAAAAACCAGTTGTTTAAGGATACAGGTGGACCTGTTGCAACAATGAGAAGTACAAGTTGTCATGTCCAAAACGAGCTTTACAACGTCAGTGCGTGGAGGGAGGGGGAGGGGGGCAAGGGGGGAAGGAGAAGGATTTGGATTGGGGTGGGAGGGGGTAGGCTGGGAAGGGATGTGAAGGGTAAACAAAGCAGGAGGCTGCAATGCTTGGTAAGAAATGTACACATTATCCTGCCCATGGAATTGTAACCCCTCTGTACAGTATGTTCACAAATAAAGTAAAATTAAACTAAAAAAAATTATGTTGTACAAAGGGTCATTTTGATATGACCAGATCAGTTTATATTTACCTTTTAAAAATAAATGTTACTGCTTTAATAGGGTTTCATTATAGTATTCACACATTGTATCTGTTACTTTATTACAGAGATTCAATTTATAATATAATTATTATATTCCATAATCATGCCTTAAAACAGTCTTAGCTGGAAATCTGTTTTGTGGTATTCTTACAATAAAATGTAGCAATGGAAGGATATAGATAACTTTACTTGCTTTATTCTCAGTCATATCAAAAAAAGTATGTTCCATACCTGAAATACATATTTAAACCCGTTTTATTTATGTATGAAACCTGGGCTTTTCTTCTTATTTTATCACCACGAATCAACCAATAATGATCAGTTAAATATCCCCAGTGTATCCATTGTTTTAATCATTTTAATTTTTTAGCCTGAATATTTTCTGTAAGCTTAGCAATATGTTACAGTGAATTTTCTTCCAATATTTTCCATTATTTGATTGATACCATTCGTTAAAAGTGCTATTTATTGTATATAACTTAAAAATGCAGCTTACTAAGAACTTCACTGTGTTTGTCTTAGCTCAGTTTAGCCCAGTTAAATGACATGATATCAATTTACTGATTTAAGAACACACAAATAAACTAGCTCCATAGATCTTTTTTGAGAAAAGACTTTAGCAACTAATCACGTTTCAGAATTATTTTCCTCAAATCACCCAGCTTTTGCATATTTGATCCTTTGAAATCTGGAACTGTTTTAACAAAATGAAAACCCATGCTAGTTAGTGACGATTTGAGATGGTTTGAATTCAGCTTAATATGTTAGCACTTCAAACTAACATCTAATTTTCAGACAGGCGCCTTATCACATGACTATTAAAATGTTATTGAAGCAGAATGAATTAATTAGCTCTGGTAAAATTTCCTGAGTTTTTGTTCAAACCTTAGTGAAGGAAGTTATGATTTATGATTTTTTGTGCATATGTGTGTGTGTATGTGTATATTTTGATTTTCAGCTCCATATAGATTAGGATAATGTCCAACCACTTGCTGAATGGTGGTGAATTGAATAAACTGTACACACACACACACAACTCACACACACATACAGAGATTAAAATGTCTAGGTAAGTTTTAAAATTCATGCTTTGTTTCTTTTCATTTTTTTCTTATAAAAATTAAGTTAAGGAAACCAAGGTTTTTTCTTCCTTTTTTTTTTAAATTAGAGACTAAAATACTTTATTTAAAACTTTACCCTGCAATTTGAGAATGTTGCTTTAAATATGTGATGGAGATATTTCTGGCTCGAAATTTCTCCTTCTCATCAAAGAAATATTGGCTGCATTTTAAGACAAGTTTGACAAGTTGAACTGGATACTTTAGGTAATTAGTTGCAACCTAATTATTCAACTAAAATATTCTCTAAGCCAGTTAAAATAAATGTACTGCTTCTTGAAGAGTTGAGTAATTTGCTACATACTATCCTCACTCAACTTGAGGAGCCACTGTCAGCACTATGATTGAGCTTCATACTTCAAGGATGTTATCCCATATCCTCTATCATATACACCATGATATTTTCAGATATAAATGGTAATTCTCTTTGAACAGACTGTACTAAATATAATCACTAGAAAAACATTTTATCTATCACTTTTAATATTATTTTTATATTTTTATCTCAATTAACTTTCCACAAAAATCTTTAAAAATATTCTTTATGGTGAATTCATTGAAGTTATAGTGGATCATTTGAATTATTTAATGTTTCTTAGTATACAGAAAACCATGTAATAAGTGTTCTATTATTATACTTTAAATAAATGAGTATCTGTACATATGTGTGTCTCTTTTTAACAGATAGTTCTAGTCTAGGATGGATAGTAAAATTTATTAAATCAGTTGTTAGTTAAAATGATTAGTCATGAACTATTTGATATAATTTTATCTTCTATTACAGATGATTATGCAACATGTCTATGTTTAAGGAACTCTTCATGAAAACAAGTATGTAATCAGTATGTCATTTTCTCAGAAGTATGGTTTATCTTTCTTTTATCTTTATTTATCTACTAGGGGAAAGTATTCTAGAGATTGAATTAACTAATTTTTATAAATCAAAAGTAATTTTATAGCCTGGCACTGGTAGCTCACGCCTGTAATCGTGGTTACACAGAAAGTTGAGACCTGAGGATTGTGGTTCAAAGACAACCCCGGGAGGAAAATCCGTGAGACTCTTAACTCCAATAAACCACCAGAAAAAAATCCAGAAGTGGCACTGTGACTCAAGTGGCAGAGTGTTCTCCTTGAGCTGAAGAGCTGAGGAACTTCACCCAAGCCCAGAGTTCAAGCCCCATGACTGGCAAAAAAAAAAGAAAAAAAATTATTCTAGAGAGAGCAACTAAAAGGAAAGAGACATTTAATAGATAAGTATAATTCTATAGAATAATGAGTTTTTTCCTCTCTTGTAAATATGCTTAAGATTTTACTCAATTAACCAATAGGTGTGATGGACTATTCTGAGTATTAGTACAAAAAGACCGAATTAATTAATTGCATAATTGAAGCTTAAACAACTTGTAACATAATAATGACTGAATATAAATGTGATGCATTGTTAGCCTGACATATATTTGACATTATCTTTACACCTTAATTATAGTCATAAACTTGGTCAATTTTTATGTGTTGACTATAATTTCCAGTAATTAGCAGATAAATAAGAATAAAGGCAATCAGAAAAATAGATCTCTCAGATTGTTTATTTGTCTAATACATGGTATGCACCTATTAATTCTTCACTGTATTCTTGCAATTTTATTTAATGTTTTGTAGAAAATAAAAAAATATCCCTCAGGGAAAAAATAAGAAAATGAATTATGAGAATACAATGCAAATAATAGTAAATACATACAAATTATCTTAAATTTGAAAATCCAAGTCCAGAGGAAGAACCAATGATGCATACTAACTGGATAGGAAATCAGGGGAAGGATTTTAGAGATTTTGCAAGAATAAACTTCCGTGAGTGACACATGCTTTTACACAGAGCTTGGCCTTTGCTGTTTCTCCTAGTTCATATACATATTTCACCAAGAACCTGCATGGCTCCTAGCCTCATATCACCGGGCCTCTTCAAAAATCCTTCCTTAGGTGAAATGGTCAGGATTACACTGGAGTCACTTGTGTCAGATCCTGCAAAATCGAACTGGGGACTGACATAAAGGAAAGGTTCTCACATGTGCATTCACTGATAACAGAAACTGTAACAGAAATGTTTCCAATGCACAGAATTTTGAGCTCAAGGACTACGCAGAATGTATTAAAAACCTTACCCATACTTACAGTCTTGAAAGGTCAATCCACAAAGCAATCTGTGATGTCTTCAACTGTAAACACGTGCGAAACAAGCTTTCATATAATGCTACAATGATAAGTTAGCCATCTTTCATAATGTCATGTTTAATATTTCACATTCTCCAGAGAAACTTTACATTTTCCATTGTTGGTTCGATAGCCCAGAGGTCACCTCAGCCTGTGTCTCCTCAGATTTTAACCCTTTATTAAGAAATTTTTTTAATAAGATTTCCTATCATACAGGACTATGTATTTTTTCTTGGATATTGACATATAAAAGGAGCATAGATCCCAATTTTCATTACCCCTTCCATCTCTTACTTAATTTTCTTTCATAACTCTTTGAACTACCAGCAAACACAAAGGTGGTATAAATTTGGGGGGCCTACTTCAAACCAGAATATTGCAGGCATGAGGTAATGATGTGAGTGTTCCATTCATCTCTATCCCTCCTGCAGCAGCTAAGTTATGATGAATATGTCATAGCCATTAAACATCTGTATGAATGAACATGCTCTAAAGAGGTAGAAATATATTTAATTTCCAAAGAGTTTACTTCACCGTCTTATGGAGTGTTAAAAGTATTTTCGAATTGAGTCTTAAGGTGAAATATTCACACTGTTGTGGATGTTCAAAAGATTGAATTCTGTGGGAGATAATAGATTTGACTCGATTTAACAAAAGAATCCAAACACGAGATGAAGAAATGAAATCATGATTGAAAATGACTCAAATAAGTGCTAAATGAAGGAAGAAAAATGTCAGGACTGTGACAAAGTGAAAGTACTACACATAACAAATAATTTCTCATGAGTAATAACATAACAAAAAATTAAGTCAATTTGATAGAAACACAATTCTGCTTAAATATAATTAACATTTTTCTCTTTTCTATGTATTTATGAGTTATGTATGTGTATGTGTGTGTTATATGCATGTAAAATAGGAAGAAAAATAGAAAAACCTTCATATCACTGTAGTAGATGATAACAGATTGTTTTGGTGTAAAAGTGAAGAGGATGTTGGAGGTGAAGCTCAGTGATAGAGTGCTTGCCTAGAATGTACAAATCTCTGAAACTGATCTTAGTATAGCAAAAACAAAAACAAAAGAAAGAGAGAAAAGTAGGAAAAATAGCATTTAAAAAACTTCATAGCCAGTGGCTCTTGCTGTAAACTGGAGAAATCAGAGGTACTCAGGAAGCTGAGATTTGAGGAGCACAGTTTGAGATAGCATAGGTGAGAATATTAAGATACTCTTTGTTCCTTCTGTTTACAAATATATATTTTTATTTATTTCAGGTAGTTGTCCAAAGGAGTTGCAATTCAATAGAGCAATTTATGAATATAGTGTCTTATAAAAAGAAAATCAGTGTCACCTGTTTTAATATTCCTACCCTTGTATCTGGGAAGAGAGCTTGCTTTGCATTCCTGAGGCCCTGGGTGTGATTACTAAGCACCACAAAGCAGAAAAAGCCAAAGTGGTGCTGTAGCTCAAGTGATAGATTTCTACCCTGGAGCTGAAGCGCTCCAGTCCCAGAGTTCAGGCCCACGAACAAAATAAAAAAATAAATAAATAAACGTTCTCAATCACCTCTTCACACTTTCCCTTCCTTTACTTTTCTTAATTTTGTAGGTTTTGCTTGATTTTTTTTGCCAGTTAACATAGAAAATTATGTACATAATGCATCTTGATATGAGTCATCCTTTCAAGATTTTCATCCCCAATTCCAAACACTCCTCTTAGCTTTCTCAGTTCTGTGACATATTCATTGCATTCTTGTCTCCATTCTACTTATTTCCCCCATTCATTCTTCTACCCCCCTCTTCTTGATCCACTCTGTCTCTTGCAAGTATATATTTTCTAGTATCCATTTTGGTAGGCTTTTCCTTAGCCTTTCTAAATAATTATATTATTTACATTCCCTGTAGATTCTATTATACTTCACTTAATTGCCACACAGTGATTTTACCTATATATATAAGCACATTCTAGTTTCTAGTCAGGAGGGAAAGCATGCAATCTGTGTTTCTAAGGGTCTGATGTAGTTCACCTAACATAATCATTTACAAGTCTTTCCATTTCCTTATATATGGTTCAATATCATTATTTCTAATTGTAGATACACTATAACCAAGATATGACATCAACCTAGATGCCCGTCAATGGCTGAATGGAACAAGAAAATATGAACTTGCCTCTGAGTACTGCCTTTGCTGTGTCCCAGAGGAGCTGGTATTTTGTGTGTTCATTTTTGTTGAATAGCATGAACATTTGAATTTCCTTTCTAATCTCTTCCATGACCCACTCATGATTCAGCAGTGTGTTGTTCAGCCTCCATGTGATATTGGACTTTCTTTGGTGGCTTTTGGTGTTGAGTTCTAATTTTATTCCCTTGTGGTCAGAGAGAATGCAAGGTATAACTTCAATGTTTCTGAATTTTGACAAGTTTGCTTGGTGGCCTAAAATGTGGTCTATTTTAGAAAACGTTCCATGTGCTGCTGAGAAAAACGTGTATTCTGATGCTGCTGGGTGAAATGTTCGGTAGATGTCTGTTAAGTCTAGTTGATCTATGCAGCAGTTTAGATCTGCGGTTTCTCTGTTGAGTTTTTGCCGAGTTGATCTATCTAGTGGGGAGAGTGGTGTGTTAAAATCCCCAACAATTAATGTCTTTGGATCTATATGGGATTTGAGGGAAAGTAGTGTTTCTTTGATAAATTTGGGTGCTCCATTGTTTGGTGAATAGATATTTAGAATTGTAATATCCTCCTGAAGGAGAGATCCTTTAATTAGTATGTAGCGACCTTCTTTATCTCTTCTCACGAATTTTAATTTGAAGTCTATTTTATCTGATATTAGGATTGCAACTCCCGCCTGTTTATGGGGTCCGTTTGCTTGGTAGATTTTGTTCCAGCCTTTAACATTGAAAATGTGTTTGTTTTTACGGGCAAGATGTGACTCCTGCAGGCAGCAGATAGAAGGGTCTTGTTTTTTAATCCAACTAGACAGTCTATGTCGCTTAATTGGAGAGTTCAGTCCGTTAACATTAAGAGATAGGACTGAGAGGTATTTGGGAGTTCCTGCCATGTTATCTACCTTCTTGGGGGCTGCGAAAACTGGCTTCTTCCTATGGTTCTTGGATTCTCAGTTTGGGTGCAGTTTCTTGGCCTTTATTGCAGTCTTGTTGGTTTTCTATGTGTAAGACATCTTTAAGAATCTTTTGTAGGGCTGGTTTGGTGGAGATGTATTGTTTCAATTTTTCTTTGCTATGGAAGGTTTTTATTTGGCCTTCAGTTATGAAGGAGAATTTAGCTGGGTACAGTATTCTTGGTTGATAGTTGTTTGTTTTTAGGGCATGGCATACATCATTCCAGGCTCTTCTTGCTTTGATTGTCTCTGCTGAGAAATCTGAGGTGATTCTAATTG
The DNA here is from genome assembly GCF_019054845.1 of Dipodomys spectabilis. Taxonomy (NCBI): domain Eukaryota; kingdom Metazoa; phylum Chordata; class Mammalia; order Rodentia; family Heteromyidae; genus Dipodomys; species Dipodomys spectabilis. The sequence continues at coordinate 47,670 of NW_024870897.1, read as the reverse complement.
GTTTCCCTTTGTAGGTGATTACCCTTTTCTCCTTGACAGCTTTAAGGATCTTTTCCTTGTTCTGAGTTGATCCTGTGTGGATTATAATGTGGCAGTGGGATGTCCTATTCTGGTCTGGTCTATTTGGGGTTCTAATGTGATGTTAGGAAAACGAACCCTCAAATATGTATTTTAATGTTTCTGTTTCTTTCATGCATGTGTTTCTAACGAATTCATAAGATTATTTCTTTGTTGCTTTGTATGTTCCTCCCCCACAGTGTAACCCCCGCTTTCACTATATTTGATGTCAGTATAACATGTGGAGGAGACGGGGACAAACAAGTCGTTTAAGGATTCAGGTGGACCTGTTGCAACAATGAGAAGTACAAAATGTCATGTCAAAACCAGCTTTACAATGTCGGAGTGGGGGGGGGGGGAGTGGGGTTATGATTGGGTTGGGGGGAGGGGGGAGGGTGGGAAGGGAGGTGAAGGGTAAACAAAGGAGGAGGCTGCAATGCTTGGTAAGAAATGTATGCATTATCCTGCCCATGTAATTGTAACCCCTCTGTACAGTATGTTCTCAAATAAAATAAAATAAAATTAAAAAAAAAAAGAAAATATGAGATTCTTATCCCCAGTAATCCACCAAAGTTTGGATGCAAAGCTGTGCCTCAAGTAGTATATAGTAATAGGCGAGAAAAAGAGCTCAGGGACAGCACCCAGAAGGCAGAGTTCAAGCTCCAGGACAAACACAAGTAGAAAAAGAAAGAAACAAACAAATAGAAAGAAAAAAAGAAAGAGAAGGAGAAGGAGGGAAGGAAAGGAAGAAAAAAGGTCAGAAAAAGAAAGAAAGAGAAGGAAGAAAGGAAGAGAACAAAAATTTTCTAACAAAGATGGTATCAGAACAAAATTAGAAAGCACAATACAATTTATAAAGATAGAATATTTCTCTGAACATGAAACACTACATTTGAGTGTGTGGGGAATATTTAATTGAATAAAAATCAAGAAATTCTAAAATATTGAAGTCAAAACATTGAGCACATTCTACAACTGTAATGGGTATGATATAGGAAACGGTAAGGTTAAAAAAAAACCTCTATACAAGGTGGGCACCATTGTCTCATGCCTGTAATCCTAGCTACTGAGGAGGCTGAAATCTGAGGATTGAAGTTCAAATTCAGCCCAGGCAGAAAAGTCTGTGAAACTCTTATCTCCAATAAACCACTCAGAAATCAGGAAGTGTCGCTGTGGCACAAGTAGTAGAGTGCTAGCCTTGAGCTGAAGAGTGCAAGGACAGTGCCCAAGCCCAGAGTTCAAGCTCCACAACTGACCATAAAAACAAAACAAAACAAAACCTATATAAGCAATTATATAAATATCTACCAAGAATAAGTCAAAAGAATTGAAAATTAAAGATTGCCTGGCAGAAAAATAATTGAGCATTGTGGCTAAAATGGTTAACCAAGACAAATAGTAGTAAATTAATTCCTTAGACAAAAGATGAAATCCAAGGATATATAGCCAATCTTTAATATTTTTGAAAAAAATCACAAGAAGAAAACATGAAGGAATATACATTGAAAAAAGTTGCACATAAAACAAAAAAATCAATAAATATAAAATATCCTAAAATGAAAATATTAAGTCAATTGTTGCTTCTTTCACGAGATTAATATAGTTACAAAACACTATAATTATAGTAACTAAAAAAGACAACTTGTACATATTGAACATCATAAGGAATGTGTTATTTGGAAGATTTTATAAATTATACTATGAAAATTATATAAGAGAATATTTTCATAAGTACTTAGGATGATACATTTGGAATAGAAAAATTTCTAATAAAACAATTCCATTAATAGTAGTCTCAGAAATCTGAGTATAAAGTTAACCACGGACATGAAATAATTCTCCAAGTAGGAAGAAAAGATAAAAAAGAAAGATAGAAAAATGTAGGAAGGAAAGAGAGAGTTAAAAGAAGGAAGGAAGAAGGAAAGAAAGGAAGAGGGAGGGAAGAGGGGAAGGAGGGATGGAGGGAGGAAGATATCGGAGGAAGACATCAGAAGATATAAAGATATTTTATGAACATGGACTAGAGGAAATTGATTGTTTTGCTTTGTTTTGTTTTGCCAGTCCTAGGGCTGGAACTCAGGGCCCTGAGCTTCTTTTGCTCAAGGCTACCACTCTGCCACTTGAGTCACAACGCCACTTCCAGCTTTTCTTTTTTTTAATGTGGTACCGAGGAATCGAATTCAGGGCTTCATGCATGCTAGGCTAGCACTCTACCACTAGCCACATTCCCAACCCTGGACTAGAGGGTCTATTCTATCAAAACAACCCACAAATTCAATACAGTACCCACCAGAAGCTCAACACCATTCCCTACTTAATTGAAAAATCAGCTCTAAGATGTATATGAAAGCATAAAAGATCATGGATAGTGACAGCATTTCTGGTCAAAGAAGCAATTCTGTGAGGATCACAATACCAGGATTCAAACTGAATTACATAATCATAACAGCATATAGCAAATACTTAACTGGGGGAAACCCAGTTCTGCCATGCTAGTTTACAGCTCTCAGTTTTAGTTATGAACTTCACACTTCCTCTGAGTTTCAGTTCAGCCTACATTCTTTTCCATTTTTCCTTTCTTTTCTTTTAACTTCTGGGAATTTCAGGTTATCATTTCATCTAGAGTTATTCTAACCCATTTTGAACTGTGATATAATGACTTTGTTTTGCAGCTGAATTCCATTTTATTACTTCTAAGAAGCAGATTTACTCAGCCTTGCAGTTTTCTATTTTGTTATTTTGTTGGAGAACAAGTTGGATTTTCATGCTTTTGTATTTTTCTGAGTGACTTTACATTAGTTTTTCTGCTACTTTTATTAATCTCTTTTTTATTTACATTTTGTTCTTTTCTGTCAAAACATTTAAACTGTTTTCTTCTACTTGCATGTGTTAAATGCTAGTGAGATTGCATTCTAAGTGTAGTGGAATTTGTGTATCTATTGCATTTGATGTGTAAATAAACAAGTACTGGAATTATGCTAGTGTTTGGCATACGTATGGAGAAAACAGAACACAGCCACAGAACTTATTTGAGATTTAACTTAAGTTTATAGATGATATTCACAAATGTTTATAATTATAATTTTCTTCTAGAGGAAAGTGAATTATAACATTCATTTTCTTGTTATCTCTTGCACTCACAGGCAGTGTAAAATTGTTCATATAGGGTAGGTTTTTAATGTGTCATCCAGTTTTACTCCATCAGAGAAAGATTGGATATAAATTATAGATACTACAAACAATAATGATACTGAGTTCACCTAGCTTGCTAGTATTGGGACAAAGCCCTACTGAAGAAGTGTGAGAAAGGATGACATTTATGCACACAAGTCATATCTGAAGGAAAAGCTCACACTTTAAAAAATGAAGAAAATGCATAAATTAATTTTCAGTTTACATTAACTCTAAATTAATCAAAGATATTTGATCATTTAAAGGAGAATAATTTTATTGCTTTATTTCACCATTATTAGGATTAAGGTAGCTAGTATTGTTGATGAATTTCTTTTCTAAAGCATGGTACTATATGGAAAGGACTCTTTGAAGTCATCTAAAATGCTATGAGAATCTATGATTCTCATAGACTTCCTAACCATGATCCTCAGATCTCAGGTTTCTGACTAGCTAGGATTAAAGTATGGCCATCACTATGGAAGGTTTTTCTTTTTTTCTTTTATCTTTTTTTTTGTTTGTTTGTTTGTCATGGGGCTTGAGCTCTGGGCTTGAGTGTTATCCTTGAGCTCTTCAGCTCAAGGAGAATGCTCTACCGCTTGAGCCACAGCGCCACTTCTGGTTTTCTAGTGGTTTATTGGAGATGAGCGACTCATGGACTCTCCTGCCAGGGCTGGCGTTGAACTGTGATCGTCAGATCTCAGCCTCCTGAATAGCTAGGATTATAGGCATGAGCCACCTATGCCCATGGCATAGAAGATGTTATATATGCATCTTTGATTTCTATCTTGGTACCTATCCCTTCTACTCTGGGAACTTTATGTCAAAGAGTTTGAGTATCATACAGGCTATCACATAGCCTTGGGAAACATTAATTTTATTTCCCAAGATTTTAATATTTTTAATGAACTAAAAATAAAAGTACAGTTTTAATTAATATGTTTAATATGAGAGCGATTCTAGCTGTATTTTAAATAATTGCAAAACTTTCAACATATAAATTTAATATTAACTTATTACTCTGGGACTGGGTGCTGTAAGTCAGCTCTTCTGTTCAAGGCTAATGCTATACCACTTGAGCTACAGTACCACTTCCACTTTTCTGGTGGTTTATTGGAGATGAGTTTCACGGACTTTCCTGCCCAGGCTGGCATTGAATTGTGATCATCAGATCTCAACCTCCTGAGTAGCTAGGATTACAGACATGAGTCACAGGCACAAGTCTTTTTATTATTTTTTGTGCCTATAAAAATGCTTGAAGATTTTGAGCTCTTCATTGGATTTTTCACTCAAAGCTGATGCTTTTTCACTTGAGCCACAACTCCACTTCTGGCTTTTGGCTGGTTAATTGGACATAAGAGTCTAATGGACTTTTAAGCCTTGGCTGGTTTTGAAAAGTGACCTTTAGATCTAATTAGCTAGCGTTGCAGGAATGACCCATGAGCAAACAGCTAAATACATAAAAATTTTACATGCATGACTAACAATTACTAAATGTAAAATAATTTGTTCATAAAATTGTATTTAGGTTGAATACTATTTTTGTTGGTTTATCTAGCAGTCACTAATGCCTAAAATAAAATTAGATGTATATGTGTTAATCCTTAGTAATTACAAAATGAAATAGGTATTTATGTCTAACTAGTTGAGTAAGAAAGATCCTCTACCACGGAATAGTAACTGTGGCTTCCCTGAAATCAGTTAATATCTACCAATATATTTCAACAAATTTAAAATTAATTAACCTTGACCTGATTAATTACATTTCAGTGATTTTAAAAAGTTTTGTTTCTATCCACAATTTTGTTTTAGTATTTGTATAAGTACTTAGCAACTAATAAGCAATATTGAAGTTACCTATATAGGATAATAAAAAAACTGTAATTGTGGTAAGTATACCTATTGTATTAAGAAAAGAAGCAGGTGTATATGAACTCTGTCACACTTAAAATATCTTAGTTATCAGTTTATAGAAATTCTACAAAAATAATGTGAATTATCTAATTGAAAATTTCAAGCTGATCATGATTAATATTCTTTCAAGAATTCATGATCAGGACCACAAAAAGAGCACTAAATAATGCATTAATGACATTCAACAAATAAAAACCATGTAACTTTGATTCTTATGCGTGTGATCTTAGTTCTTTAGGAAGCTAAGATAGAAGAATTCTGATTTGAGAAAAGTATGTGCAGAAAAGTTGTCAAGACCTTTTCTCTACCTGTACATAGACACATTGATGAGCACCAGTCACTACATACTCCATGGGACAAGGAGAAGTGAAAAATGATGGTTCCAGACTAGCCCCGGAAGAAAAATTTGAAAGACTCCAGCTTAATATAGGGAAGCTAGACAATTTGGCAATCTTCTGAAATCAGAAGGAAGAACTAAAGTAGTCTGATAATAGTCCAGGAGGTTGCCCAGGATGGAATCAAATTCCTATCTAAAAAATAATCAACAAAGAGCATAGCTGGAGGATGACTGAGAGGTGATGTGCCAGCCTAGCAAACACAGGTCGCTGAGATCAAATCTCACTGTGATAAAAAAAAAAAGATAAATAAATAAAAGGCAAGAGGAGTAAATCCTAGCATTTTCTTTCAAACAATATCATATTAGTCCCTTGCAATGGTGGCCTTAAGTTGACTAGTCCTGATGAACCAACATAAGCAAATTGTCTGTAGTTTCTGGTGACACATTTGTAGTGTCCAGCAGGAAATGAAATGTAGCAAATTTAAGACCCTTCAAGACTTACGGACTAAGGTAGGGTGTTGGCAGAGTCAAGATGCTCATCTTTAAGATGAATGAAGGAGAAGGAATGCTAGTTAGAGCCTTTACTATATGTATGAATCACTGTGCAGGTACTTAAATTTTGGCAAAAGACCTGATACTATTTAAGGAAAAAATGACCCTCCTCATTTTTGAAATAAATTTCTTAGCTTGCTACAAGGCCTTTTGTGGAGATTGATCATTTATTTATAGGTCACAATGCAGCTTGTGATATCCATTTTGAATTGAGTATTATCTGATTCACCAAGCAATAAGGTTGTATGTTAATATAAACATTTCATTTTCACAAATAAGTAGAATAAAAGCAGGCCTTAAAAACAAATTATTTATATGAAAAAGTTCCTTGAAATGCCCATTGTCCATCCTGCTGTCAGGATATCTCTACACAAGTGGACATCAATGAGTATTTGAGAAGTTTTGTGGGCACCTGACTGAAGAATGGAATATTTAGGTTTGGTTTACCGATAGTTTTGTATAACCCACAGATAATATACACATGAAAGTAGTCAACTGTGATTCTACAGCCAACAAAAACGGTAAATAACAGTTCTTTTGATGGTCAGGACCTCAAATAGAGACACTACTTGTTCTATTTACTAAGGAGAAATGGCCAAATATTTTATGATGTACTGATACATGGGACAATGAAAAGATTTTAGTGAGTAGAATAGTCTAGAACTTGAAAATATTAAATGGACTCATTGAATGATTGGAATTTTTAACAAGGTAAGTTCTTAATGAGGTTTCTGCATGGACTTCTCTAGGTGAAGAAGAGCCACAAGTAATTGTGTGCACTTCTCATATGTAGGAAGATATCTGTGAATTCCCACAGGAATGCTCACCTGAAAGTGACCTCAGCGAAGGAGGGAGTTAGCTGATGAGAATCATACCTATTCTGCCAAGAACAGATATCTATACCTGTTTAGAGAATCCAGTCATCTACTTAGTCTATCAATCTGTTGTTTCTCAATGGGCTCATGGGCCAAGTAGTCAGAGATGCAAGACAGTGGTTATATGTAAGTTCAGCATCATGGATTCTCCTTGGCAATGTTGACCTGCCAATAACTCCTGCTAAACATCTAGTCTGCAATAGCAGACACTAACATTGAGCTTCCAGTAGTCCACCATTCCCTGAGGAGGACCTTCTCCATTGTGGAAGAGTTGATGCAATTTCATTTGAATCTAAACATACCTTAAATACAGACTTATTTTCATGCACAAAAAAGCTTTTGCTCAAAGTAGCATAAAAATTTCCACATGATAGAAAGCCCATATAACATTGCTTTTGACCCAAAAATTCACTTCACAGAAAATTAAGTATGGTAACAGTTGCATGCTCATGGAATTCTCTGTCATGTGATGGCATGAATTCTTGCCATGTGACATACTATCCCATTTAAATGAATAAGGAAACAGATGGTCAACTCTTTGAAGGACCAATTATAGTCACTACTAGTTGGCAGTGCCATACAGGACTGAGGCATGGTCCTATATACCTTTTTGGAATCAGCCTTTAATCCACAACATTTTTCTTCCAGAGCTAAGAGTCACCGGTATAGACGTAAAAGATACAAATGGAAGAGCTATTGCTCATTAACTCTCAGAAACTACTAGAAAGTTTTTGCTACTGAGCTTATGTTTTGATAGTGCTTAGGTCTTTCTGAAGAGGAAAATGATTTCACAGTAATGCCATTGAACTGGAAGTTAACCATGATGCAGGCCATTTTGGATTCTTCCTGCATCTGTATTAACAGGAAAAGAAAGAACTACTGGGGAAGGTGATTTTGAATACCATCGGAAATTTGACCTTCTACTTTACCATGGAGGGAAGCAAGAATTTTTTAGGAATCTAAGTCATCACAGGATATCTGACTATTATCATACCTGAGAATGACATCAACAAGGCAACCCTGGCTCCTAGACCTGTAATCCAAACTGCCCAAGTGACTGCAGTCTGAGTATCACAATTCTATAAGCCAAGTTGGGCAGAAAAGACTATGAGACTCTTACTTTCAATTAACTATCAAAGAAATGGAAATGGAGCAGTGGCCTAAGGTGTAGAGTGCTAGACTTCAGTGAAATTGCTCAGAGATATTACCCAGGTCCTGAGTTCAAGCCCTATGACCAGAATATCAAACAAACATTGTCAATGTTAAAGAGATTCATTAAAGGTTTTATTTCTTTGCTTACACTTACTCTGATTTTATCTTAAGCCCAATTTTAGTAGATGATTGATTTTAGAATTTATTACTTTCTAATATAAGAATTTTGTGGTATAAATGAAATAGCACTATGGACATTTACTAAGGTGTCTCCACCAGTTTTATGTTCTTTTTAGAATCAGACTCACACAGTTTTATTGTCTTTTGTAATTTATTCATAGAGAAATTGTTATCTTACAGTTTTCTAATAGTTCTCAAATAGTCTTTTAAATTCTATGCCAGGGGTTTGAACACAGTTTCTTTTTCATTTACAATTTTTTTCCCTTGGTGCACACCACAGACCCTTCATTCATTCATTCATTATTTATTTATGTATTTTTTCCAACAAGTCCTTCCTCTGTTTTTACCTCGGCCAGGATCACAATTTTCTATATAGGCGATAAATCTCCTGCATAGCTGGGATTGCATTTGCATACCACTATACTAGTTAAGTGTGAATTAAGTTGAGAGGAGGTCTTGCTAATTTGTTTTTATTTTTTTCACCCAACCTCTCCTTCAAAAATGAAATCCTTGCCTCTGAAATTACAGGACAGTTTAGGTACTAAGTTAGCAAGACCTTAACTCAAAGAACTAAACAAAACAAAACTGTTGAGCATGGTAAAACATGCTTGTAGTCTTCACAATGAGAGGTTCAGGTAGAAGAATTAAGGTCCATTTTGATCTGTGTAAAAGTTTTGAACCCCTATGTGAAGAATACTTAAACACTGGAAATTACTTATGGATATTGCTCAGTACTGGAGCACTGCCTAGCAAACAAAAGGGCATGAATTCTAATCAGTTATTTTTTAAAAGGGGTTGGGAAGAAGAGAACAAAGAAGAAGAAGGAGAATGAGGTGGAGGAGGAGGAGGAGGAGGAGGAGGACGACGACGACGACCACGACGACGACGAGGAAGGAGAAGGATGAGGACGAGGACGAAGAAGACAAGGAGAAATGAACCGTCATTAATGTACAAGTTCCCAAGACAGGGTCTATTACATTAGATGTCTTCAAGAAGAAGAACGGAGGCAGGGAGAGAGGGAGAGCTGGAGAGAGAGACAGAGACAGAGACAGAGAGAGATGGAGAGGGAGAGACAGCAAAGAGGGAGGAAGGGAAAAGGCAGGAAGTAAGGGGTCGTGAAAGAAAAATGGTAATCAACGAATAAAAGACTAGATGAGAAAAATATCTGAAAACACACACATGAAGTAAGACTTGCATAATACCTATTTCAACAACAACAACAACAACAAAAAAAACAAAGTAGAAAGGAGGCATTGAGAGAAAGGATTTGGGAGAATGAGAGAGAGTGGGGAGAAAAAAGGGAGAGAGGGATGGAGAGAAATTATAATCAGTGAATACAATCTTAGATAAAAAGGTTGCAAAAATACACATGAAGTAAGACTTGTATGATATCTTTAAAGATGCTTCTTCTATTTCTGTTTCCTTCCTGAATCTTATCCACCTGGATACATGGATTTATTGCTGTTGCCTCATAGATGTGAATGCAAGTGGTTTCAGACCTTGCCTCACTTATTTTATTTTATTTTTGTAAATTATAACTTATTAATTGAGCGAAAATATTTATGAAACACATTTTAAATAATCATTGATTCTGAGAAGTGTTATTCGCCAAGAGAGAAAAAAAGCTGTGAAAAGATTTGATTTAAGTTTTACTCAAATCCTTAAAGAGTGATGGTATCATTGGCGTGGACTCTCATACAAAAGAGGGACTATTTACCATAAAGGGAATTTGAAGATGAAGAACTGTAAGTATTCAGGCTAAGGTCAGTCATAAGCACACATACAATATAAAACGAGCACTGCATGCCACAAAGGAGCTCCACATTCACCTAATTGTTTCGCTTCAGAATTCCTAGATGAAAGCCTACAGAGGGTGCAAGATGTAGCACAAAGTGTTTTGCATTCACATTCTGGGTTCATTCTGAGGTGCTCATGGAGAAACTGTTGTAGTGCATCTAGATTCTCTACCAAGCAGAACACTTCTAGCCATCTCCAGTCACCTGCAAACTCCAGCAATGTCCAAGCAGACAGTATGTTTCCAAAAGCCCAGCCATAGCAACTCTTTGTCATTCTGTGAGCCCACAATGATTTGCTCTCTCTCCCACATTTCTGTGTCTATATTTTTTGCAACTATTCTTATTTTAGTAGCCAACCCTGTAGTACTCCAATACTTTCCTATAATTCATAGTTCTTTCTATTGAACTTCCCCCTTGTTTAAATTACTGTGTGGTTTCTTTCCCCTGTTTAATCTGACTGATACACCATCCAAAGCCATCTGTCTTCTAAGGATTATTAAGACTGGCTCTAAGCTTTACATTTCCTGGTCGAATAGAGGTCCATGTCTTATGTCTTTGTAGCCAGGACACATTTAGCCAAGGATCAATATTCTGAAGATTAATGACTGCTTTAGTGCACAAAAGTATTTAATAGGGTCTTTTAAATCATAATTCTAAGGCATTTCTCTTCTGGTCTATTTTTCAGAAGACAAATTCTTTAGTATTTGGTCATTCAGAACCTGCGTGAAGACTGTACAGATTGGAAGTTGGTGCCTATTCATGATATACTAAATATATTGCAAAAAAACCTATACATAGACATATATAGACATATATATATATAGTGCATGTATATAATGTGTATATACATATATATGTATATCACTATACATATCACTATATATATACATATATATATAGATATATGTATGTATATATGTATATATATAGTGATATGTATAGTGATATACTGCAAGGGCAAGCCAGGAGATCTAAGCAGTGTGGTGGCCTGGGAAGAGAATAGAACACAATTGGTCAAGAAAATTTACAAGTTTTGCATAAATTTATTACATAATTTTGAAGTTTTCTTTCCCTTTTTTTACTTTTGTTAAGTGTTGAAGATGTTATTTTACGAGTATCAGAATTTAGGGACTGTTTCAGAATGTGAGAACATTTACCATGGTTTAAAATACTAAAGAATGATCATTTGTTTGTTGTTCTTCGGGTATTAGGGCTTGAACTCAGTGTCTCAAAATCTCTCTTGGCTTTTTTACTTAAGGCTGGCACTCTAATGCTTGAGCTATATATCCACTTCTGGATTTTTAAAGTAGTTATTTGGGGACAAAAATCTTACAAACTTTTCTGCCCTAACTAGCTTCAAATCACAATCCTAAGATCTTGGCTTCATTGAATACTTAAGACTACAGTCATGAACCCACCAATGCTTGGACACAAATGAAATTTCTTATTAAATGATATTTCATATTTCCTCTCCTAAGAGTCTTGGTAAACCTAATATGTCATCAGAGAGATACATTGAATTCCCTATCCAGGATCACAAAATCAGCTATCAATATTGCTGCAGTCAGAACCACAGTTATTTGAGGAAAACCTTCAGTTCTGAAAGTTAACAACAACAAAACTTTCCAAACTATTAGCAGGTATATGTCTATAGCAAATCCATTTGTCAATGTCATATTCGTCACCAAAGCCTGTACTCTTGTCCAAGATCATATATAGATTCTATCACTTTTGATTTTCCACTCAAAGCTGTAGCTCTACCACTTGAATCATAACTCTACTTCCTGGCTTTTGTGTTCATTAACTGGAGATGAGTCTCTTGACCTTTTCTGTTAGACTTTGTGGAATATTATGGAGAGATGTTAGGATTAATACTGAACATAAATATAAATAAAGGAGAGATGTTAGGATTAATACTGAACACATTTACTGCATGTTCCATGTTCTTTTATTATGAGATTTGGGCATTGGAATCCTCCAGTGTTTTCAAATAGAGACAATTTTCAAGATGGGAAAAGTCGTGCTCATTCCCATTTTGGACACACAATAAGTGTAAGTTGATACAGATGTAGAAGAAATATTTCACCTTTTCAAATAAAGCATATCTGGTTAACTCAGTAAGTTTTGATATCATGGTAGTATCACCTGTAGTCAGAGATCACATTTCAATGGTAAAGTAAGAACACATGGTGTATTCTGTCTGGTATCACTTCCTGTGGTGGTGCTGGTGATGATGGATGTGTTTGAACATAGGGACTTAATTTCTGACTCAGTTTTCTTGTTCATGGCTGATAGTCATAGCTAGAACCATCAGCGATGGAGTCTCATAAGTCTTATTCCTACACTGGCTTTGATCTTCCCTCCTCCAGATATCTGCCTTTGAGTATCTAGCATTATAAAAGCATGACCCACTGTTGCCCGGTTTTATTTTAATTTTATAATGCACCAATCAATAAAGATGAAGTTGAGTTCAGAAAAGGGGAACCAAATTCAATAAGAATGTTTTATTGTGTTTATCCAGAAATGACTTTCTTCTGCCCTGAGTAATGGGAATCACAGCAAGAAGTCAATTACAATAATGAATAGAAAACTTTGGCAGAGAAATTTGTAAAATGTCACATCAGGTAGGTCTGCTTGCTAATAACTTTTCTACTTTTAGTAATGAATATCCATGACTTTAAACATCATCAAGTTTAAGGGAAAATTTAAATTTATGAGTTAATAAAAAGACTTTTCTAATGATACTTTTCCTCTGATATTGTTATTAGAATATGTGGGTAGATAGCTACCACAGGTTTCATTGTATAATTTAGATAATATGATAATATTTTCTTATTCCCGTGAGTTTGAGTCTACTTCAATATTGCCTCCATGTCATTCATACATGTATCACATATAGAATGCTTCATTTATTTATTATGTTTAAGAACGTGCACAGGTTTAATATATTAGAAATTGCCTTTAAATCAAAAAATCATATTCATTTTCAGATTTTCAATGCCTTTAGGGTTAATCCTTATAAATTTGGTATGTTATTAACCACAGTGCATGATAATACATTTGTGATGGCTTGTTAACACAAAGATAGGTTGGGGTAACCCATGTTCAAATTAATTCATTTTCCTCTCACACACAATAACATCTTTCAGTTGCTAGACACTGGGTGAGAAGTAGGTTCAGTTACAACTTGGTGAGAACCTTCTTTAGTGGGAGTAATGAGGATATATTTCTATGAAATGTACCTATAAGAGTTTTGACAAGTTCCCATAACAATGCTCAGAATATAATAATTTCTGACATCCGAGGAAAGAGAGGCTCCCAAAATATCTTGACCTTGGCAACAATGAGCTTCTGGTTAAGACAAAAGGTGTCACTATTGTGTGATTTGAAATAGGGGAAGGATTGTTTGAAACCCCAGTCTCTTCTTGCCTTTCTGTCATGAATTAGGAAATTCAAAGCTCAAAAATAGTGGAGCGGGAGAGAGGAAGACAGAGAGGAAGAGAGAGAAAGAGAAAGAGAGAGACTGGGGTGATGTTTCCAGGACAGGGATAACAGAGAGAAACAGAAAGCAAGAGAAACTTAGGTATGAAATACAAAGCAAATATCTTCACTGATACCTTCCAAACCTACCCCAGGGCTCGGATATAAGTGATTGATGGTGATATAACAAAGGCTATATAACAGCAAGGTGTTTTGGTTTTTTCTCCAAATCCAGCAGGGGGGAATAAATAACACAAGAATATAAAAAGTAAAGAACATTTAATACCTACAAGTACAGCACAGGTGAAATAGATTTTAATGCCCAGCCAGGTAAATATAAATCCTAATACTAAAGGCATGTTTTACTTGTATTCTATGTACTGGATGTTTTTGTCTTTCAACAAAAATTTAAGAGACTAAGAGCCAGATTCAGAAAACATGTATGAATTTTTAATCCAATATAATAATTATCATACTGACAATTTCAAAGAATTATATAATCATAATTACTACAAGGAGTGCTGTAGTGAACAAATTGGACATCATGAATTAAACATACAGGTAATGAGAGAGACGGTAATATTAGAAAGATTTTTTAAATTATCATTGACAAAATTAATATAAAACAGAAAACAAAGGGCTTTGATGAACTCATCAGTGTAGTGGAAAAAAGACATATGAAGAATCCGTGAGCTTAAAGCCTTTTCAATAGAGAGTTACCAAACTGAAATTGAGATAGAAAAAGGAATGAATTAAAAGAAATAGCACAGACATCTATCTGATAATTATTGAAGATATAGCATATGTATAATGAATACCAGAGAAGCAATAATACAAAAGTTAGAAAAGCTGTTCAAATGATAGTAGTTGAAAATTAAACAAAATTTATATGAAATTCCAGAAGCTTACAGAAAACAAAGCAAAATGTTTAAAAAATCATATTTTAATGGCAGAATAACAACAGCAGAAATAAAAAAGTCACCCACCACAAAGTGAGACCATAGACAGATGTTCGTAGCAGCAGATAAAAAAGAAACAATCACTATGTGCATTTGGTCATATAAAATAATATTTAAAGATATAAACTCCAAGAAATGAAAATGAGATTTTTGTTGTTGCTGCTGCTGTTTTTGTTGTCTTTTCCTTTATTCTTTCTTGGTAGTTTATTTGTCATTAGAAGGATGGGAGGGGCACAGAAAAGGTGAGACAAAGGGAGAACAAATGCATCAGTGGTATTCATTAGACAGTAAATAGAAAATGAACTGCCATTCAGTAGATGAATGGAACAAGAAAATGAGATATATGCAGAGTGCCAGTGGCTCATGCCTCTAATCCTAGCTATGCAGGAGGCTGAGATCTGAGGATCATGTTTCAAACCAGCCCGGGCAGAAAAGTCCTTGACACTCATATCTCCAATAAAGTACCAGAAAAACAAGAAGTGGCACTGTAGCTCAAGTGGTAGAACTCTAGCCTTGAGCTGAAGAGCTGAGGGACAGCACTCAGGCTCAGAGTTCAAGCCCCATGAACAACAACAAAAAGTTATACATATATATATATTCATATATATAAATTCATATATATATGAATATATATATTTATTTATATATATATATATATATATATATGAATTCTTTCCATCATAAAGAATGACATTGTCCCATTTGTAAGGAAATGGAAGGACTTGGAAAAAAATCATACTAAGTGAAGTAAGCCATATCCAATGAAACATAGGTCCCATGGTTTTTGTGATGTGTAATAAGTAGTATACATCTAGAATAATATTAGCAGATAAGCAGAATAGCTCAATAGCTATGTTACATATGATCATATAAGACGATGCTAAGAAAAATGAATCCACAAGGTTCTGGGAAGATGGCGGAGGAGAAGCTTGAGGCTAAACAAGCTCTCGATAGAAAGCAGTTTTAGTGTTCCAGTGAACACTCCTAGGCCAGAGAATTACACCAAGTGTGCCATCACAGTACGGAGAGTTTGGCCAGAGAGAGAAAATCCAGACAAGGAGAGCACTTGCCGGCAGCTGTGGCTGCAGTTGTGGCAGTGGCGGCCGCGGCCATAACCAGCATACCTACAACACAGAGAGTCCAGGACAAAGGCACCAGGAGCAGCTGGCGAGCAGATACTTCTCAAAGCCAGCAAGAACTGACAAGGAGCAGATACCTTTATCCTGCAGATAGCAGACCAGAGAGGACCCAGGAACCAACACTCTGGCAGCATGAGTATACCAGAGATCTCCATCTTTGATACTGACAAAGGCCTGGCTGAGCCACCAGCTCCAACTCAGGCCTTGGGAGAAAACCCAGGAGTCATTTAGCAGGTCACAGGACCCTAACCTGACCTGTCAGGCTCAACTCCACCCAGGAAAAAGTCATCCAGTCCAGGCAGAGTTAACTCTGCCCCTGAGGAGTGGCTTTCTTCACTAGGTAAACAGAGCCAGAGGCTGCCCCTCCCTACAGCAGCCAAAACAATCAATTAAAATTCAGTAAACAAAAACCCTGATAAATGCTCCAAGGTGGGCTCTGAGAGTGTCTCCGAAGGTAGCCCCTCAGGGAAAAGCTACTGTTTGCTGAAAAGCTTCAACTCTACCCAGAACCTATTCTCATCACAGCATCTCCAAACTAGAAGAAACAAGCCATCTCCCTCTTTTGTGATACTCAAAGCAGATCTCTTTCCCACTGAACTAGCCTGGGAGTAGGATCTCAAAATCCTGGGTAAAGCAGAACATTTTTCTGCTTGCCCAAACAAACTGGCTTAAGTAACCAATCAAGCCACAGGAAAACCAAACACCACAAGCAGACCAGCATCCACCTACAGACTGGTTATGGACACAAGGGAGACAGAGAATCTTCCCATCCCCCTCAAAAAAAATCAAAGAACATTTTTTGTACATTATTTTTAATTTTAACTTTTAATGATTTTTAAAAACTTGTTTTCTATTTTTTGTCTCATGCCTTTTATCTCTACTGACTTTTCATCCTTTTTTTCTTTCTTTCTTTCTCATTCTTTTCACTTCTTGCCCTCTTTCGTTCTTTTCTGCATGATTTAATTGCTGTTCTGTTCATCCTCAGATATACCTGTCCTCGATTATTAGATCTTATCCTCCCTGTGTACACACTTAATCCAGAAATATATTACTCAATTCAAAACCTCTTGGACTTAAATTCTTTAATAGAAGTATTACCTCTTTATACACATGTAATGTTTTAAACTATTTTGAACTCTGGGCTTGGGCGCTGTCCCTCAGCTCTTCAGCTAAAGGCAAGGGCTCTACCTCTTGAGTCACAGTGCTACTTTCAGTTTTCTAGTGATTTATTGGAGATAAGAATCGCACAGACTTTCCTGCCTGGGTTGGCTTTGAACTGTGATCCTCCGATCTCAGCCTCCTGATTAGCTAGGATTACAAGTGTGAGCCACCGGCACCCAGCTAATATTTTAAACATTTTTAATTTTTAGATTTTCATGTCTCCTTTGTATCCCTCCCCTCCTCTCATCCCATCCTCATTCTTCTCTGAATACTACATCTTCAAACTTGCACTGTTTAAGGGTTTAACTTTTTAATTTTAAATTTTTGTTTTTCCATTTTTTTCTTGTTTCCCCATTTTCTTTATCTTCTTTTTTTCTCTCTCTGCTATCATTCTTTCCAATCCATTTCCCTCTTTGAGATTAGGACTTGGTTAATTCCACTCTCCCCTCACCTTTCCACATCCCGCTAATCCTATTTTTCCCCACATTCTCCCTAAACATAATAATTTCTGGTTTGCCAAATTCTCCTTTGCTGTTCATAGCCCATTAATACATAGTTGTTTGATGTTGAATAGATTGTAGGTCTTGATCAAGAATGTATCTGCAAACTTTTGACTGTGTAACTATGGACTTTGGTTGATGCTTGCCTTAAAATAGTGTTCTAGCACAAAACTAGTGTTAGTCTCATCCCAAATGGGAAGAACAAGCTGGAAAAAAGCATGAGAAAAATGACAAGTCTGGGTATCTCAAACTCCCACTCATGACAATCAGGGGACAGAACAGATAATGAATAATCCAGAGGAGAGTTCCCAAAAAAGCTCTACAAACACTATAGGTAAACATGGTAAATGAAAAGATTGAAAACGTGCAAAGGTCTCAGTTTGAGTGGGATAGGGAGAGAGAGGAGACAAACCAAAGGTCAATACAGGAATCTCATAAGTGTGAGGAAACTACTCAAAGATTGATACAGGAATTGTGTGAGCAGATTGAGAACACTCAAAGAGAAATGAAGGAATTGCGGGAGCAGGCTGAAATCAGCCAAAGATATAGACAGGAATTGTGTGAGCTGGCTGAGAGCAGACAAAGAGAAAGTCAGGAATGGCGTGAACAAGCTGAGAACACTCAAAGAGAACTACAGAAGTTGCGAGAACGTGAGGAAGCTAATAAAGAGTTAATACAGGAATTGAGAGAGTGGGATGAGAATAGACAAAGATCAATAGAGGCATTGATGGAATCCATAAACAGAAAGCTGAAAGAAGTCAGGGATACCACAAAGGGAATGCTGAGTGGAGCCCAAAAGAAGGATTGGCAATCCAAGGAATCCATAACCAATCTATTAAGTGATTTGAGAATAAACACAGAACACCAAATTAAGAAAGTAAAGAAGTTCATACAAGATCTAAAACAAAGCTCCAACAAAGAATTTGAAGTCATTAAAGCTGACCAATTAGAAGGAAAAGAAATAAAAAACAAAGTAGAAAGTCTTGACAGTAGGTTAGACCATGCAGAAGATAGAATCTTGAGGATTGAAGACAGCCTACATATTATAGAGAAAGAACATAAAAACATCTAAGACAAATCCAAGAAACATGATAGATCTATTCAACATCTGGTTTGAGTTCCATATATTTTATGTAATTATATTTAAAATATATTTTTATTTTTGTACTTGTGAATAAAATGTGTTGGTTCTAAGCTCCTTGCAGATGGCTGGTTCTTATCAATTGTAGTGCAATTAAAGCTTGACTTATCAGAGCACACTAAAGTGAACAATAGATTATACCGCAAACTAATAAAATCATAATGGAAGCTCAGATATTAAGTGTTGGTTTCTGAAAGATGCAGCATATGAAATCATCTTTCTCATTGGTTCAGGACCTGTTTGTGTTGGAAGCTGCTGAATTAAATAAGTAACATGTAAGTACACTGAGATTAGACATAACTAACTGCAGCTTATTGCATAAACACACTGAAAGCTAATTTTGGAGTATATTTTTCTAGTTAATAGCCAAGTTTCACTTAATTAAACATAATTGAGGATCAGCCAATCATAGGCAGCCAGTTGAATATTCTGCAAATAAGCAAATGCTTACTATAGCCAATAAGATTTTTTCTTCTGTTTGACGCTCCAAAATTCACTAATGACATTGCTAAGTGGAGTTTTCCCAAATTCTATTGATTATGAGTTCTGTTTAGTGTGTGCTTACCAATTCACAAATCATTCTTTATTCAAATAAACCAGTAAATTTAATTTATCAAAGTTTTGGTTTTAAAAGATTATGTTTTTCTGTCAGTTGTGGGGCCTGAATTCTGGGCCTGGACTCTGTTCCTCACCTGTTCAAATCACAGCGAGTGCTCTACCACTTGAGCCATGGCACCACTTCTGGCTTTTACTCCTTATGTGGTGCTGAGGAATTGAACCCAGGGCCTTGTGCATGGAAGGAAAGCACTCTACCACTGAGCCACCTTCCCAGCCCCTTAAGGATCAAAATTTATATGCTATGGCTGAGACAGATCTGAGGTCATAACTATAATTGGGGCTGGTTTGATTAGACATAGTTTTTGAGTGGTTACATGCACACAGGGATTATGTCCATTATAATACTTTAAGAACTTTCTCAAGTATCTTACTGATGTTATCTCATATTCAAATATTTACAAGTTGGTCTAGTACATATGTATGTCTGTGGTTAATTAAAGTTTTAAGAACTATATATTGTTTTACACATTACACAGAAAATAATGTAACAGAATAGAGCTTTAGCTGGATTATTAGTACTTTTCTTATTTAGGATAATTACAATACTGCTTTGAGTGATGAAATTAGCTATTCTATTTGGAATGCTAAAAATGTCAGCAATAATACCAAAATATTATTTTAGCTTTATATTTTCATGTTATACATCCTTTAAAAAATCCCCTACACCTTATAATCAATCCCAAAGAAGATTGGAAGAAAGTAATTAATCTTTAACGTAACCAACCTTCAATATAAGCAATGTTACTCTAATTAAGTATTTTCCACTTCTGCAGAAATGGAGAAAATAGTGTATTGGGCCTGAGAATTTGATCAAAAGAATAGATTAAGTTAATTGTGCTAAAAAGAAAATAAAACATCTCTGAGAGATATAACTAACTCAACTGTCTTTTATTGTATCTGGAAAATAAAGCTTTAGAAGTAAGAAAAAACAAAACTAAAAGCTAAAACTAGAATCACTATCCTTTTTGGATACTTGCAGTTCAAATTATGGAGATTAGATTGAATCACATTTGTATTTAGCTGTTTGTTCCACTTTCCAATTAATGCATAAAATTTATATAAGTCGTTTTTAACAATAAGGCACACTTATTATATTTACACCATTAGTGTTTCCTTAAACTCATGAAAATTATATTCTCTAATAACATGTTATTTCTGTTTTATTTTTCTAGTGTACTCATTAAAAGCTATTTTCAAAGTTATCTTTACTTTAATCTTTATTGAGTTATATTTTAAAAAAAGTGAAATGGAAATGACACTGAGTTCACACTACTAATTACATTTTCTTTCACTCTGATTATGCTTGTTGATAACTTCCACTTAATTTTAACTCATAGCAAATGGTTGCTATAAAATAAAATAAAAGGCAACATATTGTCTCAGTGGTTCAAGGGAGAAAATTAAGAAGAGAAACACATGAAGGATTTTTTTTCCATTTAAGAAATCAAGTGAGGGGCTGGGAAGGTGGCTCAGTGGTAGAGCACTTGCCTTGCATGCTCGAGGCCCTGAGTTCGATTCCTCAGCACCACATAAGCAAAAAGAAAAAAGCCGGAAGTGGCGCTGTGGCTCAAGTGGTAGTAGCCTTGAGCTGAAGAGCTAAGGGACAGCTCCCAGGCCCAGATTTCAGGCCCCACGACTGGACCCGCCCCCCCAAAAAAAGAAATCAAGCGATATATATAAGCATATATATATATATATATATATATATCTGTATTTCCTAAAAAATATAGGTAGCATTGTGTGTGTGTTGGGGGGGGGGGGGGTATGGCAGTCCTGAGGCTTGAAACTAGGACCTTCATCTCTTGATTGGCTTTTTTTCCATCAAGGCTGGTACTCTGCCACTTGATCTATAGCTCTACTCCCAGATGTTTTTATTGTTAATTAGAGATAACAGTTTTACATACTTTTCTGCCTGTGGTGGCTGATTCAGGAACATGAATATTTTGAATCTTGGTGTAAAAAATGTGTGTGCAGATAGCTCTACTATAAGGCTGACTTACCTTTCTTCAGTTGTATATGTAGGTTTTCTTGTGTGGAAATCCCACACTGATTTCTATTGTGGCTACACATTAACTTAATTTCCAGCATTGTGTAGGGTATCTTTCCCCACCTCCTTGCCAGTATTTGTGTTTTCTTTGATAATAGGCATTCTGATTATGCACAGAAGGAACTTCAACATAGATTTGATTTGCGTTTCCTTGATTACTAAGGATGTTGAATATTTTTCATGTATTCCTTAGACACCTATATCTGTTTTGAGACCTATCTAGTCTATTCACGTGCCTACTTATTAATAAGATTATTTGTTCTTTGGGTGTTTCATTTTTGTCTATACATTTTAGATGTTAGTATTTCTTCTGTTACTCGAAAGGCAGGAGTTTATTTTACCTTTTCTTACCAAAAGATTCCTAGTAAGATTCAAATTAATCAAAGATTGATTTAAAAATGAGCTGAATGATTTGTTTCACAGAGTAGAGTATCTGCCAATAAGTACAAGTTCTGAATTCAAACTTCACTGTCTACAAAATGAGACATGTTTTAATATTTTAAATCAATAAAAGCTAATCAGCTACATTTTCTAAAAAAAGTAATTCTAAATATTTCACTATTCATGGTAAAACTATTGCAAATTTTAGCACAAAGAATTATTGTTTCTATTTATTACTTTGGTAATCATTCAATCTAGCCAAATTTTAAAAAATGCTATTTTTCAAAAGGTGCTGGTGGATTAGGTCTGTAATCCTACAACTCAGAAAGCTGAGATCTGCAGTTCAAAGTCAGCCTTGGCAGGAAACTCTGTAAGACTTACTTCCAAATGAACCAGAAAACTAGAAGTGGTGCTATGGCTCAAGTGGTAGAGTGCTCTCCTTGAGCTGAATAGCTGAGGGACTGCCCCCAAGCCAAAAGTTCAAGCCTAACGACCAACAACAACAACAAAAAAAAAAAACAACAAATAAAAACACAGTTTTGTATAAAGAGGAAGAATCTCCAAGTTTTTATTCAAGTTTTTAATGTTTTTGGCAACTGTTTTCCTTGAGTAGAAATGGACAGCTTATATTTCTCATTATGATAAACTTGAAACTATGTGGATGCTTTTCTCCCATGCTACTATGTGGTTGCTTTTCTCCCATTTATAGTATCATTCATCTAACATTATTAAGATGAAAAATACATAAAGGACAAGACATTATTTGGCAAAATTGGCCAGATGAAATGACTATAGCATTTTAGTACTTTGGCAAAGAAGCTGTGATTTTCCTTCCTTCCCTAGGATTGGAACAACGAAAGAATAATTGTCTTGATTTTTCCAAATAAGTGAGAAAGGCAGCTCATATTCAAATAATTAGAAGATAGTGAAAAGAAAGTTCAGGATGCATAATATGTTTAATTTTGAACTTTCCTCACAAGAAACTTCCAAGAAACTTAGCAAACATTGGTTATAGATATGTCAAAGGGCAAACTGCAAGTGCCTCACACCTATGGTTTGCAACTCAGAAGGATGAGATGTGGAATTGAGATTGGAGCCAGCCTGGAAAAGCAATAATTGCATGGATGATGCCCGCTGCTCTTAGATAATATGTCTTTTCCTCTGATCCTCTAATGTGAAGCTGTCTCCCCACCTGACCATTCTTCTGATTTATTGACATTGTCATTGTGATTTCTGGTTTTCTCCTTCAACATGAAATGTGCATGGAGGCAGACCATTCACAGTTGTATTCACATCTGTTTCTCCAGTTGCCAACAACAGTGCCTGGTCCTTAGTGCTTAGGAGTCTTGTGTGGAGATGAGTCTGCTGTGCTCATGAAATCTCAGAGTTCAATCAGGAAATCTCATCAAGCTGTGATTTTCTGGTCAATCATCATTTCTTCTAATTATTTTTTCCTCTCTGTGTATCTAAGTCCACCTAAGGGTGAGATCAGCGCCTGACATCTATTGGTTGTGATGGCAAAGGTGGCTGTGACATCATAGAATTTTATTGTGAAGCTACAGGAAGACCTGATAACTGAAGCACCCAAATTGGTAGGCTCCCACGCCTTGGAATACATTCCACAGCTCTGCAAACAAACATCATTCACTCTACTGGGCTCAGAATCAGTATATGTTTCCCTTTCCTACTTAAAATAAAGAAAAATTAGACACATGCCCTTTTTGATATGTTGTTGAATTATTGATATGTCCCTACAACAAAAAATAAAATAAAATACCATTAGTGGAATGAAAATGCAAGGCATGGAAAAAAAGAAACAATCATAAATGCTCCTAGGGAAAAGAAAAAACATGGCAACTGCTACAAAATCTTGTTCTTAAACCCAGGATTGGTGGCTCAAACCAGTAATCCTCGTATAATATAAGCTAATGAAACTTTTCTTTTTGTGCCAGTCCAAGGGCTTGAACTGGCGGCCTGGGCTCTGTGTTCTTTAGCTCAAGGCTAGCACTTTACTACTTGAATCATAGCAACACTTCTAGTATAATTGGTAGTGTAGTGTAGATAAGAATTTAACAGAATTATTTTTTTACCTATGTTGGCTTCAAACTGTGATCCTTTATGTCAGCCTCCTGTGTAGGATTACAAGCATGAGCCACCAGCACCCAGGTAAAAGTTACGTTTGTAAGATATTAAAACTTATTTATAGAAAAAGCAACATAAACAAATGAAACATTAGAACAATAAAACTGAAAAAAGTTTTATGAAAGGTATAAAAAGACTAACACTGAAGTCCCATGTTCAAGATTCAGGTCCACCACAAAATAAAAATGTGTAGATGATGAGAATGAATAGCCTGTGACAGAGTTTTAAATTAATCAATCTGTTTTTATTAGAGTTCTTGATTATAGCCATTCTATTTGGGGTGAGGTGGTAGCTCAATGTTTTGATTTCTTTTATAACTAGAGAGGTTATTTCTTCATGTGTCTATTGGCCATCCTTCTTTCCTCTTCACAAAAGTTTCTCTTTAAGTCTTTAGCCCACGTATTAATTGGACAGTTGATTTTTTTTTAGTATTTGTTGTTGGGGGATTTAATTTTTTGAGCTCCAGGTATATTTTAGATATGAGACCCTTGTCCGTTGTATGGTTATGAAGATATTCTCCCAATCTGCGGGCTTTCTATTGATCTTGCTATGTCTTTTGCCATGCAGAAGCTCTTCAATTTCAGGCAATCTCATTGGTCCAAACTTTCTTTGATTTGTTGTGTTTCTGGGTCTCTATTAAGAAAATTTCAGCCTGTGCCAAGGAGACCTAGGGTTTCTCCTATTCTGTCCTGTAATGTTTGCAGAGTGTCTGCTTTAAATCTGAGGTCTTTGATTCCATTTAGAGTAGATTCTTGTACAGGGAGATATATAAGGATCTAGCTATAGTTTTCTTTTTTCATTTTTTTATTTATTTTTTATTGTGAAAATACAGTACAGCGGGGTTAGAATTAGATGGGCAAGATAATGAGTACATTTCTTATCAAGCATTGTAGCCTCCTCCTTTGTTTCCCCTTCCCATCCCTTCCCAGCCTCCCCCTGCCCCACAACCAATCCTCACCCCCACCCCCACCAAATTAGGAAAGTTCATTTTCGACATGACAACTTGTGCTTCTCATTGTTGCAACGGGTCCACCTGTATCCTTATTTAAATGACTTGATTTTCGGCTTCCCCTCCACAAATTATACCAACATCAAATACAGTGAAAGCAGGGGTTATACTGTGGGGGAGAGACATACAAAGCAACAAAGAAATCACCTTATAAATGCGCTAGAAACAAATGCATGACAGAAAAAAAAAACCATTTGAATACATACCTTATGGTTCATTTTCCTAACATCACATTATCTGACCTTTTCCGCTTGACTCATACATATACTAGATATTGAAAATAAGGGAAACCATGGTACCTATGTTTCTTTGGGCCTGGCTTACTTCACTTAATATAATTTTTCCCAAGCCTTTCCATTTCCTAACAAATGGGGCAATGTCATTCTTTCTGATGGAGGCATAGAATTCCATTGTGTATATATACCACATTTTCTTGATCCATTCATCTACTGAGGGGCATCTGGGTTGGTTCCACATCTTAGCTATAGTAAATAATGCTGCAATAAACATAGTTGTGCTGGTAGCTTTAGTGTGGTCTTGTTTGTAAACATTTGGGTAAATGTCCAAAAGTGGGATTGCTGGGATTGATTGGTTGGTTTCTTAAGTCAGTTTGTTTGAACAGGCAGAAAAATGCTCTGCTTTACCCAGGATTTTGTGATCTTCCTCCCAGGTTAGTTCAATGGGAGGGAGTTCTGCTTTTAGTATCACAAAACAGGGAGATGGCATTTTCCTCAAATTTAGAGAAGCTGTGATGAGGCGAGGTTCTTGGTAGAGTTGAAGCATTTCAGCAAACAGTAGCTTTTCCCAGGGGCTAGTTTGTGAGAAACTCACAGAGCCCAGCCTGGCACCAGTGTTAGGGTTTATGTTTACTGAATTACAATTGATTGTCAAGGCTGCTAAAGGTAGGGGCAGCCTCTGGCTCTGATTACCTAGTGAAGAAAGCCACTCCTGGTCCCGAGTTGGGTGACTCTTCCCTGGGTGGAGCTGAGTGTGGCAGATCAGGTTATGTTCTTGTGACCTGCTAAGTGACTCTAGTTTTCTTCCAAGGACTGAGTTGGAGCTAGCAGCTACACCAAGCTTTGTCAGTATCCAAAATAGGGATCTCCGGTATTGAGGGGGGAAGGGGTGGCTTTCCCTCTTCTGCTCCCTGAGAAGGAGTGAGGACGTTAGGCTTCTACTCATGCCGTCATGCCGAGTCTTGATTCCTGTGTCGTCTCTGGTCTGCGAACTGCTGGATGAAGATATTTGCTCCTTGTCGGTTCTTGCTGGTGTTGTGTAGAATCCGCTTGCCCACCTCATCCGGCTCCTTTGTCCCGGTATCTCTGTTTTGCAGGTATGGCGGCTACGGCCGCCGCCACCACCGCTGCCACTGCAGCAGTGGCTGCTGGCATATGCTCAGATCTGTCTCCTGACCTGGATTTTTCCTCTCTGGCCTAACTCTCTGTCCTGTGATGGCACACTTGGTGTGATTCTCTGGCTTAGGACTGTTCACTGGAACTCTAAAACTGCTTTCTATGTGAGAGCTTGTTTAGCCTCCAGCTTCTCCTCCACCATCTTCCCTAGTTCCCCCTAATTTTCTACAACTGATTAACCAATTTTGCCAGCACCATTTACTGTCTTTCTTCCATTCTATTTTTTTAGCTCCCTTATTGAAGCTTTGATGGCAATAGGCCTGTGGGTTCATTTATGGGCTTTAAATTCTCTTCCATTGGTCCTGAGGTCTGTTCTTGTGCCAGTAAGAAGCTGTTTTGATCACTATTGCTTTGTAGTAGAGTTTGAAATTTGATCTTGATATTCCTCCAGCACTGTTCTTTCTGTTGAGGATTGTTTTTCCTGTTCGGGTCTTTTATTGTTCCATATGAAGTTTTGGATTGCCTCTTCTATTTCCTTGAATAATGACTTTGGTATATTGATAGGTATCACATTGAATTTGTAGATAGCTTTGGGAAGTATTGCCATTTTCACAATGTTGATCCTCCAAATCCAGAAGCATGAGATGTTTTGCCAATTTCTAAGTTCTGTTTTGATATTGTTTTTCAGGTTTTTGAAGTTTTCATCATAGAGGTCTTTCACTGCTTTGGTTACATTAATTCCGAGGTATTTTATTTTTTGTGGGGCTATTACAAATGGAGTTGCTTTCCTGATAACAACAGATGGTGGAGGGGATGTGGAGAGAAGTAAGACCTTCTGCATTATTGGTGAGATTGTAAACTTGTTCAACCACGTTGGAAAGTAGTATGGAGGCTCCTCAAATCCTCTACATAGAGCTCCCCCATGACCCAGCAATTCGACTTTTGGGCATTTACCAAATGATCACAAACAAGTCCATACTAAAGCTACCAGCACAACTATGTTTACTGCAGCATTATTTACCATAGGTAAGATATGGAGCCAACCCATATGCCCCTCAGTAGATGAATGGAACAAGAAAATGTGGTATATATACACTATGGAATTCTATGCCTCCATTAGAAAGAATGAAATTGCCCCATTTTTTAGGAAATGGAAAGACTTGGAAAAAATTCTATAAAGTGAAGTAATCCAGGCCCAAAGAAACATAGGCCCCCATGGTTTCCCTTATTTGCAAAAAATAGTATATGTTTGAGAGAACAAGAAAAAGCCAGATAAGTTGATGTTAGGTGAAATGAATCCCAAGATAAGGATTCAAATGTTTTTTCTTTCTTGTGATTGTTTCTAACATATTTACAAGATGATTTTTTGTTGCTTTGTATGTCTCTCCTCCACAGTATAACCCCTGTTTTTACTGTATTTGGTGTTGGTATAATTTGTTGAGGGGAAGGGAAAGAACAAATCGTTTAAATAGGGATAAAAGTGGATTCATTTCAACAATGAGATGTACAAGTCGTTATGTAGAAAAACGAACTTTACAACTTTGCGGGGTTGAGGAGGTAGGGAAGTGGTGGGGGGTGCAGGTGGGGGAGATGGGAAGGGATAGAAGGGGAAACAAAGGAGTAGGCAAAAATGCTTGATAAGAAATGGACTCAATATCTTGCCCATGTAAATGTAACCCCTCTGCATTGTATTTTCACAATTAAAAAATGATACAACAATAAAAATGATGAATTAGTCTATCACTGGTGGATTACATATGTTGTATTAGCTACATAGGGGTTTAAAATCATAAAATACCATTTAAAGGCAAGCCCAAGCAAGAAAGTCCATGGGGCATTTTTCTGTGTGTGCTAGTCATGGGTGTTGAATTTGTTCTAGTTTATTCTAGGCTGGAGTTCTATCACTCTCCTCTCAGCTTCTAGGGGATGAAAGGTCTCAGGGAATTTCCTGTTCAGGCTGGCTTTTAACTGTGATCCTCAGATTTCAACTTTCTGGGTCATTCTGTGTTTTCCATGATACTCTTATCTCCAATGAAACACCAAAAAGAAGAAAAAACACCTGGAGGTTGAGCTCTGGCTCCAATGGCAGAAATGAGACAATGATTTCTGGCAGAGCACCCAAACCTTGAGATCAAGCTCCAGGACCAGCACACACAAGTAAAAAATAAATATATACAAAGAAAGGTAGAAGAAGAAAAGAAAGAGCCTATTGCAGAGGTTAAAATGAGCAAAACCGAGATAGTTCACACCTATTATTGTACTTACTCAGGAGTCTGACATCTGAGAATCAGTGTTCAAGGCCAGCCCTGGCATGAAAGTCTATGGACTCATCTCTAATTAGCCAATTAGAGTAAATAAAAAGCCACAAATTGGGCTGTGGCTCACATATTAGAGTGCTACTTTTAAAAAAGTACTGGGACAATATCTAGGCTCTGATTTATAGCCCCAAGCCCAGCATACATATGTAAGTTAAAAAATAGAAATAAAAAATGTGTAAGAATATCCAATTAAATTTTCATAATGAGCCATGAGCTAGATGAAATCTGAGAGCTATGATCTCTCATCATCTAATCACCAGAAAAACAAACAAGAAAACAACAGAAGTGAAGCTGTGATTGGAGTTGTAAAGCACCAGCGTTGACTGAAAAATCTGTGAAATAGTGCCTTGCTCAGAGATCCAGGCTAAGTATCACAAAAAATGGTAATAAGAAGAGAATCTGGGGCTGGTGACTTATGACTGTAATTCTATCACCTCAAGAGGCAGAATTATGGGATCCAGTGTAAAGGACAACCCTAGCAGGAATGTCCAGAAGACAGTTCTAGCCCCATCCTGGGGCTAGAACTTTCCTACTCCTAGATTTTTGGCAGTTAATTGGAGGTAAGTATCTTAGACTTTCCTGCTCAGACTGACTTTGAACCATGATGGTCCAATTTCAGCCTCCTGAATCAGGCCAGGCCTTGCATGAGTTCTAGCTCCAGGACCAGTACACACAAAAAGAATGAAATTAATGTAAAGAAGGGTAGAAGAAGGGAAGATCCAATAACTGAAGCTTCAATGATCCAATCAGCCAATCATGAGCCAATTGGTGGCTCATAACTGTAATTCTAGTTACTCAGGAGGCTAAAAGCTGAGGATTGTGTTCAAAGGCCAGACAAAGTAGGAAAGTCCATAAGACTTGTGTGTGTGTGTGTATGTGTGTGTGTGCACCCGCGCACATGTGAATGTATATATGTATGTCTGTGTGAGAGTCCTGTTGCTTGAACTTGTACTATTTTGCTCAAGGCTCTATTAATCTCAACATTTTACTTGTTATAATTGGAAATAGCATGGACTGTCCTGCCCAGGCTAGTAAAAACTTTGATCCTCAGATTTCAACATCATGAATCTGGTCTGGCTCTGCCTGATACTCATTTCTCAACAACAGAGGTGAAAAAAAACCTAGAGTTGAGCTGTGGTTCACCTGGTAGAACTGGGAAAATTTTCTGAGACAGCACTGAGGCTATGAGTTCAAGCCGCAGGACAAAGAAAGAAGAGGTAAAAGGAGGATAGAAGTACAAAAGGAAGAGTCAGTGAGAGAGATTGAAATGAATCAAACATTGGTTGCTCACACATACAAGTTACTCAACAGGATAAAATCTAAAGATTACTGTTCATGGCCAGCCCAGGCAGGAGAGTCCATGAGACACATATGTCTAATTTGCCACTAAAAATAAGCTACAAGCTGTAATTTGACTCATGCGGTTGAGTGCTAGTCTCAAACAGAAAGCTTGGAACAGCACCTAAGCCCTAAGTTGATGTCCTAGGCACACATTTCAAAAACAAAAAAGCACAAACTAAAACCGATGGGAAAAGAGAAAACTAAAGTTTCAAAATGAGCATGGGATTTGGGTTATATGTGTATTCCTAGTTAATCAAGGTTAAAAGCTAGACTGGGCAGGAAAGTACAAGAATCTCTAATCCCCAACTACCCAGTTTAGATCTGATTGTAGTTGTAAAGCACTGTGTTTAGTGAAAAAGCTAAAAAAAGCTGTTAGCTGACCCAGAGATCAATTCCTAGTGCTAAAAATATTGTAGGAGAAAAGAAGAAAGGCCAATTGTAAATTTAAACATAAGCCTGGTGCTTGTTGATCATGTCTGTAGTCCTACTCAGGAGGCAGCAATCTGAGGATCAAATTTCAAGGCCTGACCAAGAAGCAAAGTCCCGGAGACTTTGTGTGTATGTGTTAATGTTTGTGTGTGATTGTTTGTATGTGTGATGTGTGTGTTTCTGTACTTTCCTTTGCCTAGTGCTTAAGCATTCCAAGCTTTTTGGTGGTGAATTGGAAATAGGAATATCATGGAATTTCCTGCCCAGGCTGGCTGTGAAACATGCTCCTCAGATTTCAGCCACCTGATTTAGCTGGAAGTTGAGCTATGGGTTAAGTAGCAGAACTGGGCAAATATTTTCTGGGACTGCACGCAGTCTCTGAGTTCAAGCCTCAGGACATGCAATGAAGAAATAAAGGAGAGTAAAAGTAACATAGGAAGAGCAAGTGACAAAGGCTTAAAAGAATCAAGAATTAGTGGCTCATACATGTTCTACAAGAGGCTGAAATCTGAGGATGATGGTTCATGGCTAGCCCAGGCAGGAGAGTCCATGAAATGCTTGTCTGTAATTAATCACCCCACCCAAAAAAGGGCCAAAAAGTTATAGTGTGTCTCATGTAATAGAAGATAGCCTTGAATAAAAACTTCTGGGACAGAATATGAGCCCCAATTTGTACAACCATGAAAAGGACACACATGCAAAAAATAAAAAAGTAAACAAAAGAAGGTACTAGCAAGCACATGTTAAAGTTTTTAAATGACACTAGGGTTGTTGGTCCTGTGTATAATCCTAACTACACAAGAGGCTGACATATGAGGATTGTGGTATCAAGTCAGCCTGGAAAGGAATGTTCTTGAGACGCTTATCCCAGCTACCTAACAAAAAGTCCTGAGCTGGGGCTGAGGTGGGAAAGCAGCAGCCTTTAGTTAAAAAGCTAAGATGGATGATTTCTTTGTTTCTTTGTATGTCCCTCTCCCATGATATAACCCTTGCTTTCATTGTATTTGATGTTGCTATAATTTTTGGAAGGGAAGGGCAAAAACAAACCGTTTACATAGGGATACAGGTGGACCCATTGCAACAATGAGATTTACAAGTCATCATGTCAAAAAACGAACTTTACAACTTTGGCAGGGCGGGTGGGGGGGATATGGGAAGGGATGGGTAGGGGAAACAAAGGAGGAGGCAACAATGTTTAATAAGAAATGTACTCATTATCTTGTGCATGTAATTGTAACGCCTCTCTACGGTATTTTCACAATAAATTTTTTAAATATAAGCTAAGTAACAGTCCCCAGAGCCAGGGTCAAGCTGCAGAACCACAAATAAAACAAAATCAATACAAAGGAGAATGAAAAAAACAGACTGAAATCTGAGTATCCACAGTTCAAAGCTAATGCAAGAAAATCCATGAGATATTCTGATTGTGTATGTGTGTGTGTGTGTGTGTCTGTGTGTGTGTGTGTGCATCTGTGTACCATCCTGTGGCTTCTGTGTGCCATCCTTGAACTTGTGCTGGTTTGTTCAAGGATAGAGATCTACCACTTCCAGCTTTTCAGTGGTTAATTGGAGGTCATAGTCTCATGGACTTTCCTTACCGGGCTGGCTTGATTTATGCTAGGCTATGCCTCAGACTCTAACCTCCAATTAATTGTCAAAAAGAAAAAAAATACCTGGGAATTGAGTTATGGCTCAAGTGGCAGAATTGGGTAATCATTTTCTGGGACAACAACCAAGCCCTGAGTTCAAGCCCCAGGAAAATCACAGAAGAATTAAAGAAAAGAAGTGTAGTAGTGCAGAAGGAATATCCAATGACAGATTTAAAATAAATCAAGCATTGGCAGCTTACCAATGTTCTATCAGCTACTCAGGAAGATGAAATCTGAGGATGACAGTTGAAGGCCAGCCCAAGTAGGAAAATCCATGAGACATTTATGTCTCATTTGAAACCAAAAATATGCCACTAGCTGTGTCCTGACACATGTGGTAGTGTGCTAGTCTTAAACAGAAAGCTCTGGGACAGCCTGCAGGCCTTGGTGCTGAGTTCACAGCACAGGCACTTACAAAAAGAAAGAAAAAGATCACACATTGTAAAAGATGGGAGAAAAAGAAAATTATAGTTTCAAAATGAGCCATGGGATGTTGGTTTATGCATGTATTTCTGGCTACTCAGAAAGTTGAAATATGACAATCACAACTCAAAGCCAGCTGGGGTAGGAAAATGATTGAAATTCTTATCTCAAACTACCCAGCAAAAGCTGGAAATGAAAGTCTGATAGTAGTTGTAAAGTACTGAAATTTGGTGAAAAACCTGGGAAACAGTTTCCTGGTCCATAATACAGCCATGTTCTACCAAAACCAAAACTGAAATAAGGGAAGAAATGACCATTTGAGATTTAAAAATAAGCCTGGGGCTGGTGGTTCATGTTTATAATTTTAGCTCTCAGGAAGCTGAAGTCTGAAAATACTATTTAAAGGCCACCCCAAACAGGAAAGTCAATGGGGATTTTTTTATGTGTGTGTGCCAACCAGGGGCTTGAATTTGTGTAGGAGCTCTACCAATGGTAATTGATGAAGAGAATCTCATGGACTTTCCTGTCCAGGCTGCTTCAAACTATGGTACTCAAATTTCAGCCTCCTGAGTCTTGCTTTACATGAGATTCTTCTCTCCAATTAACCACCATAAGGAAGAAAAATAAAACCTGGAGATTGCGCTGTGGCTCCAATGGCAGAAATGAGAAAATAACTTCTGGGACAGCACCCAGACCAACACACATTCAAAAAATAAAATAAATAAATGTAGAGAAGGATGAGAGAAGAAAGAAACAATTTCAGAGTATAAAATGAGCCAAGCATAAGTGGCACACACCTGTGATGGTAGCTACTCAGGAGACTCAAATCAGTGGATCACAGTTGAAAGCCAGCCCAGGTAGGATAATTCATATACTCAACTCTAATTAGCTACTTAAAACAACATAAAAATAGCCAAGAGTTATGCTTTGGCTCATTTTGTCTTAGTATGCTAGTCTTGAGTAAACACCTCTGGACAGCACCTGGGCTGATTTTTAGACCCAGGAACAGGATACACAGGAAATAAAAATACAAATAAAAAGGGTAAGAATGGCTGGGAATATGGCTTAGTGATAGAGTGCTTGCCTAGCATGTTTGAATCCCTGGGTTTGTTTCCTCAGTAACTCATAAATAGAAAAGGCTGGAAGTCGCACTGTGGCTCATGTAGCAGAGTTCTTGCTTTGAGTAAAAGAAGTTCAGGGGGACTGCGAAGTTGACTCATTGGTAGAGCGCTTGCCTTGCATGCCTGAGGCCCTAGGTTCGATTCCTCAGCACCACATAAGCAAAAAGAAAAAAGCCGGAAGTGCCTTGTGGCTCAAGTGGTAGAGCACTAGCCTTGAGCTGAAGAGGTGAGGGACAGCGCTCAGGCCCAGAGTTCAGGCCCCAAGACTGGACCCCCCCCCAAAAAAAGTTCAGGGACAGTGCCCAAGCCCTGATTTCAAGTCCCAGGACTAGGAAGAAGAAGAAAAAATGTGTGATAAAATCCAATTAAAGTTTGAAAATGAGCCACAAATTTTTGGTTGATGCCTAGTGACTCAGAAGGCTGAAATCTGAAAGTAGTTGTTCCTAGCCAGCCTGGGCAGGGAAGTGCATAAGTCTCCAAGTAACCAGCCTAAAAAGCCAGAAATGAAGCTGTGGTTGTAGTTGTAAAGCACCAGCCTTGAGCGAAAAACCTATGAAACACTGCCCTGGCTCAGAGACCTAGCCTCAGGATCACAAGAAGAAAATGAAATGGTGAGAAATAGAGAACCTGGGAATGTTGGCTCATGTCTGTAATTCAAGAAATTCAGGAGCCTGAAATATAAGATCCAGTGTAAAGGCAAACCTAGTCAAGAAATTCCAGGAGACTGTTTTGTGTGTGGTGGCAACACTGTGGATAGGTTTTTTTTTTTTTTTTTGATTGAAGGGAGATAAGAGTTTCATGGACTTTCCGGCCCAGGCTGATTTCAAACCATGATGGAAAGATTTTAGCCTCCTGAATCAGGCCAGACCTTGCATGAGTTCAAGATCCAGGACCAACATATACAAAAGGAATGAAATAAATGAAAAGAAGGGTAGAAGAAGAGAAGAAAGAGCCAATAACAGAGGTTTCAATGAACCAATCATGGGTGACTTATACTTGTAATACTAGCTACTCAGGCTGAAATTTGAGGATACTGTTTAGAGCTAAGCTCAGGTATAGGAGTTCATAAGATCTCTCTCCCTCCCTATGTCTGTCTGTCTGTCGGTCTGCCTGCCTGCCTGCCTGCCTGTCTCTCTCTCTCTTTCTCTCTCTCTCTCTCTCTCTCTCTCTTTCTCTTTCTGGGTGTGTGTGCGCCAATTCTGGTGCTTGAACTTGATCTATTTTTCTCAATGATCTACTGCACTCAGATTTTTAGTGGTAAATTGGAGGAAAGAGCGTTAAGGACTTTCCTCAATTTTCATTCTCCTGAATCTGGCCTAGCTCTACATGATTCTCTTCTTTCCAATTAACCTCCCCTCAAAAGCCAAATGGTATGTTTTGTCCCATGTATGCCCTGAGACAACATCTGAGCTTGAATTTCTACTCCCAGGATAAGCAAAAATGAAAAATTAAGAAAAGTAGGTGGAAGCAACCACATATTAAAGTTTTTAAATGACCCAGATGTTGCTGGTCATATTATAGTCCTTACTACACAGGAGGCTGACATCTGGATTGACAACTGGATTGCAGTGTCAAGTCAGCCTGGGCATGAACATGCTTGAGACTCTTATCTCCTGCTACACAACACAAAATCTTGAGCTGTGGCTGAGGTGGTAAAAGAACCAGCCTTGAGTGTAAAAGCTAAGATATAGGCCCCAGAGTCAGAGGTCAAGCCACAGGACGAATAAAATTTTCAAAGGAGAGAGGATGAAGAGAGGCTGAAAGCTGAGGATCATGTTTCAAAACTACCACATACAAGAAAGTCCATGAGGCTTTCTCTGTGTGTGCATATGTATGCTATCCTATGGCTTGAACTTGTGCTGTTTTATTCAAGGATAGAACCCCGCCACTCTTAGCTTTGCATTGATTAATTGGAGCTGAGAGTCTCATGGACTTTCCTGCCCTGGTTGGCTTTGAACCATAATCCTCAGATTTCAGCCAAGTGATTCATACTGGGCTTGGCATAAGACTCTTATCACTTATTCACTACCAAGAATTAAAAAAGCAAACAAACTGAAGTTGAGCTGTAACTCAAGTGGCAAACTGGGCAATCACTTTCTGGAACAGCACCCAGGGCCTTAGATCAAGCACCAAGACAAAACAAGCATAGCCACATGCTATACTTTGGCTCATGTGATAAGCCACTAGTCTTGAAGAAAAAGCTCTGGCATTATAGCCAGGCCCTGATTTGTAGCCCCAGAATTAACACATATTCAAAAATAAAAAGCTAGGGAAAATTTAAAAAGAGAAACTGGAAAAAAGATCAAATTAACGTATTTAAATGAGCAATGGGTTTGTGGTTCATGTGCATAATTGGAGCACCTCAGGAAGCTGAAATCTGAGGATCATGGTTTGAAGCCAGACTACCCAGAAAAGTACATTAGACTCTTATATCCAATAGGCCAGAAAAAAGCTAGAAGTGGAGCTGTGGTTGAAGTTGTAAAACATCATCCTTGAGTCCAAAATCTAAGAAACAGAAGGGCGCTGGTGGCTCTAACCTGTAATCCTTACTACTCAGGAAGCTGAGATGTGAAAATCATTGTTGAAACCCATCCTGGGTAAGAAAGTTCATGAGACTCTTATCTCCAATTAACCACTAGAAAACCTGAAGTGGCGCTGTGGCTGAAGTGTTCAAGCATTTGACTTAAGCTGAAGAGCTCAAAGACAGCACTCAGGCACAGAGTTCAAGCCCTACCCTCCTTAAAAATATGTAAGAAACAGCAATGAGGCCCAGAGATCAGGTCTACTGACCACAATAAAAAAGTATTGAGGTTGAAGGCAAGAGCTGATTAAAAATATTAAAATAAGGCAGAGGCTTGTTGCTCATGCCTGTAAATCCTAGCTATCCAGGAGGCTGAAATCTAAAGGCTGCAGTTCAAATCCAGCTCTAGCAAGGAAGTCCATGATACTTGTGTGTGTGTAATTACCAGTACTAGGGTTTGAACTTGCCCTGTTTTACTCAAGTCCTACCATCCCCATATTTTTGGTGATTAATTGGAGATAAGAATCTCAGACACGGGCTCTGAAGTTGGCTCAATGGTAGAGTGCTTGCCTTGCATGCATGAGGCCCTGGGTTTGTATCCTCAGAACCCCATAAGCAGAAAAAGCCGGAAATGGTGCTCAGCTCAAGTGATATAGCATTAACCTTAAGCTGGAATGCTAAGGGACAGCGCCTAGGCCCAGAGTTCAGGCCCCATAACCAATGAAAAAGAAAGAACCTCAAACTTTGCTGCTCAGACTGGTTTCAAACCAAGATCCTTAGTTGTACTGGACTTTGCATGAGACTCTTCAAAAAGAAAGAAGCTGGAAGTTGAGCTTTGACTCAATTGGCAGAACAACAAAATATCTGAGACAGTGGCCAGTCCCTAGATTGAGAAAGAAAACATAAAAACTTTCAGAAATAAATAATAAATTGTAATACGAAAAAAATGTTAATATGATGCAAAGAATAACTATGTTTCTATTAAATGCAGCAAACAAGCACATACTACAAAGTTTCAAAATGACATACTGAGAGTAAGGGGAAAAGGAAATTTTTAAAAATTCTTGTAAATATTAAATCCAAACTGACATGACCAAAATCTAATATGATCAGAAGCTTATCTCTCAGTTATCTCTCACTTGTAATTGCTTGCAAACAATTGTCCCTCCAGTTCCAGCACTAGTATGGGGATTTAGAAATGACCTCTCTATGCAGCCTTGACTGAATATGGATCTTCCTGCTTTAGCCTCTTGAGTTAGAGCTACAGGCATTGCCCTAATTTTAATACACAAATTATCCTTTAAAACTCAATATTCAAATGATGGATTATGGGTAAAAGCTTGAATAAACATCAGAGATCCACCAGAGATCCTCTGAAGAATACAATCATAACAGGAGAAGAGCACCTACCACTCACACAAGGAAGATTTAGTATTTTTTTGGATGTTCAGGGGGTTGAAAGCAGGGCCTCATACTTGTTAGGCAGATATAAAATTCAGTGACATTAATTATCTCCATACTACTTTGTAACCCTTACCTCTGTTTGTGAGCTTTATTTTCAAAACTGATGGAATCCACACAATCATTGAGTAATAATCACCCCCAATGACCTGGACAAGAAACTTTAAATCTTCCATTTTCTCTTATGAAATTGTTTAGTCAATATATTTCACATAGATTATTTTTGTGTCCATCCATGATAGATATATACTAATTGTGCCTTTTGTGGATGTCACATTTTATAAACCTATTCAGCTGATAGACACTCCAGGTGTTTCCGACTCATGACTATTGTAATCATTGCTGAGGTTATCAGTGGCATATGAGCTATTAGTTTTTGTTTTCAGATCTTTGGGGTAAGCAATGAGCAAAGGAAATGCTGGGTCATGTGGTAATGCTATGCTATGTTAGAAGAATGTGTCAAATTCTACCATAATTGCTATATCACTTTTCATCAGCACAGAAACGTACAAATGGTCAATAAAATATACAAAAGTATTTCAAATCTTCCACAGCTGTTCCCTAAAGGATCATTTTTTTTTAATTTTTACTTGGTTTTATTTAGGACACGCAGGCCTAGAACTATGTAGCATTGTCCAGTGCTGAAGTGATAACAATACCAAATGCCACTGACCCAGCCTCCAAAAGCACTTATTCTGGTAGGAATTTTTTTCTAAAGATAAATTTTAGTGATTACATGCATGTTCACTCTTTTAAAATGAGGTTTTGAATTTTAGAATGACCTATAACTAAGAATTCTGTGTACCATCTTTATAATAAGAAAAATTATATTTACAAAAAATATAAAAAGACCAAAAGGAGTTTGAACTATCTAAGGTAGATATCAGCTTCCCAGCAGAAAAACATATTACAATCACAGTCTGATAATGACTCAAGCAAAATAATGCAATAAGAGCTCATCTCAAATAAAATGAAGAGCAAAGACTGTGGGCAGGGTCAAAGGGTAGAGCACTTGCTTGCCAAGCACCAGCTTCTGAATCAAAACCCAGTACTGCCAAGGGATAAAATCAAGTATTAAAACTTAAGGAAAGGTCCAGATGATAGTATGATGGATGACATGGAGGTACACAACTGTAATCTAAACACTTGGCAGACTAGGCAGTAGAATTGTGAAGTTAAGATCAGTCTTGGCTACATAATGTGACTGCATCTTGAAGAATAACAGAATAAAATAAACTACATTTTTAAAGACTAAGGTGTAGTTCAAATATAATTCAAGTCATTTTTCATGTGCTAGGAACTGATACAATCCACAAAAATTACATGCTTTAATAACTACAATGCCAATTTATCAGTGCAGTACCAGGTGCCCCTTGGCGGGAATCCCTCCTCAGGAAACCTAAGGCATTTGGTGGGCCTGTCTTCTGGTATGGACTGAGGGTGTTGCTGGGAAAACCGTATTTTGATCTCCATTCCTGGATGGCACTTACAACTATTTTCTTAGTAGACCCTGTATAAATCTCTCCCATCCCAACAACAGTCTTCTGGCAAGTGAGGTTATCTTT
Source organism: Dipodomys spectabilis (assembly GCF_019054845.1). Classification (NCBI taxonomy): domain Eukaryota; kingdom Metazoa; phylum Chordata; class Mammalia; order Rodentia; family Heteromyidae; genus Dipodomys; species Dipodomys spectabilis. The sequence goes on along the minus strand of NW_024870897.1, from coordinate 8,879 downwards.
GATATCCCTTAGGGCTCTCCATTCCTCTGTCTGGAACTGCTCTGTTCCTGGGCCCACATTCATCAGCTTGTTCTGAGAAGAGTTGTATCTATTTTGCTAGCCAACTCTATCCTCTACCATCTCCTCCTCAAATTAGAGTTTGGTATCAGTATGAGTCTTCTCAGAGGGTAGAGTCAGCCTGGGCTGGTTTTGAACTGTGATCCTCAGATCTCAGTAGCAGATCTCTGAATAGCTAGGATTACAGGCATGAGCCACCGGTCCATCATTTCTTTCTTCCAGGAGCAGGGGGATGGAATAGCACAGCTCCACATACATTTGTTAGCAACTGCCCTGGAGTGAGCCAGATTCTCAGACCAAAACCACTGACTTTGATATTGCCTTTGGTGTCTAAGAGGATGTTGTTGGACTTAAAATCTTGGTGTGTGATTCTGTTTTGGAGTACATAGTGAATAGCACTTACAATTTGTGTGATGAGCCTCCTGGCTTCATATTCATATAGGCAGCAGGATTTTCAGATCCACCCCAGGAGGTATTCACTAGTAGACAGTTCCATGATAAGAAACACATACTCTTCCTTCTCCATCACCTGGTACATCCTGATGATGTGTTTGTGCCACACCGTCTTAAAAATGTCCACCTCATTCTTTATCCGATGGTGATGACTCTCACTTCCAGTGTATTTTAAATGCCACGTCCTTTTCTGTGACATGAGGATGGGCCACCTTCACTTGTCCATAGGTACCTTTGTTGATGAGCTCATTCATCTGGTATTGTTTGATGATCTCCTCCTTCAAGGAGCTTGAGGATGATTGTGTTATTCCTTCCTTCCTCTACGATGGCATGTAGCAAGTCTACCTAAAATAAACTAAATAAAATAATGGAAAACTCAGAAAAAGTAAAAAGAAATACCAAAATCCAAACGACAACCAGTCACTGCAACCAAAAAAATCATTTAGCTTTGAGTCAGTGCAGCAGGTCATTAAGCAAGAGCTCCCAGCTTGTTAACTGACATAGGTTGGAGCACATTGGCTTCCTATATATCCTGCATGACCTACACAATGGAGCAATCACAACCAGGCATAGTGATATCATGGAGGAAATGGACCAATCAGTGTGGGCCAGTGAGGTCAGAGGAAAAAATGGACCAATCACAGTCTGCCAGCATTGACAATCTAGCTCTTAGGCCTCAGAGACTGTTGCTAAGGACTCCAGGTGGGCTTGAGGTTGCTCTGGTCATTATCATGGAATTTCTGAAACCACTAGGACAGTGGTCAAAATCCTCTGTTTTTCTAGAGCACTACTGCATCTTATAAATCGCTTCTCTGGAACACTAGTTAATAGCCTCCATTCTTGATGGCCACCTTATCCTATGTATTGTCACAGCAATGGCACTGCACAAAGGCCTCCCTCCTTCTCAAGGACAGCTGTGTCTTACAACTTCCTCCTGAAGGGACAAGTTCCAGGCTGGCTTTGAGCCACAATCCTCACAATTCATCCTCCTGAGTAGTTAGGATTATAGGCCTCAGCCATGAGTACTTAGCTCAGGTCTTAAATTTGGAGGAAGTATATTTGTTAGGAAAGTGGGTTTTTGATATGTCCTTTTAGCACCTTAAATTTGTTGTCCTTGCTGTCTAATAGGTAATCTAGTTTCTGATGAGAAATTTGTCATAATATCATTGAAGATCACTTGGGTGTGGTAAGTTGTGTCTCTGCGCTATGGGAGGTTTTCTGTCTTTGTTTAATTCGAATGTGTCTTAGGGTGGAGTTAGGTAATTATGTTAAATTCACTTTTTTGAGCTGCTAGATTCCTGCATAGAAGGGTTCATGCTTTCAATCAAAATTGGGAAGGTATTAGTTATTATTTCTTCAAATACTATGTATTACTTTTTTTCCCTCTGTACATTATACATACATTCATTATACATTATGCATACATATTCAAATTGTGAATGTACATATATATATACCTACATACTTATATATACATTTATATACATATATTTATTTTCACGTAGCTTCCACTTTTGTGATTGTTTATGGTAAGAAGTTTAGATTGATCCTAGCTCCTCCATCAGAGTTAGGGTTAAAAGTTTTTCTCTTAATTTCGTGATAAAATTATGCATTTCTCAGCAAGGATATTGAACCACATACAAAGCACAGCTAGCCACTGTCTCTCTCTCTCTCTCTCTCTTTCTCTCTCTCTCTCTCTTTCTCTGTCTCTCTTTCTCTCTCTCTCTCTGATTTCCTGCCTCTGTCAGGTCTCTGAGCACAGGGATATTGCTTATCGGGTTCTTCTAGTGTGTGGTGTGATCTTTTGCAATGTCATGTGCTGCTTCAAAGGCCAACAGGTCTGCACCTGGAAGAGGAGTTGCTCCAAAGTCAGCCTGCATGGGTGCCTTCCTCTGTCTTGATGTCAGAGCCCCTGTAGCTACTGGGGTGTCCTTAGCAGATTCCCCTGTGCCAGGAATGCAGACTTTTGACTCTGGGGGCACAATCACAGCCTCTTTTTTTACTCATTTGAGGTCTTCAGTGGAACCTCGGGTGTTCTCCTGTTGGAGGCTATTGTTGGAGCACAGCTGGGGGCTGCAGAAGCCTTACAGTGGCCTAACTTCTGGGGCACAACAGATGGCAAGGATTTTTCTGGGCTCTTTTCAGAATATATGGGCAGGTTCAGGAGCAAAAGCTGAGCTCAGGAGGCCCCTAAACACAGGATGGGCAATGGATCTGGGAGGGGCAGGGCTGTCCAGGTTGGCAGGGGTCAGATGATGAGCCTATATTAGTAGTCTGCTGGCTTCCAAATGAAAAGCTAGACTTGCTTGCTACACAGAAATATCTCTCTAAGACTGGTTGCACCAGAGAGTCCCATGCTGGTGGGAGGAAACTGCTAAAGACTGCAGTAGATTGACCAGGAACACTTGGCATTCTTTGTGGGCAATTCAATGCTGACACTGGCAGGAGGAATCTGAAGGTTCCCTAACAGTGCAGATCCAGGGAACCCAGAGCCCAAGCAGACACCAGGCTTGGCCAGCTGGGCACTGGGCAGGCTGGTAGGTGAAACCTTGCTGAATGGCTTTGCAGAGTCCTCAACCTGGACCACCTACCAGCACAAGAAACTGCCTAGGATTTCCTGAACCGCAGAACTTGGAGACAGCAGCTCTCTCAATTTGGACATTCAGGGTCCAGCTTACTAGAGGCTTATGTGGTCAGGGAGGGTCTGGGAGGAATGGCAGTCCTGCTGCTGGAGGGAGCAGATGCCCCTTCCAAGGCATTGGGGAAAGGGGTGCCCCTGGAAATGGACTCATGGTAAGTCTTGTCAGTTCTGCTCAAAAAGAACACCTCGCTTCTTTGACTGGTTGGTTGGTTGGGGGAGGGGTCTCTCCTTGGGGGCAGTGATATTAGGAGACTGTACTGGTGAGATTATCCCAAAATTAATCCAACCACTGAGGGAGCAAAAGAGTAAGGCTTGCTGAACTGCCCATGGCAGGTGGAGTTGAGGTCATGGCTGCTTCTGTCTTGAATGACCCCGAGGATTTGTCACCAGAAAAGTGACTGGATTCTGGCATGGAGTCCAATGGTTTTAGGAAATTTATCAGAGAGCCCTACTTAGTTTGTATGTCATTCAATAGGACTAACACTGGGTGTGGAGTTTGGGCTTTAGAGCTGGGCATCACAGCTTGATCTTTTTGAAGGTCTATGGACACCTTCTGGAAAGTGTTGGACCTTTAAGAGGTCTCAGGACATTTTCAGATTAGGTGTGGTCCTCTGAGCTTCATTCTTGGTTTATGACAGGGCTGAGCCCTCCCTCCCTGCTGTCCTGGTACCCTCAGGGTATGGGCTGGTTTCTGGCAGATAGAAATGGTTAATGTGTCTTCTCTTCCTTGAGACTCTCTAGGAAGGGCTTTGTTGGCAAGGAGGATTTTGTTACTGGGAGGTCTTTGTGTTCTTTGAATAAGGGAATCTACACACCTCAGAGCATATCTTGGCTTTCTTTCTGAATGTTTGCTGTGGAGGTCTGGTCTTTAAAGACCTAAGAGTTTAAGGGTCCAGAGGCTTTCTAGGTTTCCAGACATATCCAGGGCTTTTTTTCATCTTTCATAGACAGCTCAAACTTCCTCCATTGGTCATGGTCTACTGAGACTTTTGGCTCTGGCATAAATGAAAAAAGACAGGCAGGTCTGTCTGGTTGCTAAGGAAAGCAGACAGGGCTGCCTTGTTGCTGAGAAAAAGCAGGCAGACCTGTTTTGTTCTATATTTTTATTTTATTCTCCAATGTTGGTAAATAAAGCCTTCAGATTGGAATTCAGGAGCTACCCACGATTATTGCTCCATTACTTTCCCTTGCTCTTACCATATTGCCTTTCCATTTAAATTCATTTTTACTTTTAATTTTTGTCAGAAGTAAAGAGGCAATTAAAAATCTATATGTAATGTTAATTTTTATTCTTGAATAACTCAAATACATGCAGAACATGTCAATTCAAGCAGCATGAAATATCAGATGGCATGAGCTTGATCTCTGTCCCTGTACTGTGGATCTTTTGCTCTACACTGGAGTGACCACTGCTATTAGTTAGGTATGTATCCCTGCATCTATGGGCAGAAAGGAGAGGCTACTAAAAAGAGACTTGACCACAGCTACCCAAGGTCTCCCAAACCTATCTTAGTAGGAGGAGAAATTTCCAATTCACACTATGGAGATTCAAACTTCTATATTCAGGTTCACAGACCTTAGCCAAGTCTGTGCTGGAACCACATGACTGAAGATGGTAGCTCATTGTTCACTAAAAAAAGAAGTCTGCAATAGCTGGAAATCAGCCCTCTGCCTTTCCACTAAGTCACAGTATGAAGTATAAGGACTAAGGAGTTACACAGGCCTTTTAGAGTTTAATAGATTTGGGGTTTTAACTTTTTTATTTCCAAGTTTCGCTTCAGATCAAATATTGGGCCCGTAAAGCAGCAGCCCAAGAGTAAGTGATGTCCAGGACTTGTTTAAGTGTCTCAGACTATTTGAATTTGTTTTTTACTGAATTGTCTTTTGTCCTATAATCCACACCTGTGGACAAATGAAGTTTCTTACAGCTAGCAGACTGAAGGCACAACACTGGATCTAGTTTATACCTAGTTCTGCAGCCTTGTTCTGGAATATGACTGTTGCAATCTTAGATTAGAACTTTCCTCTTTCTCCCCATCCTTTCTCTTCCCTCTCTGTCCTTCAGTAAACAATTCAAATAATCATTTGTTGAAAACAAAGCTTGGAAAATTGTCATAACATTAAACAGTATAGTCCACATTTCAAGCCTGACAATTTTGTTAATACTGGTGGAGAACAAGAAAGATGAAAAGTAAATGCACATACAGATGCGCACACCCCACACCTGCACATACACCAGATAGACACATACATACAAACACAGAAACACACACACACACAAATCACAGGACATTTAAACCTTGTTTTCTTAATACTTTAAATACACCAAAACATTTGATGCCGTCAGAAAATCATTAGTGCACGTGTGCGTGCGAACACACACACACACACACACACACACACACACACACACACACACACACACACACAAAAACTTCCAGTACTGGAGCTTGAATCAGAATATAGGTAATGTCCCTGAGATTTTGTAATGAAGGCTACCACTTTACTGATTTGCATCATAGCTCTGCTTGTGTCTTTTTGGTGGGCAATTGGAGATTAAAAAAAACATACATGGACTTTTCTGCAAATGGTGATTCAAACCACAATACTCACATCTCAGTGTCCAGACTGATTGAACAACAGTGATAGAGCTTCCTTTTGGCAACATCCATGACAGCATTTGTTACTCATCACTTTTACATGTTTTTTTATTGGCCTTCCTTACTGTAGTGAGGTGGGATTACAGTATTGTTTTGGTTTACATTTTCTTTATGTTCAGAGATGTTGAACATTTCATCATGTGTCGATTGGCCATTCTTACTTATTCTGAGAAGTCTTTCTTTAGGTCATTACCTCATTTATCAATTGGGATATTATTTGAGGTTTTATTGGGGGTAATTTTTTGTGCTCTTTATATTTTTCCTATTAGGCCCTTCTCTGATGTATAGTTCATAAAATTCTTCTCCTATTAAATGGATTTTGTATTTAGCTTGTTATGTTCTTTTCCAGGCAGAAACTTTTAAGTTTCATGCAATCCTCTTTATTCAAATTTTCTTTGACTTCTTGTGATTCTGGATCTTTAGTTAGAAAGTTTCAACCTGTGTTCTAGGAGCCATGGTGTTTCCCCTGCCACTTCTTGTAATAGTTTCATGTTTTCTGGCTTATATTGATGGCTTGGCATATATGGACAGCATTAATTTGATCTGCCTACAATTCCTTGGTTCACAGACAGCAAAGTGTTACCCTTTCTGAGTAAGATGAAGTAGTTCATGGTGATTTGGAAGGATGATGGCTACTCAGAAGTGTGAATATGGAAATCATAGGTGGTAGGATAAGATATAATTATTTTTAATTACATTTTTAATTGTAAGTAAAACTAATCTTAATCAGTGACACTTTTTTCATCATCTACCCCATCCATGAAACTCAACACCTTCCCCTCAATTATCCTAGTTTCATTGGATATTAGTTGAAAATCGTGACTTCGTTCACCTCCTACTGTCTTTCAAGGGCCAGTTTCATTATATACATTTTATTATACTGTTAGATTTTCTAAAGGATTACATCATTTAAATTCTTGCCAACATATATATTCATGTGTATGTGCATACAATACTCTATGTATGCATATAGACCTAGCTTCCACATATGAGAGAAAACATTCATCCTGCCTTCACAAAAAAATTCCAGGTCCAACCATTTCTTTATAAATGATGCAATATTCTAATGGATGAGTAAAATTACTCTTTGTATATATACCATACTTTCTTGATGAATTCATCTATTGAAGGCATTTATGCTATATCTGTACCTTGACAATGAACATAGTTGTGGAGGTGGCCTTACTTTATCCTGATTTTTAGTCTTTTGGATAAATGCCCAAGAATGGTAGTATTGGAACACAGGGTGGTTCTAGTTGTTTTGTGTTTTTTTTTTTTTTCAGCATAGTTGAACAAATTTACATTCCCACCAACAAGGTTTTATGATCAATCTAAAGTGAGATGCAAAAAGAGCACCAAGTCAAGTCATTGCGGTTTTTTGTTGTTGTTGTTTATGTCCAGTTGTGGGACCTGAACTCTGGGCCTGGGCACTGACCCTCAGCTCTTCAGCTCAAGGATAGAGCTCTACCACTTGAGTCAAAATACCATTTTTAGCTTTTTTTTTTTTTGCTTACGTGGTGCTGAGGAATCCAACCCAGGGTCTCATGCTTGCAAGGCAATCACTCTAACACTGAGCAACCTTCCCAGCCAATCTCGTGTTTTGGTTCATATTTCCTTTATGGCCTGAAATGCTGAGCATTTTTTATGTAACTACTGGCTAATTTTATTCCTTCTGAGAAGTCTCTAATTAGCTTGTTTGCCCATTTGTTAATTGGGTTGTTAATGTTTGCTAGTATAATTTATTGAGCTCTTTGTATATTTTGATGTAGAGCTGGCAAAAATCTCTCCTTCCATAGGCTCTTTTAGTTGCTAATGATGTCCTTTGCCATGCAGAAACTTCTTAATTTGGCACAATTCCATTTGTGAATACTCTCTTTGAGTCCAGGCATTATTGATATTCCTGTTCAGGGAGAGCCAATGTTAGCAAGGCTTGTACTCTTGGAACACTCCTTTCTAGATTTAAATCCTAGTGATGGACAGGTATGGTTGCCCCAATTTTACAGGTAGTAAGGTCAAAATTTAACATTTTTCTGATTTTTTAGGCCACACATCTAGTCAAAGGTTAGTGTAGAGCCTATATTACTCTTGTATAATCTCAAGATAGGTTGTCCTAGTGACTTTCATTCTTTATATTTCTTCCTTAACTCTGTGTAGCTGGTGTACAATACGATGGCTACTGACCACATGGGGCTGCGGAGCACAGTAAATTGTAATTTGTTGTACTGATTTTGCTGTAAGGATAATGTGCACCATGGAGTTGGAACACTACATACAAAAATAGGGGGGAGCTACTTTTGTGTTTTTGTTTTTGCCAGTCCTGGGGCTTAAGCTCAGGGCTTGAATACTGTCCCGGAGGGTCGTTTGCTCAAGGCTAGTGAGCACTCTACCACCTAAGCCACAGTGCTACTTCCAGCTTTTTCTGTTTAAGTGGCACTGAGAAATCAAACTCAGGCCTTCATATATGCTAAGCAAGCACACTACCATTAAGCCACATTCCAGCTCTTCAGCTATTTTTTAAATGCTGTTTCATACTTTCTTGTCCAAGCAGCTTTGAACTGTGATCCTCAGATATCAAATTCCTGAATATCTATGATTGCAATCATGAGATACTGGTGCCTGGCAAATGGTGATTTTTAACCTACTTTTAATTTTCTTCATTGATGGAACAGCGAGTAGATAACATGAACAAATGAGAAAGGGAGAGGAAAAAGCAAGAGTAGTAGATACTAGAAAAGGAAAGTAGTCCAAAAATTGGCAAAATTAAGTAAAGGTTGCAATTTAATTAATAGCAATAGTCCAATGTTGCTTTTTATATTTTACAAACATGCAGTACTGGTACATTCCATTAACAGTAGGGGAATGAGGGGACATACAAACTGTTTACAACATTTAAAACTAAACTTATGTATACAAAACCTACTAAACTTATGCCAACACAATTTATTGTGAAAAATTCCAACAAGGCCAGGTGTGAAAACATATGCTTGTAATCTCAACTCTTGGGAGCTAAATTGAGAGGATTGAAAGTTGTTATATAGGTTATATAAAAACTATATATATATGAAATA